>NW_012111253.1:5730872-5750793 GCF_000951035.1 Colobus angolensis palliatus
TTAGAGATGTTTCACTGTATATCTGGTTATACTCTTTATGTATGGATCATTTTGAACTGTCAGTTAAATAAAACGTTAAATGTATGTATTTTAAACTCCTGCTATGCCAGCCAAGGATAGAAATATTTAATAGCTACAAAAAAGAGTTCAGAAATCGATCCTGTCAATTAAAAAAAAAAAAAAAATCTCTGAAAGGTTACAGTCACTGGCTATTTGGGGAAGACGGGGACTGGGCAGATGGGGCAGGCCTTAGAGATGTTTCACTGTATATCTGGTTATACTCTTTATGTATGGATCATTTTGAACTGTCAGTTAAATAAAACGTTAAATGTATGTATTTTAAAATTAAAACATTTTAAAAGAGGTTTTGTCCCAATAGAGTTAGGGAGCCACATGATCTTTGTAGCATTACCTTCTCAGTTTTTGTTTTGTTTTGGTTTGGTTTGTTTGCTGTGTGAGACCAAGATGTCAGCATGGGAAAGAGGCCCTTTCTCCCCTCACCGCCCACCTCCATTTGGATTTTGCAGCCTGAGCACTGTCCTCTAATGGAGCCACCACTTACCTTTTCCACTCCAGCTCCCTAGGGAGAACTGAAGGGCTGCTTTCCCAGAAGCCACGAAGGCTCTCCAGCTGCACCCCCAGAGCCACTGCTGGCAGCTGAGATTCCCCTGGGAGGTGAGAATCTGTGAGTCTTCCTAACCACCAGGCCCCAACCATCTGGGAACACTTGAGTTCAAATAACCCAACCAGTCCTGTCCTGCAGGTCTCGAGCCCCTCAAACAGGGCTAAGATCCATCTGGAATGTATCAGCGCTAGTATCGGTACTAGTTGTTGACACGTGGAATGCATTCTGATGGGCTGGTGCCTGTCCTCTACCAGTTGTTAAGTATTTTGGCTATCACTTCTGTCCTCTGTTGCCATGCCTTGCACTTCAACCCCTCCTACACTCCTCCCCTGGGCTTCCTCCCCTAGTCCTGCCTTTGGCAGCTGACTGCCTTTGGAATCAGACAGGGTCCCAGTAAGCAACAGATGGCACACCCAAATTGGGTAATTTGAGAAGGATGTAATAAGGGACTATTTAGGAAAGTGTGGGCAGAGTATAGGGAAGCCACTAGGGAGAGGGCAGTACCGGGGGGCAAGGGGAGGGACCAGTAATAGAGAGGGATGGGTGGAGAAAGCTCTGGTGTGAGCTGAGACCCCTGGCTGGTTGCTGGAGGTGGACAGTTCACTATTATTCATCAGTGAGAAAACCCGGGAAATTAAAAACCCCAATCTCCCTCTCTTTCCTCCCTTCTATCTCCTATAGGTATCCCATTTTCTGAACCCAACAGAGGTCACGGGAGCCCATTGAACCATTGTATCCATAGAGGTCAGCCTCCCAGGCACAGAACATGGTGGGGAGGGTGGAGAGTGGATCTGGAGGGGCAAATGAAATATATTTAGCACCCTTCCCATAATATTTTAGAAAAACTTTATCATGAAAAAAATTCACATATTTTAAAAACAGAATAGTATAATGAACTCAAAATACCCACCATCCAGCTTCAACAATGATTATTTGAGAGCCAATCATCTCATTTTATCCATATTCTCACTCACTCTTACCTCTTTATTATTTTGCAGCAAACGTTGGGCTTCACATCACTTCATCTGTCAATAATTCGTATGCATCTCTAAAAGATAAGGATTCTTTTGAAACCATAACACCATTAGCACAGCAAAAAAGCAAAAAATAATAATGATAAAATAAAAATAATTCCTTAATATTGTCAAATGTCTAATCAATGTTAAATTTCCAATTGTCCAATAAATATTACATATGACTTTTTAAAAAACAATGTGTTTGCTTAAATCAAAACCCAAATAAGGGCAAATCCTTGCAACTGGTTCATATATCTTTTGAATCTTTTAAATACACAGGGTCCCCCTCTATCTTTTCCTTTTTCTTGCAACTTATTGTTGAAGATAACAAAACATTTGTCCTGTAGCATTTCCCATGGTCTAGATTTTGTTGATTGTATTCCCATAGACTAGGACAATCTTGTTCAACCCACAGCCCACGGGCTGCATGCATCCCAGGACGGCTTTGAATGTGGCCCAACACAAATTCGTAAACTTTCTTAAAACATTATGAGATTTTTTGGCAATTTTTTTTTTTTTTTAGCTCATCAGCTATCGTTAGTGTTAGTGTATTTTATGTATGGCCCAAGACAATTCTTCTTCTTCCAGTGTGGCCCAGGGAAGCCAAAACACTAGACACCCCTGGTAGTATAACATGCTCTTTCCTCTGTATTTCCTGTAAGTTTATATTTGGCTCTGGAGGCAGTACCAGATTCAGGTCCAATTTTTATGATTACTTCATAGATGATGGTGTGTTCTTCCTTCAGGATGCACCAAAAGTCTGGTTGACAATTTTTTGTGAGGTTAGCTGTCATGATGATTGATCTGTAGATTCATTAATTCATTTGAGGTTGCAAAGTGATGACATTCAGATTTATTTTTTCTTCTTCATGTATTAACAACTATTTTGCATCTTGATGTTTGCTTTTCCAATTCCCAATACCTCATGGAACTCCCTCATGTCACCTGTTATTGTCCTAATTCATCCTTTTTAACGGTTGTATAATATTCACATTGTGGATATACTATCATTTATTTAACCATTCTCCTATTGACAGCCTTTCACTTGGCATCCAGTTTTTTTGCAACTACAAACAATACTGCAATAAAACGTCCTTTTATATATGTCCTTACTAGCATTTCCATTCCTATGGAATAGATTCCCAGGAGTGAGCTTGCTGAGTAAGCAGAATATTTTATTCATGTATTCATCTATCTATCTATCTATCTATCTATCTATCTATCTATCTATCTATCTATCTATCTATCTATCTATCTAGTAGAGATGGTGTCTTTTCATATTTCCCAGAACTCCTGGGCTCAAGCCATCCTCCCACCTCAGCCACCCAAAGTGTTGAGATTACAAGCATGAGCCACTGTGTTTGACCCAGGATATTTTATTTATTTATTTATTTTTTATTTATTTTTGAGATGGAGTCTTGCTCTGTCACCCAGGCTGGAGTGCAGTGGTGTGATCTCAGCTCACTGCAACCTCTGCCTCCCGGGTTCAAGTGAATCTCCTGCCTCAGCCTCCCAGGTAGCTGGGATTACAGTTGCTTTCCACCACGCCCAGCTAATTTTTGTATTTTTAGTAGAGACAGGGTTTCATCATGTTGGCCAGGCTGGTCTCAAACTCCTGACCTCAAGTGATCCACCCGCCTCGGCCTCCCAAAGTGCTGGGATTACAGGCATGAGCCACCACACCCAGCCCAGATTATTTTCTAAAATGGCTATAATACTTCAATTTCCATATGCAGTGTGCAAGGATACTCTTTAATCTATATCTCTTCCCACTGTAAGTATGATAGCTTTTATAGCTCTTTTTTTTTTTGGCCAGGTTTTAAGTACAAAATGATGTCTCATTGCTTCAGTCTCTGGAGTCAGACTGTCTGGATTTAAATTCTGGTTCTGCCACAAACTGTATACCTTGGACAAATTAACCTCTCAGCATCTCAGTTTCCTTATCTGTAAAATGGAGGTAATGATAATACTTGCCTCAACATTGTTGTAAGGGTTAAGTGAGTTAACAGATATAAATTGTTTAGGACAATGCCTGACTCCTTGGAGTGTTTATCATTATTTTTCTGTCTATTTTAACTTCCTTTCTTCTGAGGTCTAGAGCTCATATTAGATCACATCAATTCCTCCATTACCAGTGCCTCAGCATCCTGTGTCCCCTGTTCTTTTACTACTCCCACCTTTGCAAAGGCCACTCTCTTCTCCTCTTAGCTTGACTACTAGATGCAGTCATGCAGACAATGCCATTAGGAATGCAAGCCTTCTCTCCTCAGACAGGTCCTGAGCACTAATCAGAAATCAATCTGTGTCCCTGAGTCCATTTCCGCTCACCTCCCTAAAGCAGGTATTCTAAGCAGTCATCACATTTCCTGATCCCCTACCCCATTAGCCTTTTGGCAAACAACCTAGAATCCCTTACCTATAACCTGATAGGGATAGACTCAGCAGACTGATTTGTTCAACATGAATTTCAGTATGTAGAGTCTGAAAAGATAAAAAGCCCTTTTGCAGCCAGGGTTTGGGATGGGATTTGGGTTCAGTCAATTAGAGGCACTCATACATTACAGTGCATCATACATGACCTCATAGAGAAAAACAAAATTATTTCAAATTGCTTTAAAATATAGTGTTTTGACTACACAAATCAAGTGGAAGATACCATAAGGACAAAACACTCTAAAGAAAATCTTAACCTGCTATCAGTAGCCTTAGTAATATGAGTATTGCTATTTACACACATGGCATAAGGCAAATTCAGAAGTATGTTAATGTTGTCAGGGATCAGAGTTTTCCACACTACATTAAAAAGTTGCCAGTATAAAACTAAATAAATTAAGCATAAACCTTTTTTTTTTTTTTTGAGACGGAGTCTCGCTCTGTCGCCCAAACTGGAGTGCAGTTGCCCGATCTCAGCTCACTGCAAGCTCTGCCTTTCGGGTTGACGCCATTCTCCTGCCTCAGCCTCCCGAGTAGCTGGGACTACAGGCGCCTCACCTGGCTAGTTTTTTGATTTTTAGTAGAGACGGGGTTTCACCGTGTTAGCCAGGATGGTCTCGATCTCCTGACCTTGTGATCCACCCGTCTTGGCCTCCCAAAGTGCTGGGATTACAGGCTTGAGCCACTGCGCCCGGCAAGCATAAACCCTCTAATCGCACATTTGAATTGGAAATATCAGTATGAATTTATTATTTAGTTTTTTTTTTTTTAAATTGCATTTCTTAGCTTTCTACACTGAAAAGACTTAGGTACAATAGTGACTCAGTGTCTAGTGAGCACACTAGTATCAAAATGTTGGCAAATAAATATCATTTTCCATCTGAAGGAAACAGAGATTTTTGGAGAAATAGTTGATACTAGTCAAAGATGGAAAATGTACAAAATAAGTGAAGAAGCTACTAGTGACTACTGGGGTTGTGCCACAAGGACCACAGACACCAACTTGTAAGTGCTCCTGCTGGTTTAAGATGAGGTAATTTAAGCATCAAAATAAATAATTATTGCAACTGATTGATGAACATTATTTATTTATTTATTTATTTTCTGAGATGGAGTTTCACTCTTGTTGCCCAGGCTGGAGTGCAATGGCGTGATCTCGGCTCACTGCAACCTCAGCCTCCCGATTTCAAGTGATTCTCCTGCCTCAGTCTCCCAAGTAGCTGGGATTACAGGCGCCTGTCACCACACCCAGCTAATTTTGTATGTTTAGTACAGATGGGGTTTCAACATGTTGGCCAGGCTGGTCTCGGACTCCTGACCTCGTGATTCACCTGCCTCGGCCTCCCAAAGTGTTGGGATTACAGGCGTGAGTCACCACACCTGGCCGATAAACATTAATTCTTTTAACTTCACGAGTTCCTGATGATTCTTTAATAATGAAACAAAAAGCCAGAAAGCTCATTGGTCGTCACTGGAGGTTGCTAGAGCACCAATTTGTTGTTCTGAAAATTGGTTTTTAAAAAAGAGCAAGAATCAAGCATTCTGCCTTTTTCTAGGTAACTAAATAGTTGATAAAGAGCATTCTTCTTTTAGAAGAATTCCAGCTGACAGGTGGAATAAATGATACAGTAAGAATATCGCCGTTTATCGGGTTCTAATAAAGACTATGCATTGACTATTATCAATGGCAGCTAAAACCATTAGGTAAAAGCTTAACAAGAACTTTATAATAGATGAATCAGGCTGATACCACCTGATCCCACTAATCAATTTTAGCATCCCTACAAGTGAGACAACACACATGACGTACCCCTTGATGTGATGGGATGGGAAGTACACAGTGTCGCCTATTCAATATTTTTGCCTACAAAAAAAAACTTAACCTAATAAAGCCTCTATATCTAACTATCCATTCTCGGGAAACACAAGGAATAGAGATTGAGTTAAATGACACCCTACAGAAGCAATCGACCCAATCCAAAATGTAAGAAATTCTACAGGACAAATGATCTAGTTTTTTTCAATAAATCAGTGGTACTGGGTGGGGGTCTGGGTTACGTAACAAAAGAAACTTAAGAGCTAAAATAATCAAATACAGTATATGAACCTTGCTCTGATCCTAATGCGAACAAACTAAGTGAAAATGATATATTTGTGAGAATTGGGGAACTTTGGATACGGCATAAGATGAGATTACATTAAAGAATTATTTTTTGGCTGGATGTGGTGGCTTATGCCTGTAATCCCAGCACTTTGGGAGTCCAAGGTAGGCAGATCATGAGGTCAGGAGTTCAAGACAAGCCTGGCCAATATGGTGAAATCCCATCTCTACTAAGAATACAAAAATTAGCCGGGTGTGGTAGTGCACGCCTGTAGTCCCAGCTACTCGGGAGGCTGAGGCAGGAGAATTGCTTGAACCCTGGACACAGAGGTTGTAGTGAGCTGAGATTATGCCACTGCACTCCAGCCTGGGCGACACAGCAAGACTTCATCCAAAAAAAAAAAGATTTATTTTTTATTTTTAAGGTATAATAGTGGCATGGTATTTATATTATCTTAATGTCTTTATTAGGTAGAAACGTTTACTGAAACATTTATGGATGAAATGATATGGCCTGGGTTTTGTTTTAAAATACTTCAACAACAAAATTTTGAGGCGGTGGATGAATGAAACAAGACTGGCAAAATGTTAATTGTTGAAGCTGAGTGATGAATACATGGGGCTTATAATATTAATTTCATTTCTACTGTTGTATATGTTTAAATTTTTCCATAATAAAAAGGTTTTAAAAATAAATATTCCTTAAAGACCAAGAAACTATCGCAGATTGAAGGAGACTAAGCAGACAATGACTAAATCCTATGTGGTATCCTGGGTCAGATCTGGAAACAAAAAAGGGGAAAACCTAAATAAAGTCTGTAGTTTAGTTACAAGTATTATAGCAATGTTAATTTCTTGTTTTGAAAAATGTACCATTGTTAAGTGAGATGTTAACATTAGAAGAACCTGGGTGAAGGGTATACAGGAATGATCTGTACTATCTTGGCATCTCTTCTGTAAATCTAAAATTATTAAAAAATAAAATGTTAAACATAAATAAATAAATACTCTTTAATCCTGACACATAACATGTTAAAGTGAATTTTTACCTTCAAAGAAAAATATTTCTGCCTCTATTATTGAGCTATAGGCTTTAAATAATTCTCAAAAGATGAGAACATTGGCATGCTTGCACAACCTCCACGTTTCCCCCCTCTAGAATCTCCAGAATTATATGATAATTTTTATTTATTTATTTATTTATTTATTTATTTATTTATTTTTTGAGACGGAGTCTGGCTCTGTCGCCCAGGCTGGAGTGCAGTGGCCGGATCTCAGCTCACTGCAAGCTCCGCCTCCCAGGTTCATGCCATTCTCCTGCCTCAGCCTCCCGAGTAGCTGGGACTACAGGCGCCCGCCACCTCGCCCGGCTAGTTTTTTTTTTTTTGTATTTTTTGGTTGAGACGGGGTTTCACCGTGTTAGCCAGGATGGTCTCGATCTCCTGACCTCGTGATCCACCCGTCTCGGCCTCCCAAAGTGCTGGGATTACAGGCTTGAGCCACCGCGCCCGGCCGATAACTTTTATTTATACAATTAGAGTATATAACATTTATATGATATTCTCTTTCTGTAGTTGCTTTAGCTTTTAATGGGCCCATTGATCGCTGTCATTATTTTTACTATTACATCTGTTTGTAGAAATTTATCGGACAATTATATCTCCAAGAAGAAAGGCTCTTGGGAACTATAAAGGCATCTGTTTGTGACATTATACTTGGATGACAGTCTGGCTTGGCACACATACTCTTTCCCTGAAGATTTGGTAAGAATTGCGCCTCCATCTTCTGATGTTGGATGCTATTATGGTGAGGTTGGAAGCCAGACAATTTTTTCCAGTCATAAATGATGTGGTTTATTTGCAAGAATTCCCATAGCATTCTTTCTTAATCTCTAAAGTCCAGTAACTTCATCAGTGTATGAACTGAACTTACTTCTTCCGTGGTGATTTTACCTGGGATAAGTTTGTTCTTTCAAGCTATAAATTCAAGTCTTATTACTGGAAGCACTCTTGAATGATATATTTGAACATTTTTGTTGATGTTGTGGTTCCATTTAATCTATTCTCTTATTCAGAAACACCAATCATGCATATGGTGGATAACCTTTGTTCTCTATATATGTCACTTTCTCTTCAATCCTTTTAAACTTTTAAAACTATTTATTATATTTTCATTCATTTTGCTCCCTTTTCTTCCTTCCATGCCCATAGCTGTTTTTTGAACAGCATCTGTTTTCTTTTTTGCTCTTCCTATTATGGCCTTCATTTCTCTTTTATTTCTGTTTTCTCTAGTTCTTTCTTGAGCTCTGTCAGCTCATTTTTTAATGTCCTTTATCTTACTTCTTTCTTGAGGTATTGTATCTCTGCTTAAGCCCATGCTTGATTCACAGATTTTATTTTTATTACATTTTTTTGCATATCTTTGGTCATGATTTTAATTTTTTTTTCATGGCAAACTATTTCTGGTGTGTGCTTTTTGGTTCTGTCTTGGCCATGCTCCTTTATTCTTGAGGATATTTTTGTATAGTTCCTATATTGCCTTCTTTTTATTATTACTAATATTTCAATGATGATTGATTTTGCTAGACCTGCTCTGTAGAAAGCAGAAGGGACAGTGCTGAGTTCTGAGCAACAAAACATTTCCTTGGTTCAGAGTTCTTTGGAGCCTCTCAAGGTACAAGATAGTGTGTGAGAGTTATTGGCTTAGTCTTTTCTTCTCCCCAACCAATAATGGTAGACATGTGCCAGTCTGGTCATCAATCTCAGTGTCCTTCCCACCCTACCACAGCAACAGACTGCTTCATGCAAAGATGGCTTATCATCAATTCCTGGCCTGGCCCCACTTCAGCTACCACTTCTGCAGCCAGCCTGTGTACCTGTATCATGCTGGGGCAAGTCAGGTGTTAGTGATTTTGTCCACAATGGTGTGCCACATACCCTAGGGGACTCTACCCTACTACATGTGTCTGGCATCAGAAGAGCCAGGGACTCTTTCCTGACTCCCATTTTTCTTCATTGCACTAACCAGCTCTTCCATACGCATTGTAATTTTAGGTGATAGCTGCCTCTTACTCTCCTACTCTCACTGAAGATGTGAAGGTGTGGTTTCTCTTCCTCTTTCTTTCTTTCTTTCTTTCTTTCTTTCTTTCTTTCTTTCTTTCTTTCTTTCTTTCTTTCTTTCTTTCTTTCTTTCTTTCTTTCTTTCTTTCTTTCTTCTCTCTTTCTTTTTTTTTTTTGAGACAGGGTCTCACTCTGTTGCCCAGGCTGGAGTGCAGTGGCATGATCTTGGCTCACTGCAACCTCCGCCTCCCAGCTTCAAGTGATTCTCATGCCTCAGCCTCCCAAGTAGCTGGGTCTACAGACACGCGCCATCACACCCTGGTAATTTTTGTATTTTTAGTAGAGATGGGATTTCACCATGTTGGCCAGGCTGGTCTCAAATTTCTGACTTCAGGTGATCCTCCCGCCTTGGCCTCTCAAAGTGCTGGAATTACAGGCATGAGCTACTGCACCTAGCCTCTATTCCTGTTTCTCATTCTCCTTGTTTTATCTGGTTGTTTACAGAGAGGAGGACACAAAGATGATAATTAAGAATATATTCTCAGAAGGAAGGCAGGCCTGTGTTTGAATCCAGGCTCTGCTATTCATTAACTATGTAATCTTAGACAAGTTATGAAACCACTTTAGTTCTCAGTAATGGGATAATAATACTTACCCCAAATTGTTGCCAAGAGGATTAAAGGATACAAACTTCACTTCTAGGTTCTGTACCAGTCACATAACAAG
The DNA here is from genome assembly GCF_000951035.1 of Colobus angolensis palliatus. Lineage (NCBI taxonomy): Eukaryota > Metazoa > Chordata > Mammalia > Primates > Cercopithecidae > Colobus > Colobus angolensis. The sequence goes on from NW_012111253.1 coordinate 5,740,833, forward strand.
CTTTCACTGAATGTTAGTTTTTAAAAATTATTATTAGTATGATAACTATTAAAGAAACTAAATTTGTAACTAAATATCTTTGAGAAAAGAAAGCTCCAGGTCCAGATAGTTCCAAAATTCTACCAAACATTTAAAGAATAAATAATGCTAAGTCTGCAAATCTCTTCCAGAAAGTAGAAGAGAATACTTCCCAACTTATTTTATGAAGGCAGTATTACCATGATGCCAACACCAGATATAGATATTACAAGAAAAGAAAATGACATATTAAGATCCCTTTTGACCATAGATACAAACATTAGTAAATCAAATCAGCAATATATAAAGAGAATAATATACTGTAACCAAGTGGGGTTTATCCTATGAATTAAAGGCTCATTCAATATGCAAAAATCAATGCAATCCATCATATCAATAAGTTAATAAAGAAGAACCATATGATCACATCAAATGATGCAGAAACAGTGTTTGTCAAAAGTTAACATCCATTCGTGAAAAAACAAAAAACTCTCAGCAAACTAAGAATAGAAAGAAACTTTCTCAACCTAATGAAAGGTATCTATTTAAAAATCTACAGCAAACATCATTGTTAATAGTGAAAGATGGAATACTTTGCTTCTAAGATTGGGAAGAAGGCAAGGAAATACACTGTCACTACTCCTATTCAATTTCATACTGGAAGTCCTAGCCAGTGCAATAAGGCAAGAAAAATAAATAAAATGTGTACATATTGAAAAAGAAGAAATAAAATTGTCTTTATTCACAGGTAAGATAATCATCTATAAAGAAAAGTCAAAGAAATCCACACATACAAAATTCTAGAACTAATAAGGAAGTTCAGCAAGATTGCAGGATATAAGGTCAACATACAATATTTCTGTACACTAATAATTTGGCAATCAAGTTTCTGTATAATAACAATTTGGAAACAAACTTTTAAAATGCAATTTACATAGCTTCAAAAAATGAAATATCTAGGCATAAATCTAACATAAATCTGAAAGTTTAATGACATTGATCTTAGCAATGATTTCTTGGATATGACAGCAAAAGCACAGGCAGAAAAAACAAAAATAGACAAGTTAGGGCTATATCAGGGCTAATAAGACAAGTTAGGGCTAAAAAGCTTCTGCACAAAAAAGGAAATAATCAACAGAGTGAAAAGGCAACCAATGGAATGGCAGAAAATATTTTCAAACCATATATCTGATAAGAGGTTTGTCCAAAATATTAACAACTCAATAGAAAAAAAAAACCAAATAATCCGATTTTTAAATGTGCGAAAGACTTGAACAGGCATTTCTCAAAAGAAGGCATACAAATGGCCAACAGGTCTATGAAAAGCTGCCTAACATCTCTAATCATGCAAATGAAAATCACAAACGAGGCATCACTTCACACTTGTTAGAGTGGCCATAATTTAAAACAAACAAAATAACAAGTGTTGGTGAAGAAGTGGAGAAATTGGAACCCTTGTGCACTGTTGGTGGGAATATAAAATGGTGCAACTGCTATGGAAAACAGTATGGAGGTTTCTCAAAAAATTAAAAATAGAACTAATATACAATCTAGCAATCCTACTTCTGGGTATTATCCAAAAGATTGAAATCAGGATCTTGAAGAGATGTTTGCACTCCTGTGTTCATTGCAGCATTATTCACAGTAGCCAAGAGGTAGAAACTGCTGTGGGTGCATGGCAACATATTCAAGCTTACGTACACGACATTTGAGGTAGCGGCATGGAAAAATACTGAGGCACTGTGTGTATGTTGTTTGTGCATGGGAATGTAACTCCTTGACCCTGAAAACAGGACAAGGAGTGGAGTAAGTGATAAGGAATGCTGAAAACAGCCTCCTAAGAATGCGGTTTGAGTGCTTTTACAAGGCCATATGTGTCTAATGACCAGACCTCAAAAGGCCCTCTAGTGGATGTTCGTAGTTTAACAACCCCTTTCAATAAATACTTGGCAGAAAGATTCTGGGGTGACTCGCTCAGAAGAGTAGTCCCCTGCCCTGCTCAGCTAGAATTGTCTGAGAACTCATTCTTGGTGTTCACTGCAAGCTATAAGCTCTGCAGAAATAACCTAAATGTCCATCAACACATGAATAGATACAGAAAATGTGGTACAGTATCTATGCCCTTGATGGAATATTGTTCATCCCTAAAAAGGAAGGAAATCCTGTCACATGCCACAACATGGATGAACCTGGAGGACATTATGCTAAACAGAATAATCCATTCACAAGAAGGACAAATACCGCATGATTCCACCTATATGAAGTATCTAAAGAAGTCAAACTCATTGAAACAGAAAGTAGAATGGTAGCTGCCAAGGGGTGGGGGTAGTGGGAAGCTGGAGAGTTGCCATTCAGTAAGTGTAACTTTTCACTCATGCAAGATTAAAAAATCTTAGAGATCTACTGTATAGCATTGTGCTTATAGTTAACAATACTGTATTGCACACTTAAAAAATTGTTAAGAGAGTAGATCTTGGATTATGTGGGTTTTTTTTTTTACTACAACTGTTTTTTAAGCTGAGGCTAAGCCTGAAGCCATTAACAGCTAAAGACTAATAGCTAACTTAACTCCTGGCAGTTGAATGGTAAATTCTTTCTTAAAGATCAAGCAGCACACCTCCATGGCTACTGAACCTTGTGCTGCTCAACATTTTCAATAGCAGTGAGTGAGATGAAGGCACAGAATGATAGACTCTGGTATATCTGCAGCTGACTCACAATATAAAGATAGGCTTTTGGTATGGTTTGGATGTTTTTTCCCCTCCAAATCTCGTGTTGAAATGTGACCTCCAATGTTGGAGGTGGGCCTGGTTGGGGGCGTTTGGGGCATGGGAGTGGATCCCTCATGAATGTCTTGGTGCTGTCCCCACAATAACGAGTGAGTTCTTGCTCTGTTAGTTCACATGAGATCTGGTTGTTTAAAAGAGCCTGGGACCTTGTCCCTATCTCTCTCTCTCTTGCCATGTGACACACTGGATCCCCTTTGCCTTCTGCCATTATTGTAAGCTTCCTAAGGCCCTCACCAGAAGCAGATGCTGGCACTATGCTTTGTGTATAGTCTGCAGAACCATGAGCCAAATAAACCTCTTTTCTTTTTAAGTTACCCTGTCTCAGATATTCCTTTATAGCAACACAAGTGGACCAACACATCCTTACTATAGACAACTAAATCAAGTTTGAAAACTTTCTTGATGGCTGGGACAGAGCTGGAGTGAATTCAACATGATGAAATCCCATGAAGATTAATGAAAGATCTTCCATTTAGGTTTGTGATAACCAATTATATAAGTACTAATGGTGAAAATTTTTTCCATCTATATGCCAGGATCTGAAAGTTTTATTTGACTACAAGACTAAAAATGATGCAAGAATATGTGCTATGGCTACTTAAAGAGCGAACGAAGACTGGCCACATTAATAAAAGTATTGTGTCTAGAACCAGGGAAGTGATTTTCTGTCTGAAGCAGGATGCTCCCTTCTGGGCATCACTATTTAAGAAGAACAGTGACAATTTGGATACAATTCAGAAAAGGGTAACCAGGTTCTTGGAAGGTCAACAACAGATGAAGAAATAGGGCCCACTTGCTATGTTATCATAGCACCCTATGATTCTGTGATCATAAATTCTTCTGTGAAGAATTTATATAACATTGCAAAATAAATAATGTTTTAGTTGTACAAATGTTTTCAAATTTAACTTTTTATTTTGAGATTATTATAGATTCACAGGAAGTTGCCAAGATGGCACAGAGAGGTCCCATGAACCCTTTACCTAGTTTACCCTAATGATACATCTTATATATTTATAGCAAAATATCCAAACCAGAAAGGAAATTGACATTGGCACAATGTTTGTGTATAGTTCCATGCCATTTTGTCACAAATGTAGATTTGTGTAACTACCACCACTGGTTTTATTGATCTTTTTAAAGAAACAATTCATTGTTTCACTGATTTTCTCTGTTTTTCTTTTCGATTTTCAGCTTCATTGCTCTCTGCTCTTGTCTTTATTCTCTCCTTCCTTCTGCTTGCTTTGGGTTTATTTTGCTCTTGTTTTTCTAGGTTCTTGAAGTTGTAGCTTAAATTATTTATTTGAGATTTTTCCTCTTTTCTAATATAAGCATTTAATGCTTTAAATTTCCCCCTCAGCACTGCTGTGTACCACAAATTTGTATAGGATGCATTTTCATTTTCACTCAGTTCAGTGTATTTTTTAATTTCACTGGTGATTTCCCCTTTGACACATGGATTATTTTGTTTAATTTTCTAGTGTTTGGAGATTTTCCTGTTATCTTTCTACTATTGATTTCTAGTTAGTTTACATTGTGGTCAGAGAACACACTGTATGATTTCAATTCTTTTACATTTGTTAAGGTTTGTTTTACGGCCCAGGATTTGGCCAATCTTGGTATACATTCCATGCACACTTGAAAAGTATGTGTATTCTGCTTATTGAATGGAGTGTTTCATAGATATTGATTCCATTCTGTTGGTTGATGTTGGTGTTTTGTTCTTCTGTATCCTTGCTGATTTTCTGTCTAGCTGTTTATTAAATGTTGAGAGAAGAGCTCAACATTTAATTATAGTTGTCTCCAGCTATAATTGTGGATTTGTTGATTTTTCCTTTCAGTTCTATCAGTTTTTGATTCACATATTTAGCTGCTCTGTTATTTGGTGCATATACACATAAGAATCTATGTCTTCTTGGTGTATTGAGACTATTATCATTTGTAATGTCAGTCTATGTCCCCGGCAATTTTTTTTCTCTGCAGTCTACTTTATCTGATATTAATATAGTCATTCTTGATTTCTTTTGATTAATGTTTGAATTATATAGCTTTCCTGCATTTTATTTTCAATCTACCTATCTCATTATATTTGAATAGTGTTTCTTATAGATAATATATGTTTAGACCATTTTATTAATGCCTTCTGCCAATCTCTGTCTTGGAGTTGGTGCATTTAGGTCATTTTAATTTAATATAATTATTGATATGTAGAAGTTTGCATTTTATTTTTTGTTTTCTGTTTATTCTTTGCTTTCCATTTCTGTTTTCTTTTTCCTGCCTTCCTATGGGTTACTTAAATATTGTTTAGAATTCCATTTTGATTTATGTATAGTATTATTAAGTGTATCTCCTTATATAGTTTTCTTATTGGTTCTTCTAGGTAAGGCATTATATATATATTATGTACATAATGTACATACAGTCATGTGCCACATAACAACATTTTAGTCAATGATGGACTGCATATACAATGGCGGCCCCGAAAGATTATAATGGACCTGAAAAATTCCTATCACCTAGTGTCATTGTAGCTGTCCTAATGTCTTAGCACAATGCACGTGTTTGTGGTGATGCTGGTATAAACAAACCTACTGCTCTGCCAGTCATGTGAAAGTATAGCACATACCATTATGTGTAGTACATAATACTCAATAATGATAATAAACAACTATGTTACTGGTTCATATATTTACTATTTTTTTCATTATATCAAAGTGTACTCCTTCTACTTACATAAAAAAAGTTAACTGAACAACATCCTCAGGCAGGTCCTTCAGGAAGTATCCCAGAAGAAGGCATTGTTATCATAGGAGATGACAGCTCCATGCATGTTTTTGACCTTGAAGACCTTCCAGTGGGACAAGATGTGGAAGTGGAAGACAGTGATACTGATGATCCTGACCCTGTGTAGGCCTAGGCTAATGTGTGCGCTTGAATCTTAGTTTTTAACAAAAAAGTTTAAAAAAAAAAAGAAAAATTTTAAAAATAGAAAAAGCTTATAGAATAAGAACATAAAGAAAATATTTTGTACAGCTGTATAAAGTGTTTGTGTTTTAAGCTAAGTATTATTACAAAAGAGCCAAAAAGGCCAGGTGCGGTGGCTCACACCTGTAATCTCAACACTTTGGGAGGCTGAAGAGGGCAGATCACTTGAGGTCAGGGGTTCGAGACCAGGCTGGTCAACATGGCAAAATCCCATCTCTGCTAAAAATACAAAAATTAGCCAAGATTGCATCATTGCACTCCAGCCTGGGCAACAGAGGAAGACTCTGTCTCCAAAAAAAAAAAGGTCAAAAGTTTTAAAATGTATAAAGTAAAAAATTTACAGTAAGCTAAGGTTAATTGATTATTAAAGAAAGAAAAATATTTTTTATAAATTTAGTGTAGCCTAAGTGTGCAGCGTTTGTAAAGTCTATAGTGGTATACAGTAGTGTCCTAGGCCTTCACATTCACTCACCACATGCTCACTGACTCAGTCAAAGCAACTTCCAGGCCTGTAAACTCCATTCATGATAAGTACTCTATACATGTGTAGCTTTTTTTTTATGTTTTATACCATATTTTTACCGTACTTTTTCTATGTTTAGATAAACAAATACTTACCATTATGTTACAGTTGCCTACAGTATTCAGTACAGTCACATGCTGCACAGGTTTATAGCCTAGGAGCAATAGGCTATACCATGTAGCCTAGGTGTGTACCAGGCAATACCATCCAGATTTGTGTAACTACACTCTACAGTGTTCATACACTGACAAAATCACCTAACAATGCATTTCTCAGAATGTATCCACATCATTAAGGAATGCATGACTATACATAACTTATCACAGTCTATTGATGTCATCATTTCATTAGTTTGAGTGTAGAAACTTTATCTCCCCTTGCATCCCTTTACCCTCCCCAATTTATAATTGTCTTAACTATCTCCTCTACATACATTTAGAATCATACAAGACAGATTTATAATTTTTGCTTCAACCATCAAAGATAGTTTATAAAACTCAAGAGAAGGAGGATCTATTGCATTTATCTATATTTTCGCTTTTTTCTTTGTTCTTTCTTCCTTCCTGATATCCCAAGATTCCTTCTTTTATCACAAGAGTTCCTTTGTGTTAGAGAACTTCCTTTACCCAATCTATAGGATTGGTCTACTGGTGATACACTCTCTTAGTTTTCCTTCGTCTGTGAATGTTTTCTTTTTCCTCTTCATTCCTAAAGTATATTTTCATTGCTTATAGAATTCAGGGTTGACAGTTCTTTTCCCTCAGCACTTAAAAATGGTGTGTCACTTCTTTCTGGCCTCCATGGTTTCTGATGAAAAACTCAGTCATTTAAATTGTTTTTCCCCTACAGATAATATATCATTTCTTTCTAACTGTTTTCAAGAATTTTTCTTTGTCTCTAGTTCTCAGAAGTTTGACTATAGTGTGTATTTCTTTTGATTTATCCTGTTTGAGATTCACTCAGCTTTTGAATCTGTAGATTTATGTCTTTTGCCAGATTTGGGGGGTTTTCAGCCTCACATTTTTCCTCTCTCCTTTTGGGAACCTGATGACAAGATATTTTGTTATAGTCCTATGTGTCCCTGAAGCTCTATTATTTTATTGTTCATCCCATTTTCTCTCTGTTGTTCAGAATTTGTAATTTCTATTTTATATTTTCAAGGTAATTGATTCTTTCTTCTGCCCTTTTCATTCTGCTATGAGCCCATTCAATTGTGTTTTTTAAATTTCAGTTTGTATTTTTCACTTCTATTGTTCAGAATTTGTAATTTCTATTTTATATTTTCAAGGTAATTGATTCTTTCTTCTGCCTTTTTCATTCTGCTATGAGCCCATTCAGTTGTGTTTCTTAAATTTCAGTTTGTATTTTTCACTTCTAAAATATCCATTTAGTTATTCTTCATATCTTGTATTTCGTTGCTGAGACTTTCTATTTTTTTCATTTGTTTCAAGTATGTTCGTAATTACCTTTTGAAGTATGTTTATGATAGCTGTTTTAAAATCCTTGTCAGATCATTCTAACATCTTTATCATCTCAGTGGTGGCATCTATTGTTTATCTTTCTCAAGTTGAGATCTTCCTGGTCCTTGGTGATTTTTCTATTGAAATCTTATGTTATGAAGCTTAGAATTTTATTTAAATGGTGTGTTTTTAACAGGCCTCTTCTGGTACCATGTCACCTCATTACTACCATATGGGCATAGACACCCACATTCTCTACTCAGTGTATGTGGACACTGGAAAAGCAGCAAGGAGGGACCTTGTTACTGCTGGGGTAGGGATGTGAGGTGAGGCTCTCCATCCAGCCTCTAATGATACTATCCTGGCTGGGAGCAGGAGGGAGACCTCATTACTGCTCCTCTCAATTGCTTCTGTTGACACTAGTAAGGGTGGCCTCTTTACTGCTGAGCAGTGGTTGAAGTTCTGACTCTCCAGTGAGCTTCCTCTGATACCAACCCAGCAATGAAGGGGAGGGGCCCCCCCATTGCTGGTGGGTGATGGTGGGCATCCAGGCTCTCCAAGTAGTTTCTACTGACACCAGAGGGGTGGCCTATCTTCCCATCCATTGAGGATAAAAGTCCTGGCTCCCCACTTGGCCTTCTCTAACACTCTGATGGAGATTCAGATCCCCTCATTACAGCCTGGTAAAGGTTGGCATTTCTGAGTTACCAGCTTCTCCATTACCCAGAGTGGGATATATGAGGCAAAAAGAAAACCTGAGAACTTACCACCATGTCATTTCTCAAGTCCCAAGGTCCCTAGCCAATCTGCCTTCTCTCCACCTTTCAGAGTCTTCTTTTGTTCATCCTAACATATAACATCCAGGGGGTTTAGCTGTACTTGGTGGAAGGGATACGGGTACATACTTCTACTCCATCTTTCCAGAAGCAAAAGTCAATACATACTGATTGCTTACCTACTTAGACAATGAGGCTCTGTGTTGACAAAGATCATTTCTATCTTGCTCATTGCTGTACCCTCAGTTCTTAACTCAGTGTCTGGTATGTAATTGATGGTCTACAAATATTTGAAAAACGAATAAGCATTTAACCAAAAAAAGACAAAACTTAGAGAAGATCAGACAGTTACTTTTGAATATCTAAGGAAGTTTTTTTTGTTTTGTTTTGTTTTGTTTTTGAGATAGAGTCTTACCTGTTGCCCAGGCTGGAGTGCAGTGGCGTGATCTCGGCTCACTGCAACCTCCGCCTCCCAGGTTCAAGCAATTCTCTGCTTCAGCCTTCTGAGTAGCAGGGATAACAGGTGTGCACCACCACACTAGGCTAATTTTTGTATTTTTAGTAGAGACAGGGTTTCACCATGTTGGCCAGGCTGGTCTCGAACTCCTGACCTCAGGTGATCTGCCCGCCTTGGCCTCCCAAAGTGCTGAGATTACAGGTGTGAGCCACCGCACCCAGCCTAAGGAGTTGTTTTCTAGAAAAAGGGTTCAGGCCGGGTGCGGTGGCTCAAGCCTGTAATCCCAGCACTTTGGGAGGCCGAGACGGGCGGATCACGAGGTCAGGAGATCGAGACCATCCTGGCTAACACGGTGAAACCTCGTCTCTATTAAAAATACAAAAAACTAGCCGGGCGAGGTGGCGGGCGCCTGTAGTCCCAGCTACTCGGGAGGCTGAGGCAGGAGAATGGCGTAAACCCGGGAGGCGGAGCTTGCAGTGAGCTGAGATCCGGCCACTGCACTCCAGCCGGGGCGACAGAACAAGACTCCGTCTCAAAAAAAAAAAAAAAAAAAAAAGAAAAAGGGTTCAATTTGTTGTGTGGCATTCTCTCCCAAGGATAGAGTTAGAATCAAGTGTGGAAGGAACAGAGAAGGAAGTTGTGCCTGCATTTCTGGCAATTTGCAAAGCCCATTAATTTCCTAAAGACTATAGGAGTGCTGAAGTGAAGAAACTTGCTTAATTTTGTTTAACCTAAGTGTATCTGACTCCCCAATTCTCATAACCCCAATTGATATCTCAAAGACCACTAGAGTCCATGTAACCCAGGTAAGAAGTGTTGTTCACAGGGGACTTTGGTATTTTTCTCTACCATAATGTATTGTAGAAAGGCTATTACAGGGCTGGGCGCTGTGGCTCTCACCTGTAATCCCAGTACTTTGGGAGGCTGAGGCAGGAGGATCACTTGAGGTCAGG
>NW_012111253.1:5751308-5760930 GCF_000951035.1 Colobus angolensis palliatus
GTCTATTACAGTATTACACTGGTGTTCAAAGCAAGTGTGCCTTCTCAGAAAAACAACTAGATCCTTAACCTTGAATATGAAATGAAACTTCTTGTCTTAGCTTGGATTCTCCTAGAAGCAGACCACAAGACAAAAATATGAGCACAAATTTCGGGAGTACGGAGGGAGATGCTCTCAGAAAATACCAGTAAGAGAGTGGGAAAAAGAGACAAGAAAGAGAAGGGAAGCTTAAAAGGGTGAGTTATGAAACATGTTACAGTTATGGACAACCGAGGCACCATCCCACTGGAGAGCTCTGGGAGAAAGCATACACTGCACTTTGGGGTTTAGTCATACATCACACATGCACACACGCACACACGCACACACACACACACACAGGGTGTTTATCCTAAACTCCTCTCTATCTTTGGCTGAGAGCTGCTGCCAGGGGTGTTCACTCCCTGGCACTTCCTGCCTGCCCTGCCCGCAGCTGAGAGCCAGTGCACAGGCAGACTCACAGGTGCTTGCAGTTGGAGGTCTTAGTCTTGTACTGGAAGAGTGAATGCAAAGGGAATGTGAGTAGGTCAAGGTCAATGTCTGTCACATCTTTGAATTTTTTTTTTTTTTTTTGAGATGGAATCTCACTCTGTTGTCCAGGCTGGAATGCAGTGGTGCGATCTCAGCTCACTGCACCCTCTACCTCCCGGGTTCAAGCAATTCTCCCGCCTCAGCCTCCCGAGTAGTTAGGACTACAGGTGCCCACCGTGATGCCCAACTAATTTTTGTATTTTTCGTAAAGATGGAGCTTCACCATGTTGGCCAGGCTGGTCTCAAACTCCTGGGCTCAAACCATCTGCCTGCCTCGGCCTCCCAAAGTTCTGGGATTACGGGTGCGAGCCACTGTGCCTGGCCTCTCTGAATTCTAAACATGTCTTTTCTACTTTCTTCTGGGCTCCAGTGTAGTTAAATATACAACCCTGCTGGTAAATTATTTTTGAAGATACCGAAACAAGCTATTTTTTTACTTCTTTTTTTTTTTTTTTTTTAAGTCCAGAAGACCCCTGAGAATGACCAAGTGGGCTGCAGTAAGATGGGGCATGCTGGGAAGTACTGGCACCTCAAACAACCCTCCCCTTGGCCTCCGGAATAGCACGGATGCTAGTGAGACAGGCAAAGCTGCAGGTACATGGGTCACAGACCTAGCTTCTGAGCTGAGAGCAGTCTGATATAGCAGACAGCCCATGGCATCTGACACCTATGGCAAAGGCAGCTGATCGTGGGACATAGGCAGCATTAGGAAAACCAAAGATGGATGAACAGAATTCTCTAAAGGTGCTCAGAGCATCTGATGGAAATTCAGGCTTAAGCAATGCTTAGAGAGCCAAGAGGACAGACAGGCAATGGATGACAAAGTCATCTGTCTCCAATAGTTGGAGCCAATCACCAGGAAGGAGTTTTAGCAGGTCTCTGGGTTATGGAAAGGAGCCTGCCAAGACCAAGTCAGGACCCCCAGCCTTAGAGGGTGTTAGGAGGCAGACAGGGGCCTAAGGCATGGCCTTAAATACAAGGAACAAATCCAAGACCAAGAGAGGGTCAAGAGTAGAACTGTAGCTAAGAACATGTAGAACTGTAGCGTCCAGTTAGGGAAACAAAAACCCTAAGGTCAAGACAATATAAGCAGCAAGGATGCCCTGTTTCTAGGTCCCAGCATATGGGGCTAGCACTCCTGGGATAGTCCAGCTAAGGCCAGAATTCGTCCTAGAGCTGAGAGAAGGCTGCACCAACAGATGGACATCAAGTGGCCCTAGCAGTAGGAGATGAAGTTTTTTGAGACCATGGTCAGGCAAGGCCTGGCTCTCTACTGTGATGTTTGCAGCCAGGTGGTCAGGGGTTCTTGCCAACCAACCCACTCATCCATCCCAATGCCTTCATGGCCTTACGCATCCCCTCATCCTTTTGCCCCACTGACGGCCACCCTAGGCCTTTGGAGCACTTGAAAAACAGTGATTATGATCCTGTCCACTGGCCTTGAAATTGGCTGACTTCTGGGATGGAAAACACGGTAGCCAATCATTCCTGTGACACCATCCAGAGCCTCCGCCTTCTGTAATTCACAGGGATAGAATCTGCAGGTCATTCAAAAGGGCCTCTGTTTTTTGTTTTATTTATTTATTTAGAGACAGAGTCTCACTGTGTCCTGAAGTACAGTGGCATGATCTCGGCTCACTGCAACCTCTGCCTCCCAGGTTCAAGCGATTCTCCTGCCTCAGCCTCCCGAGTAGCTGGGACCACAGGCACCTACCACCATGCCCTGCTAATTTTTATGTTTTTAGTAGAGATGGGGTTTCACCATGCTGGCCAGGCTGGGGCCTCTGTTTTTTAGTATTTAAGATCATCTCTCCCCAAATTCCTAAGCTTACATGCTGTTAATGGCCCCTTCTCCCCCTTTCCCTTCAGATGGCACTGTACATATCTATTTTGGTCGGCTTCCTGTTAAAAGTGCTTCCTTTTCTCTTTCTACTTACTCATCTTTTCCCCTCCGCTTGTTTATTTGCTGGGGTTTTTACTTTTTTTTTTTTTTTTATTACCCTGAGTTTGACCTCAGCCTGCTGTCCCCATCCCCCATGCCCACACTCTTAACCCACAACAAGATTGGGAGCTTTTCATTTATACTAAAAACATCACCAGCTCTTTATTCCTTGTGGCCCTTTCCTTACCCTGATTTCCTTTTCCTTTTGTTTTGGTTTTAATCCTTCATTACCCAGCTTTTCCTGGCATAGGTCCAAGACCAAACTGCATATTTTTCTAAGCTTTCTCTCTTTTAGTTCTTCTTTCCTTTCTCTCCTCCGCCCCTGGCTTCCTGAAAGTCTGCCTTGGGATCCATATTATGTCTTTGTTTTCGCCAATAACACATATTTCATTTACTGTTTTGAATAAACGGTGCTTTTCAGCTACTGAAGCACTTGCTCCTTCTTTGAAAACACTGTATTAGAAGAATCAGATAAACCTCACTGATATTTTGGTTGAAATATTTCTGCATTCTCGTTGCAGAATTCCAAGTATGTGGCAACACGCGTGTTTGGAGCCAGACTTCTGAGAAGATGCCCTCAATCACCCACAGCCTCTTTACGAGTTTTCCCCTCCAATGTGACTTCAGTTATTAAGATGTCCCAAGTGATTAGACTCACCAGCAGCCTCCTAAATACTCAGCCAAGGAAACCTGATATGGTTGGGAGAGGCTATTCGAGGGAGAATACTTGGCAGTGGTAAAAGAAGCCTTATGTCTGCAGAACTTTGTTCACTTCTCAGAAGTCCTTTGACTGTATGATATGAGGAAGTCACTCTAAATCTCTTTGTCTCTCTCTAACTGCAGAGGCAACCATACCTCATTACAGGAACTCTGTGTGAAAAATATTACAAAATATTAACAAAATGCTTTGAATTTCTTGTATATTTCACCACATTAGATCTAGCAAACTACCATCCCTCACCTGGGGCAGAGAATTGTTAAGTGTGGTTAAGTCAGCCAGAGGGCAGCCTTAGGCAAGTCCTTGTGAACTTACTAAGGCAGGGAGCGGCAAGGACAGGGGCAGGTTTGGGGTTGGTAACAAACCCCTCCCTCTGGGCCTATTCCAGGAATCCAGGAATATTTCTCTAGCAACCTATTATTATTATTATTTTGAGACGCAGTCTCGCTCTGTCACCCAGGCTAGAGTGCAGTGGCGCTATCTCGGCTCACCGCAGCCTCCGCCTCCCGGATTCAAGCGATTCTCATGCCTCAGCCTCCCCAGGATCTGTGATAACAGGCGCCCGCCACCATGCCCGGCTAATTTTTGTATTTTTTGTAGAGGTGGGGTTTTGCCATGTTGGCCAGGCTGGTCTTGAACTCCTGACCTAAGGTGATCCACCTGCCTTGGCCTCCCAAAGTGCTGGGATTACAGGCGCAAGCCTCCGCCCCCAGCCTGCAACCCATTATTTTATACATCTGAGAACTCATGATTTTCCACAAACCAGTTCTTTCTTTCTTTCTTTTTAAGAATTGGGGTCTCACTCTGTTGCCCAGGCTGGGGTGCAGTAATGCAATCATAGCTCACTGCAGCCTCAAACTCCTGATCTCAAGCAATCCGCCTGCCTCAGCCTCCCCAGTAGCTGGGATTACAAGTGTGCACACCACCACACCTGGCTCAGAGGCTATATTTCTTTCTTTTTTAAAATAACATCTTTTATTTGTGTACAGTTATAAATTACAAACTTGTTTTATTATGATTTTTCTTATTTTTTTAAAAATTTTATTTTTAGTCAAGTTACTCCCTTTTATTTATTTACCAGCAGTTTGCTCTGACGGAATAAATTACAAACTATTGTTTTGCTTAATCCTTTTCACCACCATGTCAGGCACACAGATTGGTGGATATAAGCTCCCATTTTACAGACAAGAGTGGAAACACAGTACCCATATTTAGTGTAAGACAGAGCTGGGATATAAGCCTTGGGCTTCCTTAGTCACAACTGCTTTTTTCCATAACTTTGTAATACATCATTTGAAAGTAATCTGATTTCACAATGTTTTACAGTATAAGAGTAGCATCTATAGCATCTCTTCTTGGAAATTTACCTCTGGAGAGAACCAATCTAATTACCTCATAAGCTGGCACATTTTAAGGTAGTTACACCTCTAACTTGATTTCCCAGCTATGCTTGAGAGTCCCAGGAACCAAAATTACAGCCAAACTGATCTGAAAGGAGCAGGGAATAGAATGGTCAAGCATATTTCCAAGTTTAACCTAGGCCTGGCACATCCTCGCCAACTGCTGAGATGGCAAGTAGGGGGCAACTAAGTGAAGATAGTAGCAGGAAGACCCACTTGGGGTGGACACTGATGAAAAACACAAGCACTATCAGACCCACTGTTTCCAGGGTTAAAATCCCCAGATGCCCAGTTGCTGGTCTACTATCTACTATGTCATTACCAGCAGGACAAAGGGTAATACTTATGGAGACTAGAATACGCAAGGAAAAAAATTAAGCTGCCTGCCTGTCTGGGGCCTACAAAGGCAAACAGTGCTAATTTCATCCATGCCAGACAAAGAAAATTGTTCATTCCTTCCTGATTTGGGTTTTAAGGAAGAGTTCTGATCATCAGAGAAACCAAGTAATTCTATCCTGAAGCCCAGGGGGAGAAATGGTGGGTATTTCTGAGTTATGGATGGTGCAGGGGGCAAGACTGTCTGCCACCATGAAGGGAAAAAGCTATCTTGGTAAGCTTTGGTCTTCACAGGACATGGAGCCAGAGTAGCAAGATCAGGGCCTGTGTGACACATCCTGATTAAGAGCAGGACTTCCTCACATAAGGTACACAAGGGCGGGGCGCAGTTGCTCAAGCCTGCAATCCCAGCACCCTGGCAGGCCCAAGCAGGTGGACCACCCGAGTTCAGGAGTTCGAGACCAGCCTAGCCAACATGGTGAAACCCCGTCTCCATCTCTACTAAAAATACAAAAATTATCCAGTCATGATGGCACATGCCTGTAATTCCAGCTACTTGGGAGGCTGAGGCAGGAGAAATGCCCAAACCCAGGAGGTGGAGGCTCAGAGGCTATATTTCTTGTTGCTCAAGTTAATAAGGAGCTAATGGAGTAGAATAATGATAGAGAGGCAACATAACATGGTGGCTAGGAATATAGATTTAGTAGCCAGATGCCCTGAGTTTGACACCTGTCTCTGCTGTGTGATAGCTTTGTGACCTCGGGCAAGTTACTTAACTTCTCTGTGCCTAGGTTTTCTCATCTGTATATTCAGAATAATGTTATGAAGATTAAGCAAGTTAATATTTGTAAATGGTCTGTTTGGAACAGTGCCTGGAATATAATGAAATGAAAACATTGCCCCAATTCTAACATTTTTAATGTTATAAAATCTTTCTTGGAAATAATTAGGTAAGATATGACAAAGGATTATTTGAGAAGATAGCCTTCTTGTCTCTATAGCATAAAGAATGTGGCGATGTGGAAAATAAAATATAAACATGGCAAAAATAAAATTAGGGAGGCCAGGCACAATAGCTCACACCTGTAATCCCAGCACTTTGGGAGGCCAAGACGGGTGGATCACTTGAGGTCAGGAGTTCGAGACCAGCCTGGCCAACATGGTGAAACCCCTGTCTCTACTAAACCCCCATCTCTACTAAAACTACGAAAATTAGCCAGGCAAGGTGGTGCACACCTGTAATCCCAGCTACTCGGGAAGCTGAGGCACGAGAATTGCTTGAACCTGGGAAGTGGAGGTTGCAATGAGCCGAGATCACGCCATTGCACTCCAGCCTAGGCAACAGAGACTCCGTCTCAAAAAAAAATTAGGGAGCCCCCAGGCAGACCATCAAAATTACGCTGCTGGCAAGACTTCACACTGTGAAACAGTAACTCACTGATAGTTATGCTGTCTATAACTGAAAGGAAGGAAGAATGAGAGGGAAGGAGGGAGGGAAGGAAGAAGGAAGGCAGAGGTAGAGGGAAAGAAGGGAGAGAAGAAAGAAAGTTCTCCGAGATTTTCATTTCCTTTTGAAGAATATAGATCCAAGATGTTTGGTGAATTCCTGTTGAAATTTGGGAAGTGTGCCAGGTTGTATTTTCCCAAGATGGCTGCATCAATGTGTGTATCCCATTCCACGTACTCCACGTACAATGTAGGGTCTACATTCCCTCCTCTAACATCTTGGCAGAGGCTATGACTGCTCTGACCAATGGAGTATAGTGTTAGTCTCATGTTTTCTGTCCACATCCATGAAAGTGTGACAAGTTATTGTATTAGCTTGCAAGTAGGATAAAATCTTATAATCTTATAAGCCAAACATTATGTGCATTGTTGTAATTTGCACCTTTGAAGGTGAATGTATTTTTGTTTTGCATTTTGGTCATTTGTAGTTATCTGGGAGTTGCCTGTTTTATTCTTTGCCCCCTCTCATGTATATACAGTCGGCCCTTGGTATCTGCATGGTAGATGTTCAAGTCCCTGAGATAAAATGGTGTCGTATTTGCATATAACCTACAACATCCTCCTGTATACTTTAAATCATCTCTAGGTTACTTAAAATATCTAATACAATGTAATGCTATGTAAATAGTTGTTATACTGTATTGGTTTTTAATTTATCTTCTTTTAATTGTTGTGTTGCTATTTTTTGTTGTTTTTTTTTCCAATTTTTTTTTTACCCAAAGTTGGTTGAATCCACAGATACAGAACTCATGGATAGGGAGGGCCTACTGTATATTTATTAATTGATTTGTAGGAACCATTTATATGGTAAAGGTATTAGCTCCTTGTCTATCATAGTTCTTAAATGTTCATTTGTCTTTTAAAATTATTAGTGGTGTTTATTTTCCTCCAAATTTTCTAAATAGAAAATACCTTTACACCTAGTGATGGCAAACAAAAGCATCTGATATTAGCATACAACATATATGCGAAAAGACCTGGAGGAACAAAAGCCTCAAGGGAAGGTTGCCCTAGGTGATGCTTTTTGTACATTTCTATACATTTCAGATTTACTAAAATAAATAACTTTTTTTTTTTTTTGAGACAGAGTTTCGCACTGTCACCCAGGCTGTGTATAGTGGCGCCATCTTGGCTCACTGCAGCCTCTGCCTCCTGAGTTCAAGCAATTCTCATGCCTCAGCCACCTGAGTGGCTGGGATCACAGGTATGTGCCACCACACGGGGTTATTTTGTATTTTTAGTAGAGACAGGATTTTGCCATGTTGGCCAGGCTAGTCTCAAACTCCTGGCCTCAAGTGATCCACTTGCCTCGACCTCCCAAAGTGTTGGGATTACAGGCATAAGCCAAGGCGCCCAGCCTGAATAAATAACTTTTATAATCTTAAAAAATATTCTAAAGATTTTGTTTTTCTTAAGTGCAGGGAAATTTGTGTAATCTATGTAAGTGGAATGCCAGAAGCAAGAAAGAGAATGAGAGGGAAATACAATGAGAGGAATGAGAGGTAAAAGGTGAAGTTGAAAAAATAATGGGCAGACCGCGCACGGTGGCTCACGCCTATAATCCCAGCACTTTGGGAGGCCAAGGAGGGTGGATCACGAGGTCAGGAGATTGAGACCATCCTGGTTAACACAGTGAAACCCTGTCTCTACTAAAAATACAAAAAATTAGCTGGACGTGGTGGTGGATGTCTGTAGTCCCAGCTACCGGGAGGCTGAGGGAGGAGAATAGCATGAACCTGGGAGGTGGAACTTGCAGTGAGCTGAGATCATGCCACTGCACTCCAGCCTGGGCGACAGAGCGAGACACCGTCTCAAAAAATAATAATAATAATAATGGGCAAAACATCATGTTGTATACCATCAGTATATACAATTTTTGTTTGTCAGCTTACATATATTAATTAATTAAATAAATACAAAGAAAATAGGAACCAGACCACTGAGGACTTTGGATTTCATGTTAGGGTTGCAGTCTATAGCCGAAGGCTTTTAGACGGTAAAGTGATGTGATAAGATCTGTATTTCAGAAATCTTTGGTTACAATAGAAAAGAGAAATTAGATTTTGGAATTAAGAAGCCATCTGTGATGGTATCAGTTGTTTATTGCTATAATAACGTCATGTAACAACCACAAAACCTCAGTGGTAAACAGAGTGTTTATTGCTTACATGTCTGGGGTCAACTGGAGGCCAGCTAAACAACCCTGCTCATCTTGGCTAGGCTCATCCACATCTAGGAGTGCTTGTCTATTGACTGATCTAGACTGCCATTTGCTTGTTCCAGACTGTCTTTTTAAAGATGTTTGTATGGCTAACAAAGTTGGAAGATAGAGATGGTATCTCCCTCCAGAGTAAAGGGCAAGCATGCTCACCACCTATTATAAAAAATTTAGATTCCCTAACTTTAGTACTTTTCTCCTTTAATGCAATCCACTGTGTGTGCAGACATTCATATGAGCACATCCATATCACCATCATCAGACTTGGGGGACACAGGGAACTGATGTAAATGTGCTCATGCTTATACTGCTTGCTGTGTCATGAGTAATGAAATCCTTCGCCTTTGACCAAGAGTCTCATGTTTTCTGTCCACATCCATGAAACTGTGACAAGTTATCTTATTAGCTTGCAAGTAGGGTAAAATCTCAGACCCTTCACAGTTCTTTATGCTGGTCTGCTTCCCCTTCTCAACCATTGGATCTATGAAGACCTTTCATAGCCATGTTCCCAGCACCAGGCACAGAGCTCAGTATATAATTGGCACTTCAGAAATATTTGTCAATGAGGCTGGGTGTGGTGGCTCACGCCTGTAATCCCAGCACTTTGGGAGCCCAAGGAGGGAGGATCACTTGAGGCCAGGAGTTTGAGACCAGCCTGACCAACATGGTGAAACCCCTTCTATACTAAAAATACAAAAAATCAGCCAGGTGTGGTGGCAGGCAACTGTAGTCCCAGCTACTCAGGAGGCTGAGGCATGAGAATTGCTTGAAACCAGGAGGTGGAGGTTGTGGTAAGCCAAGATTGTGCCACTGCACTCCAGCCTGGACAATAGAGCAAGACTCTGTCTCAAAAAAGAAAAGAAAGAAAGAAAGAAAGAAAGAAAGAAAGAAAGAAAGAAAGAAAGAAAGAAAGAAAGAAAGAAAGAAAGAAA
>NW_012111253.1:5760980-5770819 GCF_000951035.1 Colobus angolensis palliatus
AAGAAAGAAAGAAAGAAAGAAAGAAAGAAAGAAAGAAAGAAAGAAAGAAAGAAAGAAAGAAAGAAAGAAAGAAAGAAAGAAAGAAAGAAAGAGTTGTCAATGAATAAATTAATTATTATTTATTTACTTTTCATTTTCAGTAGATAGGCTTGAAAATACCATTTCATTTGACATGGCCATCAATCTCTTGTCATTGTTACTCTAAGTAAGCTTTCCTCTACCTCCTCAGTACTTGTTAAGATAGTGGTGTCCTAGCACTGGGATACTTGGGTGTATCCTACTTTTTAAAGCACTCTGGAATGGAGCCCAATACAGGGCTTCCTTATATCCAAAACAGCCATATATTGGCTCTTGTGGATATTGTTCCTACTTTGCTGAAATTTATTTATATGTAGGCTTTGATTGCTTTACGAAAATTTGTCTCGTAGACCTTAGAAAAGAAGCTTGTAATGCTTCCGTGTATACTTGTCGGCTGGATTCCCAACTGTTTGTCCAACTGAGTGGGTAAGCCCAGAATGAAGATGAGGGAAAATAAAAATAGGGAACCAACTAACTCAAAAGGAGAGAAATGAGTAAACGTCAGGACAACTTGTCCATTCAACTGTATTGTGCAAGTTTTCTGCAGCTGTCTCCTCAGCTGCCAAAGTCTGGGTTAAAGTTCAAAGGGAAAGCTCTCCATCAACATATTTTCCAATGAAAAGAAAAGTTAAAATATTTGAAACTCAAATATCTTTATAAATGAAAAATCCAGGGGTGAATTTTAATAAAGCCCATGAGCAGAACAGAAGTAATCTGGCTCTGATTTAAACATCATTAACGTTTAAACTGTATTAATTTTAAAACCTCAGCCCTGGCACACTTCAAAAGCCTGTCTTTCTTCTGCTAACTCTGGCAACAATCTCTGGGCTAAACGTGAGTCATAACTTGTGACACTGCAGACAGCATCTGGGAGGTGGGGTGTTTCACTTCTCACTTTGGCTCATGTTTGCTTGTACTGATTGGGAAGTAAGGACATAAGAGGAAAGCAAATGTGGGAATGAGGTTCTCCTAATTTCATTCAAAAGATTCTAAGCTAGGAAATATTTAAAGATTTTAAAAAACAGAACAGATTTTTAAAAATGAAACAGAGCTTCAATAAGTATTAAAATGCAGTAGATACTTAATGCCATAAAACTGTATACTTAAAAATGGTTCAAATGGTAAATTTTGTTATATATATTTTGCCACAATGAAATGCAGCAAATTAAAACCTATAAAGTATGTTTAAATGTTTAAATTCATGATGACATTTAAAAACTGGCCACCTTGAAGGATGCCAGGGGACCAATTCATCATCTGAAAACAGATAAAAAAGGGGAAAAAATGAAACATATATCCTGCTTTTCCTTTAGAAACTGTGCCACTAGGGAACCAAATAATAGATTGGGGAAGCATCTCTTTATAAAATTATTCAATTATCCCAACTAATAAATGAAATAAAATGATAGAACTAGATTGTAATCATTTTGCAACACTCTATGAAGTAATTGATCTTGGCAATGAGAATCAACAGCTGCTAAAATCACAAAAGGAGACACAACCAGACGTTACATGTCTCAGAACTCAGCACCACTTATAGTCTTGCAAAAAAGATAGAAATTCAGTCTAATTAAACCTCTGGATCCAACTGACAATTTGCAAGAAGGGCAGGGAAGAGAATACATGTTGAAATGCACTATGAGTGTGTCATCAGCAAAATGCAGATTTTAGGAAACTTTAGGTCAAATTGTCTTATTCTTCAACAAGTAGAGAATAAAGAAAAGAAAGGGTCATAGAGGGCCGGGCGTGGTGGCTCACACCTGTAATCCCAGCACTTTGGGAGGCTGAGGCTAGTGGATCACCTGAGGTCAGGAGTTCGAGACCAGCCTGACGAATATGGTGAAAGCCTGTCTCTACTAAAAATACAAAAATTAGCCAGGTGTGGTGGCATGCACCTGTAGTCCCAGCTACTTGGGAGGCTGAGACAGAAGAATCACTTGAACCAGGGAGGCGGAGGTTGCAGTGAGCTGAGATCGAGCCACTGTACTCCAGCCTGGGCAACAGAGGGAGACCCTGTCTCAAAGGGGAAAAAAAAAAAAAAGTCATAGAGGAAAAACTGTAGATCAAAAGAGATTTAAAAGATGAATCAAGGCCAGGCACAGTGGTTCATGCCAGTAATCCCAGCACTTTGGAAGGCCAAGGTTTGAGACCAGCCTTGACAACATGGCAAAACCCGTCTCTACAAAAAAAAAAAAAAATTAGCCAGGTGTGGTGGTATGCACCTGTAGTCCCAGCTACTTGACTGGGGAGGCTGAGGTGGGAGGATGGCTTGAGCCTGGGAGGCAGAGCGCCACTGCACTCCAGCCTGGGCAACAGAGCCAGACCCTGTCAAAAAAAAGACAAATCAAACTTTTTAATGAGCATGGCACAACTAGAATGTCTAAGGATACACACTTGGGTGGTAAAGCTGTAGAGAAGAATAAGGAAATGATTGCTATAAAAATTAGGATAGTGGCCATGGAGGGGCTTCTGGGGTGGCTGGCAAAGTACTGCTTCTTGACCTGGATGTTAGTTATGAAGGTGTGGCTTTATAATAATGTACTATTCTGTACATTCGTTTTGTATGCTTTTCTGTGTTTTATAATAAAAATAGAGTTCAGTTGGGGCCTCTGGGATGAACTGTAGTCATATGAGTCACCCAGGACTGCTAACTGGACATGAACAGCTGGTCAGAGAGAAGGATGATGAGGGAACTGGTGAGCCCCCAGAGGTTACCTAAGGGCCAGGAATTTGCCCAGCTACATGTGGGTGGGTAAAACCTGAATTGTACCATCAGTTTGTGCCAGGACAGAGTTTTGAATTCCCGGCAAAAATGGATGGGAAAGGGCTCAGAAGTTGTTTTGAGTGTACCACATTTGAGTTCCTGGAGTAGTTTAGTTATTTGGGCATTATAGCTTATGCCAGCCAACTGCCAGCAAAGCTTCAGCCTTCAACACTGTGCTGTTTGAGAGCTGCGAGTGAGGAAGTCCTAGCTTCGGAGACCCCATTTCATTACAGATAAATGCTGTAGGATCCTTATCAGCAATTCACAGTGCACTTAAAACTGTATCAAAGGTTGCAGCCAGCTCTCCTTCCACCAGGAAATCTGGAGAAGGTGAAGACATTATTAAATAAATGATGCCAAAAAGCCTGGATATAAGTCCCCAAGGAGACGGCAGCATAAAATGTCAGAGTGGGAGAAACTGTGTGGTCTACCGAAGACTATTTAACAACAATCAGATACCAATACACACCTATTAGAATCCTAAAATCCAAAGAAAACTGACAATACCAATTGCTGTTGAGAATGAGGAACAACAGTAATTCTCACTCATTGCTGATGGGGATGCAAAAATGGCACAGCCACTTTGAAAGACCATTTGGTCTTTCTTACAAAGCTAAACATAGTTTTACCATACGATCCAGCAATTGTGCTCCTAGGTATTTAACCAACTAATTTGAAAGTCATGTCCACACAAAAACCTGCACAACTAATAAATGAAATAAAATGATAGAATTAGATTGTAATCATTTTGCAACACTCTATGAATTAATTGATCTAGGCAATGAGAGTCAACAGCTGCTAAAATCACAAAAGGAGACACAACACGCAACACACAAGCACAATGTTTATAGCAGCTTTATTCATAATCACCAAGAACTGGAAACAACCAGGAGGTCTTTTGATAGGTAAATATATAAACCAACTGTGGTACATCCATACAGTGAACATTATTCAATGATAAAAAGAAATTTGCTATCAAGCCATGCAAAAACGTGGGTGAATCTTAAATGCCTGCTGCTAAGTGGAAGCAGCCAGTTTGAAAAAGCTACATACTGTACGATTCCATTTATTATGACATTCTGTAAAAGGCAAAACTAGAGATAACAAACAGATCAGTGGTTGCCAGGGGGCCAGGAAGGGGGAGGGTTGAAAAGTGAAGCACAGGGGAATTTGAGGGCAGTGAAAATATTCTGTATGATGTTATAATGGGGGATAGATGACATTGTGCGTTATTTAAAAATCTATAGAACTTTATAGCACAAAGAGTGACAATGTATGCAATTTTTAAAAAGTCATTTAGAAGGTCAGGTGATCACAAGATGGAATACAGAATATGACAAAAGAATCTAGCTGCATTACGAATGTATGAAATCATTTCACTGAAGGGGGTAGGGAGGAAAGGTGCTGACCTATGTAACTTTGGAAATGAGTGGATACTGTAAGACCAGAGACGAAAGGAGCTGTATATAAACACTATACTCTAGTTGTTAAAGTTGTTTCCCATGAGGGTATGTGTTAACAATTCTAATCCTACCTAGCCAGGCGAGATGGCCCATGACTGTAATCTCAGCAACTCGGGAGGCTGAGGTGGGAGAATTGCTTGCAGCTAGGTTGAGGCTAGGAGTTTGAAACCAGCTTGGGAAAATAGAGAGACTCTGTCTCCACAAAAGATTTTAAAAAGTAGCTGGGTGTGGTGGCATGTGCCTGTAGTCCTAGCTAATCAGGAGGGTAAGGCAGGCAGATCTCTTGGGCCCAGGAGTTCAAGGCTTAAGTGAACTGTGATCATACCACTGCCTTCCAGTCTGGGTGACAGAGCAAATCCCTTTCTCTAGAAATAAATAAATAAATAAAAATTCAACAACATTTGGGGCAACTGTCAACCATTAGAACTGGAATTTATTGCCTACGGAAGGCTAGACCCTTTCAGGAGATCAGGGACAAGCTGGGAATGGTAAAGTTGAAAACCTGTGTATTAGTTCATTCACACATTGCTATAAAGAAATACCTGAGACTGGGTAATTTATAAAGAAAAGAGGCTTAATTGGCTCATGGTTCCGCAGGCTGTACGGGAAGCATAGCAGCTTCTGCTTCTGGGAAGGACTCAAGAAACTTATAATTATGGTGGAAGGCAAAGGTCTCACACGGCCAGAGCAGGAGGAAGGGAGAGAATGAGGGAGGTGCCACACACCTTTAAACAACCAGATCTCATAAGAACTCTATCATGAGAACAGCACCAAAGGGATGGTGCTAAACCATTCATGAAGAATCCATCCCCGTGATCCAATCACCTTCCACCAGGCCCCACCTCCAACATTGGGGATTACAATTCAACATGAGATTTGGATAGGGACACAGATTCAAAACCACATTATTCTGCCCCTGGCCCCTCCCAAATCTTATGACCCTCTCACATGGAAAAATCCAATTATGCCTTCTCAACAGTTCCCAAAAGTCTTAACTTATTCCAGCATTAACTCAAAAGCCTACAGCCCAAAGTCTCATCTGAGACCAAGAAATTCCTTTCTGCTATGAGCCTATAGAATAAAAAACAAGTTAATTACTTCCAAGATACAATGGGGGTATAGGCCTTGGGTAAATACTCCCATTCTAAAATGGTTAAATTGGCCAAAAGAAAGGGACTACAGGCCCCACACAAGTCTGAAACCCAGCAGGGCAGCTGTTAAATCTTAACACTTCAAATAATCTCCTTTGACTCCATACCTCACATCCAGGGCACACTTATGCAAGGGGTGGGCTCCCAAATCCTTGGGCAGCTCTGCCCCTGTGGCTTTCCAGGGTTCAGCCCCCACAGCTGCTCTCATGGGCTGGCATTGAGTACCTACGACTTTTCCAGGTGCATGGTGCAAGCTGCCAGTGGATCTACCATTCTGGGGTCTGGAGGATGGTGTCCCTCCTCTTACAGCTCTACTACGAAGTGTCCCAGTGGGGACTTTGTTAAGAGGCTCCAACCCCACATTTCTCCTCAGCACTGCCCTAGTAGACGTTCTCCATGAGGGCTCTGCCCCTGCAGCAGGCTTCTGTCTGGACATCCAGGTGTTTCAGACATCCTCTGAAATCTAGGCAGAGGCTCCCAAACCTCAACTCTTGCACTCTGGGCATCTGCAGGCTTAACACCATGTAGAAGCCATCAAGGCTTACAGTTTGCACCCTCTGAAGCAGTGGTCCAAGCTGTACCTGGGCCCCTTTGAGCCAAGGCTGGATCTGGAGTGGTTGGGGTACAGGGAGCAGTGTCCCAAGGTTGCACAGGGTGGCAGGGTCCTGGGCCTGGCCCATGAAACCATCCTTCCCTCCTCGGCCTCTGGGCCTGTGATGGAAGGGGCTGCCAGGAAGGTCTCTGAAATACCTTGGAGGCCTTTTCCCCATTATCTTGGATATTAGCACTTGGCTCCTCTTTACTTATGCAAATTTCTGCAGCTGCCTTGAATTCCTCCCCAGAAAATGGGTTTTTCTTTTCTACTGCGTGGCCACACTGCAAATTTTCCAAACTTTTACACTCTGCTTCCCTTTTAGATATATGTTCCAGTTTCAGGTCATTTCTTGGCTTATGCTTAAGAGCACAGTTGTTAGAAATAGCCAGGCCACATCTTGAATGCTTTGCTGCTTAGAAATTTTTTCTGCCTGATAACCCTAAATCATCACTTTCAAGTTCAAAGTTCCACAGATCCCTAAAACAGGGGCACAAAGCAGCCAACCTCTTTACTAATGCATAACAAATGTGACCTTTGCTCCAGTTCCAAATAAGTTCCTCATCTCCATCTGAGACCTCCGTAGTCTAGACTTCATTGTCCATATCACTATCAGCATTTTGGTCACAACAATTTAACAAGTCTCTAGGAACTTGTTAAACTTTCCCTTATCTTCCTGTCTTCTTCTGAGCCTTCCACACTCTTCCAACTTCTGCCACTTACCCAATTCCAAAGCTGCTTCCACATTTTCAGATATCTTTATAGCAATGCCCCACTCCTTGGTACCAATTTTCTGTATTAGTCTGTTCTCGCACTGCTATAAAAAAATATCTGAGGTTGAGTAATTTATAAAGACAAGAGGTTTAATTGACTCATGGTTCTGCGGGCTGTACAGGAAGCATAGCAACTTCTGTTTCTGGGAAGGCCTCAGGAAACTTACAGTCATGACAGAAGGCAAAAGGGGACATCTCACATGGCCAGAGCTGGAGGAAGAGAGAGAGTGAGGGAGTGCCACACACTTTTAGACAACCAGATCTCATGAGAACTCTATCATAAGAACAGCATCAAAGGGATGGTGCCAAACCATTCATGAAGAATCCATCCCCATGATCCAATCACCTCCCACAAGGCTCTACTTCCAACACTGAGGATTACAATTTGACATGAGATTTGGATGGGGACACAGATTCAAAGTCCAAACCGTATCAATAGGATAGGGGTTAAGGGTGGACATGAGGGGACACAGGTAAGTTACCAGGCTGAGTGGGTACAATTAGGAGCCTATGGTGGAAACAGACTGAGGCATCAGTGTGTGAGTGACCAAATCCAGGTGTATTAATCCATTCTCACACTGTTATAAAGAACTACCTGAGACTGGGTAATCTATGAAGAAAAGAGGTTTAACTGACTCACAGTTCTGCAGCCTGTACAGGAAGCATGGCTGGAAGGCCTCAGGGAACTTACAATCATGGCAGAAGGGTGAAGGGAAGCAAGCATGTTTTCACATGGTGGCAGAAGAGAGAGGGCGAAGGGGGACGTGCTGCACACTTTTAAACAACCAGATCTCATGAGAACTCACTCACTATCACAGAACAGCAAGTGGGAAATCCACCCCCATGATCCAATCACCTCACACAAGGTCCCTCCCCCAACATTGGGGATTACAGTTCAACATGAGATTTGGATGGGACACACAGCATAACCATATCACCAGGCAAGAGAACTGGTGTGTAAGAGGCAGTGAGACCACAGTGTTGGCAAAGAAACAAGGTAGCAGAAACTAGGAAGCATCCAGAATAGTCTTGGACAAATTGCTATGGAGAGCTTTCTGCTGTGAGGGGACCCTATTGAGGATCCTCCATCCTTATCCCTCAGGATGACCTCTGTTAACAGTGCTCAGTGTGTGCTACAAGCAATTCACAAAATTATGATTATTGAAATGTATAGATTGTGGCACAGATTGCTACTAGTTGCCTGCCCTTTTTGTTGTTGTTGTTGTTAGACAGGGTCTCATGGTGTCACCCAGGCTGGAGTGCAGTGGCACAATCACAGCTCACTGCAGCCTTGACCTCCCAGGCTCAAGTGATCCTCCCACCTCAGCCTCTCAAGTAGCTAGGACCACAGGTGCAAGCCACCACGCCTGGCTAATTTTTGTATTTTTTGTAGAGACAAGGTTTTGCCATGTTGGCCAGGCTGGTCTTGAAACCCTTCTTTATTACTAATGGAAACATTATATTGTTGAGGGTGGCAATGTGTCCAGCTTTAAAACAATACTTTTCCAGCTTGCCCTGCAGATATTGGTGGCTAATAAAGTGAAAGCAAAAGTCATTGCCTGAGTCGTCTGAGAAAGCTTTGGAAAAGGAACTGATTAATGTGAGTGATTTCACCTTCTGTCCTTGCCCCTTCTCCTGCCTACAGCCTAGGATGTGGTATAAAATGTCAGTCGCAGCAGTCATCGTGGGCTATAAAGCAACCTTGATGATGCGAGCCATGCCCTATAGGGGAGCAGAAAGAAAGAACCTGGGTCCTAATGTATGTAGAGCTGCTATGTCACCACTGGACGTCCAGCCCTGGACTCCTTTCACAGGAAAAAAAAAACTGTCATGTTTAAGCCACTATAATTTGGGTTTCTGTGCCGTGGAACCTAATCCTAACTGATATGGTGACTAAGGGTTATAAAAGAAATATAATATTTGTGGGAAATTTTAAACTTTACGTATGAACTATCCTAATGAAAAACATTGGAAATGTTAGGTTTCCTAAGGTATTGATTAAGCCTGAAATCATTAGCTGATATATACTGAAAAGAGGAAATCACACATCTGAAATCGTTACCTGATATATATACTGAAAAGAGGAACTTTAACTCAGCCAATAATTGTATCTTTCAACAAGGGAAATTTCCCTGTGAGCAAGTCTGTGGTGCGAGGTCATCCGCAGCTGAACTTTGCTGTGCCATGGCTTTGGTGTGGGAGCACACACACAATTTTGAAGAGCTTGGACTTGATGTTGGTTTCCGTGCCTGATGTGCCTGGGCTGTACATTGGAGAACATTAAGTCAGTAAGGATGGTATGTGCTGGAGTCATGTCCTCTGGGGATAAAAAAACAACGAAAAGGAGAAACAAAAACTAATTTTAAAAAATCAGGCTGGGCGTAGTGGCTCATGCCTGTAATCCCAGCAGCTTGGTAGGCTGAGGCAGGCGGATCACCTGTGGCCAGGAGTTCAAGACCAGCCTGGCCAGCAGAGCAAAACCCCATCTCTACTAAAAATAGAAAAATTAGCTGGGCAAAGTGGCACACACCTGTAATCCCAGCTACGCAGGAGTCTGAGGCAAGAGGATTGCTTAAATCTGGGAGTTGGAGGCTGCAGTGAGCCAAGACCACACCACAGCACTCCAGCTTGGGCAACAGACTGAGACTCTGTCTCAAAAATAAATTAATTAATTAGTTAATTAAAAATTGTTCCCTTAGTCTTTGAGACAGAGAGGGAACAGAGTGGAGGGGACAAGGATGCACTTTTCTGAACACACCTTGCTCGAGAGACATAAAAATATTTTCGCATAATTATAAAAACAAATTGAGGCCAGGCACAGTGGCTCATGCCTGTAATTCCAGCACTTTGGGAGGCCGAGGTGGGCAGATCACCTGAGGTCGGGAGTTTGGGACTAGCCTGACCAACATGGAGAAACCCCGTCTCTACTAAAAAAAAATACAAAATGAGCCGGGCGTGGTGGTGCATGACTGTAATCCCAGCTACTTGGGAGGCTGAGGCAGGAGAATTGCTTGAACC
>NW_012111253.1:5772019-5827064 GCF_000951035.1 Colobus angolensis palliatus
CTGAGTGCAGTGGCACGATCTCGGCTCACTGCAAGCTCCACCTCCCAGTTTCACACCATTCTCCTGCCTCAGCCTCCCGAGTAACCGGGACTACAGGCGCCTGCCACCATGCCCGGTTAATTTTTTGTATTTTTAGTAGAGACGGGGTTTTACTGTGTTAGCCAGGACGGTCTCAATCTCCTGACCTTGTGATCTGCCTGCCTTGGCCTCCCAAAGTGCTGGGATTACAGGCGTAAGCCACCGCGTCCGGCCAAAAGGAGTAAAATTTTAAGGTCAGGAACGAAACAAAGATGTCTGCTCTCACAACTTCTATTCACCATTGTACTCTTAAGTTCTAGCCAGGGCAATTAGGCAAGAAAAAGAAATAAAAGAAATCCATATGGGAAAGGAAGAAATAAAAATTATTTCTATTTGCAGATGACATAATCTTGTAAGTAAAAAGTCCTCAGGAATCCACTAAAAACTAATAGAACTAGTAAACACTTCTACCCCTTAGCTTAAAAAGATAAAAAGACAAATTAACATAAAAATTTTTAAAAAGAGCTAGTAAACAAGTTCAGCCAGGTTGCAGAATACAAGACCAATATACAAAAATGAACTGCATTTCTATACCTAGCAATAAAATCTAAAAATAAAATAAAAAATTCCACTTAGCATTAAGAAAATACTTAGGAATACATTTAACAAGAGAAATGCAAAACTTGTATGCTGAAAATTACAGAACATTTTTGAAAGAAATTAAAGATCTAAATAAATGGAAACTTATCAATATATTCATGGGTCAGAAGACCTAATACTGTTAAGATAGCAATACTCCCCAAAGTGATTTACAGATTCAGTGCAATGCCTGTCAAAATCCCAGCTTGCTTTTTTGTAGTAATTGACAAGCTGATCCTAAAATTCATTTGGAAATGCAAGAGACTCACAATAGCCAAAGCAATCTTGAAAAAGAACAAAGTTGGAAGACTCACATTTCCTGATTTCAAAACTTACCATAAAGGTACAGTAATCAAGATCATGTGGTACAGGGATAAAGACAGACATATAGACCAATGAAATAGAATTAAGAGTCCAGAAATAAACCCATTCATTTATGGTCAAACGATTTTCAACAAGAGTGCTAAGACCATTTAGTGATGAAAGAATAGTCCTTTCAACAAGTGGTTCTGGGACAACTAGATATTCAATTACAAAAAGAATGAAGTTTGACCCTTACCTCACAATATACACAAAAATTAATTTAAATGAATCGAAGATCAAATGTAAGAATTATTGCTATAAAACTCTCGGAAGAAAATGATAGGAGTAAATCTTCATGGCCTTGGGTTAAGCAATGAATTCTTAGGTATAACATCAAAAGCACAAGCAGCAGAAGAAAAAAATACATAAATTAAATTACATCAAAATTTAAAACTTTTGGCCAGGCTCGGTGGCTCACGCCTGTAATCCCAGCACTTTGGGAGGCCAAGGTGGGCAGATGACGAGGTCAGGAGTTCGAGACCATTCTGGCTAGCATGGTGCAACCCCGTCTGTACTAAAAATACAAAAAAATTGGCTGGGCGTGGTGGCAGGCGCCTGTGGTCCCAGCTGCTCTGGAGGCTGAGGCAGGAGAATGGCGTGAACCCGGGAGGCAGAGGTTGCAGTGAGCTGAGATTGTGCCACACTGCACTCCAGCCTGGGCGACAGAGCGAGACTCTGTCTCAAAAAAAATAAAAAATAAAAATAAAATAAATTAATTAAAACTTTTCTGCTACAAGCAGTACCATCAAGAAAATGAGAAGACAACCAAAAATGGGAGAAAATAATTGTGATTCATATATTTAAGAAGGGATGTATATCCAGAATATGTTTAAAAAACAAACAAAATAAAACAAACTTGTGGCTCATACCTGTAATGACAAAACTTTGGGAGGCTGAGGCGGGTGGAATGCTTGAGCCCAGGAATTCAAGAACAGCCTGGGCAACATGGCAAAACCCTGTCTCAATAATAATAATAATAATAATAATTCGCTGGGCATGGTGGCACATGCCTGTAGTCCCAGCTACTCAGGAGGCTGAGGTGGGAGGATTGCTTGGGCCTGAAAGATCGAGGCAGCAGTGAGCTGAGATCACACCACTGTACTCCAGCCTGGGTGACAGAACAAGATACTGTCTCAAAAAACAAAAAACAAAACAAAAAAACCCTCTTATAATTCAATAATAAAAAGACAAATAACCTAATTTTAAAATGGGCAAAGGATATGAATAGACTTTTCTCCAAAGATGTACAAATGCCAATAAGAACCTGAAAGGATGCTCAATTTCATTAGTCACTAGGGAAATGCAAATCAAAACCACAATGAGATACCTCTTTTCACACACAGTAGTAGGGCTACAATCAAAAAGACACATAATGTGGCCAGGTGCGGTGGCTCACACCTGTAATCAATCCCTGCACCTTGGGAGGCCAAGGTGGGCGGATCACCTGAGGTCAGGAGTTTGAGACCAACCTGTCCAATATGGCAAAACCCCATCTGTACTAAAAATTACAAAAATTAGCTGGGTGTGGTGGCACATGCCTGTACTCCCAGCTACTTGGGAGGCTGAGGCAGGAGAATTGCTTGAACCCGGGAGACAGGTTGCAGTGAACCAAGATCGTGCCGCTGCACTCCAACCTGGGCAACGGAGCGAGACTCCGTCTCAAAAACAAAAATTACACATAATGTGAAGAAATTGTAATCCTCATACATTGCTGGTGGGAATGTAAAATGTTGCAGCAGCTTTGGAAAACAGTTTAGCAGTTCCTCAGAATATTAAACATAAAGTTACTATGTTGACCCAGCAATTCCACTCCGAGGCATATACACAAGATAAATGAAAACATGCCCACACAAAAACTTGCACACAAATGCTCATTGCAGCATTATTCATAATAGCCAAAACGTGGAAACAGCACTGTAATTAGTTTCCTAGGGCTGCAGTACCAAATTGCTACAAACTGGGTGGCTTAAAACAAGAGAAATTTGGCCAGGTGTGGTAGCTCACACCTGTAATCCCAGCACTTTGGGAGGCTGAGGTGGGCGGATCACCTGAGTCAGGAGTTTGAGACCAGCCTGGCCAACATGGCGAAATCCCGTCTCTACTAAAAATACAAAAATTAGCCCGGCGTGGTGGTGCCTGCCTGTAATCCCAGCTACTTGGGGGGCTGAGGCGGGAGAACTGCTTGAACTGGGAGGCAGAGGTTGCAGTGAGCTGAGATCCCACTACTGCACTCCAGCCTGGGTGACAGAGCAAGACTCCATCTCAAAAAACAAAAAACAAACAAACATACAAACAAAAAAGAAAGAGAGAGAGATTTATTCCCTCCTAGTTCTGGAGGCTAGAAGTCTGAAATCCAAATGTTGGTAAGGCCACTCTCCCTCTCAGCATTCTAGGAAAGAATCATTCCTTGCCTCTCCTAGCTTCCAGCAGCTCCAGGTGTTCCCTTGGTTTGTTGTGGCTGCATCATTCCAATCCCTGTCTCCCTCTCTATATGACGTTCTTCTCCTTCTCCCTCTGTTTCTCCTGCATATGTCTCTTATAAGGGCATTCGTCACTGGATTTAGGGCCCATCTGTATAATACAGGGTGATCTCATCTTGAGATCCTTAACTTAATTACAACTGCAATGAATCTTTTTCCAAATGAAGTCACGTTCACAGATTCCAGGAGTTAAGAGATAGACACATCTTTTTGGAGGCCACCATTCAACCCACTACAAACCCAAATGTCCAGCAACCAATGAATGAATAAACCAAATGTGGTTCATCCTTATAATGAAATATTATCTGGCAGTAAAAAGGAATGAATGTACTGATGAAGCAGGAGAATAGGGTCTGGAAGCAGGGAACCTAAGACTGTTTCACGCCAACTTCCTATAACTAAATTGAAAGGAAAACCCTAACTTTCCACGCCTAAGTAACAAAAGGACCAGAAGATACTCCCTGTGACCTTTTCTGCCTGGCAGATGGGAAGTTGGCTGTCTGCAACAAATCAGACTGATTATGGGTCAAGTCTTTGTTTGCAACTTTGCAACTTCACCCTAGCCTCTGATTGGTTGCTTTTTGGAACCAATCAGATGTTGGCACAGGAGTGTGACCTTTGTAACTTCACTTCAGCCTCTGGTTGGCTGCTTTCTGTAACCAATCACACTGACTGCAGGCTACCACTTCAGTTACATGAGGTGAGCATGAAGTGGCCAATGGGAAACTTCTAGGAGGTACTTGAACCCTAGAAGATTCTGTATCCGGGCCCTTGAGCTGCTGCTTGGGTCTGCTCCCACACTGTGAAGTGTACTTCCATTCTCAATAAATCCCTGGTTTCGTTCTTTTGTGTTGCTTCATTCTTTCTTTGCTTTGCTGGGCGTTTTTTCCAATTCTTTGTTCGAAACTCCAAGAACCTGGACAACTTGCAGTCATGACCCTTTACTGGTGATACATGCGACAACATGGATGAGCCTTGAAAACATTATACTAAGACAAACAAACCAGACAAAGGCCACATGATATGTAATTCTATTTATGTGAAATGTCCAGAATAGGCAAATCTATAGATATAGGAAGTAGATCAATGGTTGCCTAGGGCTGCAGGGGGTGTTAGAGGGAAGGGGGAGTGACTGCTAATGGATATAGAATTTCTTCTTCTGTTTTTTAAATTTTTTTATTTTCAGATCTTCTTGGATATCAAGGATATAGGGTTTCTTTTTTTTTTTTCTTTTTTTTGAGACGGAGTCTCACTCTGTCGCCCAGGCTGAAGTGCAGTGGCCGGATCTCGGCTCACTGCAAGCTCCGCCTCCTGGGTTCACGCCATTCTCCTGACTCAGCCTCCCGAGTGGCTGGGACTACAGGCGCCCACCACCTCGCCCGGCTAGTTTTTTGTATTTTTTAGTAGAGACGGGGTTTCACCGTGTTAGCCAGGATGGTCTGGATCTGCTGACCTCGTGATCCGCCCGTCTCTGCCTCCCAAAGTGCTGGGATTACAGGCTTGAGCCACCACGCCCGGCAAGGATATAGGGTTTCTTTCTGGCATGACGAAAATGTTCTAAAATTCAATTATGGTCATAGTTGTGCAACTCTAAATATATTAAAAACCATTGACTTACGCGCTTTTTTTTTAGATGGAGTCCCGCTCTGTCGCCCAGGCTGGACTGAAGTGGCTTGATCTCGACTCACTGCAACCTCCACCTCAGATGTTCAAGCAATTCTCCCACCTCAGACTCCCCAGTAGCTGGGATTACAGGCGTGCACTATCACGCCTGGTTAATTTTTGTATTTTCAGTAGAGACAGTTTCACCATGTTAGTCGGGCTGGTCTCTAACTCCTGACCTCAAGTGGTCCACCTGCCTTGGCCTCCCAAAGTGCTTGAATTACAGATGTGAGCCACCGTGCCTGGC
Source organism: Colobus angolensis palliatus (assembly GCF_000951035.1). Lineage (NCBI taxonomy): Eukaryota > Metazoa > Chordata > Mammalia > Primates > Cercopithecidae > Colobus > Colobus angolensis. The sequence goes on from NW_012111253.1 coordinate 5,777,429, forward strand.
TGGACTTGTGCACTTTAAATGGATGAATTGTGTGATATGTGAATCGTATCTCCATGAAACTGTTATAAAATGAGGAATTTAAAAATGAATAATGAATTGAAATACATCAAATATACTAAAATCCATGGGTTCATAGTGATTTTTTTAAAAGCTCTTTGGTCATATTTAGACAATACTAGGGAACCAACTGATTTTTATGAAAACTGATTAATGGGGCTGGGCGCGGTGGCTCACACTTGTAATCCCAGCACTTTGGGTGGCCGAGGCAGGCGGATCACCTGAGGTTAGGAGTTCAAGACCAGCCTGGCCAACATGGCGAAACCCCGTCTCTACTAAAAATACAAAAATTAGCCGGGCGTGGTGGTGTGCGTCTATAATCCCAGCTATTCAGGAGGCTGAGGCAGGAGAATCGCTTGAACCCGGGAGGCAGAGGTTGCAGTGACCCGAGGTGGCGCCATTGCACTCCAGCCTGGGCTACAAGAGAGAAACTCTGTCTCAGAAAAAAAAAAGAAAACTGATGAATAAAGGTAAGCAATCAAGCACTTTTTTCTGCCATTCCTATATGAACTATACTTGGGAGTATTCAAATAGTTAATCAGAGGAAATTCTTTATTATGGAAAAATTCTGGTTAACGAAGGCAGAAGAAATCACAGAACTAGAATCTCACAAATTTGCAAGCCCTAATGACGTAATGGATCTAGGCAATGCTTTCAATTATATGAAAGGTTTGTGGGTTGAAGGGAACATTGAAAGGGGGGCTAACAACAATGGAACTCAATGATTAATGTTAACATCATTAAAAATGGGACAGCCCAGACATCATGGGCCTCCTGATGTGACGCAATGGAAAGTACACAGTACCACCTACAAAGTATTCTTGCTAAATAAATCAAACCTGACTTGGATCAAGGCTCTAAATCTAACTACCAACTTATAGAAAATACAGCGTTTAAAGGAATACATTAGGTGACACTAGAGAGATGGATGAAATCAGCAAAATACTGACTGTGGGAAAATTTTCCAGGGCAAATGCCCCAATTTTTTCAGCAAACAAATGGCAAGAATACAAGAAGGAAGGGGTAACTTATCAAATAGATGTAGGAGACACACCCATTTATGCCTAGTGTTCCATTATTGGAATGCTAAGCATGTGGGAGTTATTTATGTCCTACTGCTCAAGGTCATCACCAAAGTCTGATTTTTAAACTCAAAAAAATTGCAATCTCAGGCATAAATGGGTTAACCATATGCAGTGAGGGACATTGTCTAGTTTCTAGTTTGAAGAAACCTACTATAAAAATATATCTTGGGGGGCTGGGTGCAGTGGCTCATGCCTGTAATCCCAGCATTTTGGGAGGCCAAGGCGTGTGGATCACTTGAGGTCAGGAGTTTGAGACCCGCCTGGCCAACATGGTGAAACCCTGTCTCTACTGAAAATACAAAGACTAGCCGGGAGTGGTGGCGCACACCTGTAGTCTCAGTTATTTGGGAGGCTGAGGCAGGAGAATAGCTTGAACCTGGGAGATTGCAGTGAACAGAGATTGAGAGATTGCACCACTGCAATCCAGAAGGGCAACAGAGTGAGACTCCTTCTCTCTCTCTCTCTCTTTATATATATATATATATAATCATATATATTATATATGATAATATATCATTATTATATAATATATAATGTATCATATTATAAGATACATATCATATAAGATATTATACTATATATCATATATCATATTATATAATACATATCATATATCATATGATATGTTATATATTATATATATTTTTGGACACTGGATATGACTGATATTAAAAAATTGTCAATATTCTTTAGTTGTGATCATGGTAATGTTTAATAAGAGTTTTTATCTTTTAGAGATACAAAAATATTTGCAGATGAAAAGATATAATGTCTGGGATTTGCTTTAAGATAATCTCTCAGTAGGGATGGCAAAAAAAATTTCTTAAGATAATCTCAGTGGGCTGGGAGAAGTAGTTGGGAATATAGATGAAACAAGATTGGCCATGTGTTCAAAATTGTTGAAACCAGGTGATAGATGGTTCATATACTGTACTACTAGTATATATGTTTGGAAATGTTCCAGAGTAAAAGTTTTTTAAAAGATTCCTTGGAATATTGAATTGAGCCCTAAGTATGCTTTTCCACATAAATCAATATGTTTTTGCCTGGTAGAGTGTATGGAAATTCTTTGTCGACTAACCTTACTAAAGCAGATTATTTGGAGGGCAGAGGGACATACTGGAAAGGCTAAGCTTTGAAATCAGGCCTGGATTTGAGATCTAGCACCACTCTTCACTCACCTTGTCAGATGTTTAGACTTTCTGAAGCTCAGTTTCCTCAGCAGTCAAACAGGCATAGTAATAATAGTTGCTATCTCCTAGGATTGTTTGAGGAATTAAATAAGATACAGAATACAAAGCTGGTGGCACTGTGCCTGGCAGTGCTCTATAAATATTCGGGGCCAATAATATATCATTGTTTCAGTTACCTGTTGTGGGTTGACTTGGCTCAGCTGGGAGGTTCTTCTACTCTATCTGCTGTCAGCTAGGGTTACAGTCATTTGATGATTAAGTTGGGCTGGAATGACCAAAATGGTTCACGTATGTGACAAGCAATTGATGCTTTTGGCTGGGAGCTCAGCTAGGGCTGTTGTCCTTAGCACCTACACATGGCCTCTCTGCAACACTTGGGCTTCTCATCACATGGCAGCAGGGTTCCAAAAGGGAGTGCCCCAAGAGCAAATGCGCCAAAAGTGAGGGAGTGGAAGCTGCCAGTCCTCAGCACCTGGACCAGCGCAGTGTCATTTCTGCCACATTCTATTGGTTGAAGAGTCACGAGACCTGCCCAGATACAATGGGGGGAGAGATAAACTCCATCTCCTGACAGGGAGAGGGACAAAGAATCTGTAGCCATGTTTAATCCACTACATAGTGTATTCCTGTTTCCCTAGTACTTGATCCATAGATAAAGATATTGATTTCAAAGAAACACACCAAAAAACTACTCAATATTTGTTTTTGGAAGGTGCTTGCTAAACACCATTTTTCCTGCTGACATTCTTCCTGCTGCTCAGCTGACTAAGCCAGGGCCTGGGGGTGGAGGGATTGGGAGTAGTCACTAGCTTTCCCATCCCTGAGGCTGGATGGGAGAAAAAACCAGGACAGGACTAAGTCTTCACTGCAGAAACACCTTGGCATAAGTCAGTGGTTCTCAAAAGTAATTTATGAGATCAAATTAGGTCATCTATTTTTAATTATTGTGGTTATTAATTTGAAAACTTGTAATTCAATACTGTTCTCACATGCAATAATTCTTGAGACTTGAGGAACTGTTAGTGTTCTCTTCCAAAGTATTATTAATTCTTTACTTTTTTGTTTGTTTGTTTGTTTGTTTGTTTTTGAGACGGAGTTGCCCAGGCTGGAGTGCAGTGTCGCCCAGGCTGTGTCGCCCAGGCTGGAGTGCAGTGGCAGGATCTTGGCTCACTGCAAGCTCCGCCTCCCGGGTTCACGCCATTCTCCTGCCTCAGCCTCTGAGTAGCTGGGACTACAGGCGCCCGCCACCACGCCCGGCTAGTTTTTTGTATTTTTAGTAGAGACGGGGTCACAACGTTAGCCAGGATGGTCTCGATCTCCTGACCTCGTGATCCACCCGCCTCGGCCTCCCAAAGTGCTGGGATTACAGGCTTGAGCCACCGCGCCCGGCTAATTCTTTACTTTTAAGGCACAGGGGCTTTCCAAATATTTCCTTCTCTAACTCTTTAACCAACAATTGCTGACTCTCACATTTTCTCTGACATTATCTAAAACCACAGTCCAAGAAGAGGTTTTTTTTTTTGTTTTTTGTTTTTTTAATGTACATTATACAAACACAAAGTCCTCTATTTTGGGTCAGAAACATTTCCTAGAGCTAAAAAATGCAGTTAGTGGCAAGCTTGGGCAATGTCTAATTACAGCATTTACAGTAAACAAATTATTGATAAAGACACCCAGACACCTCTATAAACAAGGAAGTACAGAACCAGCCATGCTGAACACTGTGTTTATTTTCCACTGAAAGAGGATGCAAACTGCTAATCACAGGCATGCCACAGTTTAATTTCCACACAACAAGACCTTTTTTTGGTTTTCTATTTAAAAAAAAAACAAACATGATGGCAATCAGGTTTTGTTCACTGAATTTATTTCTGTAGAATTCTCAAATGCTGTTAATTTTAATACAGGTTATATTTTTAAAAGCCTTTTTAAAAAAGCCTTCGGTGCTTCTAACCTTGGATTAATTTTGCTGTTGAGAAGATCTCAGCTAACAGGTGTGATATAAATGCACAGAGAAGGAAATAAACACCGGGTCTTAGACCGTGACCTGAAAGTTATGTCAGAAGAGCTAGGCATTCTATTCACTTGGCCACAAAGCAAATACCATGGCGGATGAAGGGAGGGAGGAAGAGGACAGAAGGAATGGCCACATATTTCTAGCTGTTTCTGAACTTCTGAGTGCATAAGGCATACAGCCTTTAGAGGCCCAGGATCATCGTGGTGATGAAAGGAATGGTTGAAAACATTTCCTTAGAAATGAATTGTCCTTGTCTAAGTTAAGACCCTTACTCACATACTTGAGAAGATTTCAGACTTGTTTGAGACTCTGACTTACTTGAGCCCTTTCTGACTTGTTTCAGACCCCTTCTGGTGAATTAGATACACTTCCTGATGCGGAAGGGACTCTTCCTAACTTATTTAAGACCCTTCCTGACACGTTTGAGCCCATTCCTAACTTGCTTCAGACCCATCTTTCATATAAGAGACTCTTCCTGACATATTTGAGACAGTTTCTGACCTGATTGAGATACTTCCTGATATATTTGAGACATTTCCTGACTTGTTTGAGACTTCCTAATTATTTAAGACTCTTCCTGACCTATTTGTGCCTCTTCCTGACTTGTTTGGAACCCTTCCGGACATGTTTGAGATCCTTCCTGATGTATTTGAGACTAGTCCTGAGGACTTTGACACACTTCCTGAGACAGTTCCCAATGATTTGTTTGCAATGATGCCTGACATTTGAGACAGTTCCCAATATTTTTGAGATTTGTTCTGTCTGAGATCCTTCCAGACATATTTCCAATTCTGTCGGACAACTTGGAGACACATCCTGACTTCTTTGAGACTCTTCCAGACTTGTTTGAGACCTTTCTTGGCATGTTTAAGACCATTCCTGGTGTCTTGAGACTATTTCCATGTGTTTGAGACGCTTACATATTTAAAATTCTTCTGAACCAGATGCAGTGGCTGACACCCCAGCACTTTGGAAGGCCAAGGTGAGAGGATTGCTTGACATCAGGAGTTTGAGACCAGCCTGGCAACATAGTGAGACCCACAAAAAATAAAATAAAATGTTAGCCAGGCATGGTGGCATGTGTCTGTAAGTCCAAGCCACTTGGGAGGGTGAGATGAGAGGATTACTTGAGCCCAGGAGGTCAAGACTGCAGTGAGCCATAATCATGCCACTGCACTCCAACCTGGGCAACAGAGCAAGACTCTGTCTCAAAAAAATAGAAAATAAAACTCTTCTGGACTATGTTAGCCACTTCCTAATTTGTCTGTGATGATTTCTGACGTGTTTGAGACCACACCTGACATATTTCAGATCCTTCCTGACATGTTTAAGACCCTTCATGACTTTTTCTACAGTCTTGCTAACTGTGTGAGAAACTTCTTGACATGTTTGAGACCTTTCCTAGGTTGTTTGAGACCCTGCTTGATCTATTTGTGAAATGTCCCGATGTATTTAAGACTCTTCCAGCAGGTTTCAAACCCCTCATGACTTGCAGAAGACGATTCTGACATGTTAGAGAACTTTGTTGACTACTTGAGACTCTTCCTCTCTGTGACCCTTCCAAAAGTATTTGAGACCCTTCTTGACTCAGTGAGACTCTTCCTGACAAAGACCCTTCCTGAGATAACAAAAACTAACTGACGACTATGATATCCTTCCTGCCATGTTTGAGACAATGTCTGGCTAGTTTGAGACACTTCCTAACATATCTGACCCCTTCCTGCCTTGATTGAGACCATTTGTGATTGTTTGATTCACTTCATGACATGTTTGAGACACTTCTTAGGGTGTTAGAAATATTGACTGATACAATTAATCCCTCCCTGTATGTTTAAAACCCTTTCTGATGAATCTGAGACTCTTCCTGTATTATTATTATTTGAGACAGGGTCTTGCTCTGTCACCCAGGCTGGAGTGCAGTGGCGTGATCACAGCTCACTGCAATCTTGGCCTCCTGGGCTCAAGTGATCCTCGCACCTCAGCCTCCCAAGTAGCTGGGACTATAGGCGTGTGCCATCACGCCAGGCTAATTTTCGGTAGAGATGGGGTTTTGCCATATTGCCCGGGCTGGCCTCAAACTCCTGGGCTCAAGGGATTTACCCACCTCAGCCTCCCAAAGTGCTGGGATTACAGGCGTGAGCCACTGGGCCCAGACTCCTCCTGTATTATTGAGACCCTTCCTGATATATTTGAAACTTGTACTGATGACTTTGACACTTTTTCTGACTCGTTTGAGACCATACCTGAAGTGTCTGAGACTCTTTCAGAGCCTTACTCTATTAGTCCATTCTCATGCTGCTAATAAAGAAGACATACCCGAGACTGGGTAATTTATAAAGGAAAGAGGTTTAATCGACTCACAGTTCCGCATAGCTGGGGAAGCCTCAGGAAACTTACAATCTTGGCAGAAGGGAAAGCAAACACGTCCTTCTTCACATGGTGGCAGCAAGGACAAGTGCTGAGCAAAGTAGGGGAAAAGCCCCTTATAAAACCATCAGAGCTCATGAGAACTCACTACCATGAGAAAAGCATGGAAGTAACCATCCCTGTGATTCAATTATCTCCCACTGGGTCCCTCCCATGAGACGTGGGGATTATGAGAACTACAATTCAAGATGAGATTTGGGTGGGACACAGCCAAACCATATCACTTACTGACATATCTAAAAGGCCTTCTGGGCTGAGTGTGGTGGCTCACGCCTGTAATCCTAACACTCTGGGAGGCCGAGGCAAAAGGATCACTTGAGCTCAGGAGTTCGAGACCAGTCTGGGCAAAATGACAAAACCCCATCTCTACTAAACATACAAAAATTAGCTGGGTGTGATGGAACATGCCTGTGGTCCCAGCTACTCGGGAGGCTGAGTTGGGAGGATTGCTTGAACCTGGGAGGCAGAAGCTGCAGTGAGTCAAGATCCCTTCTTCATTCTTTTGAGATGCTCCCTGATGTATTTGAGACCTTTGCTGAATGTTTAAGACTCTTCCTGTTGACTTTGAGATACATCCTGACAAATGTGAGACGCTTCCCTACTTGCTCAAGACTCTTCCTGATATATTTGAAAACTTTTCTGACTTGTTTGAAACTCTTCCTGAGCTATCTGAAATCCTTCTGACATGTCTGAGACCATTCTTGAGGGATCTGAGAGTCTTCCTGACTTTAAGACCTTTACTGAAGTATTTAAAACTCTTCCTAGCTATATTCATATACTGTGGAAAGCAACCAATCTGAGGCTAAAGTGAAGTTACAAAGTTGCACTCCTATGCAAACAAAGACTTGGCCCACAATCCGTCTGATTGGTTGCAGAAAGCAACTAATCAGAGGTACTTTCAGTTTTCCACCTGCCATGCAGAAAAGTGGGGGTTTGCAAAGGGAGTAGCCTCTGGTCTTTTTGTTACTTAGGTGTGGAAAGTTGGGATTTTCCTTTCAATTTAGCTCTAGAAAGTCAGCATAAATCGGCCTTAGGTTCCCTGCCTCCAGACCCTATTCTCCTGCTTCATGAGACCTTTTCTGGCTTTTTTGAGTCCCTTCCTGACTTTCTTGAGACTCTTCCTGACATGTTTGAGACTCTCTCAGATGTATTCAAGACCCCTCCATCTTTCTGAGACACCATACAGAATTATTTACACCTCAGACTTACTACTTTGAGAAACCCCTGACTTGTTTGAGATGTTTCCTGATGTGTTTGAGAATTTTCCTCTATGTTCTAGACAGTTCCTGAGAAGTTTAAGACACTTTCTCTCATGTCACTTACTGTCAAATGCTCATTTTGATTTTTTTTTTTTTAAACAGAGTCTCACTCTGTTCCCAAGGCTAGAGTGCAGTGGTGTGATCTTGGCTTACTGCAACCTCTGCCTCCCCGGGTTCAAGTGATTCTCTTGCCTCAGCCTCCCAAGTAACTGGGATTACAGGCATGCACCAGCATGCCTAACTAATTTTTATATTTTTAGTAGAGAAGGGATTTCACCATGTTGGCCAGGTTGGTCTCAAACTCCCTACCTCAGGTAATGGACCCACCTCAGCCTCCCAAAGTGCTGGGATTACAGGCGTGAGCCACCGCACCCAGCCCCTGCTAAATTTTTTTGTATTTTTAGTAGAGACAGGGTTTCACCACTTTGGTCAGGCTAGTCTCGAACTCCTAACTTCAAATGATTTTCCCGCCACAGCTTCCCAAAGTGCTGGGATTACAGGCATGAACCACCATGCCCAGCCATTACCTGCCACTTTCAAGATTTTCTTCTTGTCTTTGGTTTTCAGCATTCTTGCTGTGATGTATCTGTTTGTGGATCACTTTGCATTCATCCTATTTGGAATTCACTGAGTTTCCTATATGGTTTTCATCAAACTTAGGAATTTTTCAGCCATTACTTTTTGGAATATTTTTTCTGCTCCTTTATCTCTCTCCTCTCCTTCTTGTATTCCCATTATATTGGCTCAATGTGCTTAATGGTGGACCACGTTTCTGAGGCTCTGTTTTTCTTCATTCTGTTTTCTCTTTGTTCTTCAGACTGCATAATCTCCATTGATCTATCTTCAAGTTAACTGATTATTTCTTCTCTCAGTTCAAATCTACTTCTGAGCTCCTCTAGTAAATTTTTCATTTCAACTGTAGTTTTCAACTCTGGAATTTCCATTTTGTTCTTTTTCATAACTTCTATTTCTTTACTGATATTTCTTATTTGATGGGACACTGTCATCATACCTTCCTTTTCTTCTTTAAGCATGATTTCCTTTAACTCTTTGACTATATTTGTAATGGCTACCATGTAGTTTTTTCCCATTAAACCTTACATCTGGTTGTTCTCACAGACAGCTTGTTTCCTTTTTGTTCTGGTGTATGAATCATATTTTTCTGTTTCTTTGTATGTCTTATAATTTTCTTTGTTGAAAACTGGACATTTTATATATCATAGCAACTCTAGGTACTAGTCCCCTTGACCCAGGGCTTGTTATTGTCATTTGCTTGTTTATTGGCTTAGTGACTGACTGGATTATTTTAGTGAAGTCCATTTCCTCTGCAGCATGAAGTCTCTGATGTCATTCTTCAGAGAGCAAAGTCTTGGGCATAAGCAGTCACCCTGGGATGAAAGTGGTTTTAGTAGGGCTCTCTTTATGCTGTCCCTGATCACACTCAGCTGTTAAACTCCACTAATTACTGGCTGATTGCTCTATTCTTTTCAACAATGCCGTGGGGCATAAATTGTTCCACAGACTGATCCCATTAAATTCAGGCTCCTTTGCAATGATAGTTTTTGAGGTCAGTGTTTGAAGTTTGTTCTGACTCTAGTAGGCCTACTTTTAGCTGTCACTTATCCTGGTTCTCTCTGGTAAACTAGGTGGCCTATGGTTTATTTATTTCATTTATTTAATCAATGTATTTATTTAGAGACAGAGTCTCACTCTGTGTTCCAAGCTGGAGTGCAGTGGCACAATCTCAGCCCACTGCAACTTCTGCCTCCTGGGCTTAAGCAGTCCTCCCACTTCAGCCTCCCGAGTAGCTAAGGCAGTAGGTGTACACCACCATGCCCAGCTAATTTTTGTATTTTTTGTAGAAACAGGATTTCACCATGTTGCCCAGGCTGGTTTTGAACTTCTGAGCTCAAGCAATCCTCCCACCTTGGCTTCCCAAAGTGCTGGGATTATAGGCATGAGCCACTGCACCTGGCCTTATCAGTCTCCTCTTAATCGCATTCCACCAAAACCTCCATTGTTTTTGAGAGCTTCCTTAGCCTTTAACGTCCCCACACTATGTTTCAAATAAAGGTAGTTCCTTTGGGAAGAGCTTCAGAACCCTCTGTTTTATGGCATGCCTGTCCCTCTGTCAGAGGTATGTGAACCAGAGCAACTCTATCTTGAGTAGGAGCTGGGTAAAATGAGGCTGAGACCTACTGGGCTGCGTTCCCAGACAGCTAAGACATTCTAAATCACAGGATGAGGTAGGAGATCGGCAAAAGGTCAGGTCATAAAGAACTTGCTGATAAAACAGGTTGCAGTAAAGAAGCCGTCTAAAACCCACCAAAACCAAGATGGTGACAACAGTGACCTCTGGTCGTCCTTACTGCCACAATCCCACCAGCACCATGACAGTTTACAAATGCCATGGCAATGTTAGAAAGTTACCCTATATGGTCTAAAAAGCGGAGGCATGAATAATCCACCCATTGTTTAGCATATCATCAAGAAATAACCATAAAAATGGGCAACCAGCAGCTCTCGGGGCTGTTCTGTCTATGGAGTAGCCATTCTTTTATTCCTTTACTTTCTTAATAAACTTGCTTTCACTTTACCATATGGACTCACCCTGAATTCTTTCTTGTATGAGATCCAAGAACCCTCTCTGGGGGTCTGGACCGGGACCCCTTTCCTGTAACACCTCTGGGCAAAATTTTGGAGCTGTGGCTCCAGAGCTTGAAGAAGGGAGAGTGGCACACTTCTCTCTGAGTGACGCCTCTGCTTTAGGAGCTGGGCACTGAGTGGGGATGGAGTGGGGGTGGAGGGGGTAGCTTCTGTTCTTTTTTGCCTGCCTCTTCTTGCATGGAACCTCTGTCATACTAACAAGCTGAGGTAAGAGTGATCAGGGCCCCAGCATTCTCAATGCAGCACACCTGAGGTAGAGCCTGCACTCAAGGAATGGGGACTGTGTGAAAGAACGGAGCCTTTGTCTCTCAGCCTCACTCACCTGGAACACCTCTGCAACAGGTACCTAGGGGATGGCATAATAAATGCTGAAGTTCTGCCCCTTCTGGGAACATATAGTAGACTGTTATTGGGAGACTGGGGGAGAGGGAGGCCTGAGTCCTTGGCTGCACCCGCCTATAGTAGAGTGTCCATCATGCTAAGCTGGGAAGGGGAGGGAGGGAGCAGCTTGTGGGTCAAACGCCATTAGACTGACACTGTTCTTACCGAGTTTTAGTAGATTTTCTCAAATGAATGTTTCTTTATTTGCACTATGCTCTTAGGACCATTTCCAGATACTTTAAATGGTGGTTTTAAAAATAAATTTCACAGTTTTGAGGGGAAGCAGGTGTGCAAAGCTCCTCATGATGCCATTCCAGAAGAACTTCCAAAAAGAGTTTTAATGATCTCAGGAAGGGTCTCAAACAGACAAGAAAGGCCTCTGATCTGTCAGGAACAGTCTCAAACCACTCAGGAAGTGTCTCAAACATGTCAGGACAGGCTTAACATTTGTCAGGCAGAATTTTAAATGGGCCCAAAAGGGTCTTAAACACAGAGGAGGACTCTAGAATACTTCAGGAATGTGACAGACAAGTCAGGAACAGTCTCAAAGACATTCAAAGGAGTCAGAAATACCTCACAAAGAGTTTCAACTGCTTGAAGAAGGGTCTCAGCAACTCAGGAAAGGTCTTAAGCATGTCAGGAATGGTCTCAGAGTCAGCAAGGGCTTCAAATATGTTGGGTCTCAAATATGTCAGCAATGTCTCAAGAAGGCAGAAAGAAACTCATATATCAGGAAGCATCTCAAACCAGTCAAGAAGGATATCAGGATACTTAGAATTTTAAATTTGTCAGTAAGGCCCTCAAACAGATTAAAAGAGTCTCAAATATGTCAGGAAAGTTTAAAATATATCAGAAAGGGTCTCCAACAAGTAAAAAAGAGCTTCAAACAAGTCACAAAGGGTCCCAAATGTGTCAGGAAAAGTCTCAATCAGACAGGAAGTGACTCATTCAAAAAGGATAGAATACAAGCCATGAAAGTCTCAAACATTTCAGAAAGAGCCTCATTTTTGTCACGTGGTATTTTAATATATCTGATGGGGTCTCATATAGACAGAAAGAGACTCATGTGAGTAAGGGCCTCAGAAAAGTCAGGAAAGATTTCAAATATGTCAAGAAGGGTCTCAGTATGTTAAAAGGAGTCTCAAATATGTCAGAAAGGGTCTCAAACATAAGAAAAGGCTCAAATATATCAGTAAGGGTTTCAAATGGGTTTCAAATAACTCAGAAAGGGCCTCAAACATTTCAGAAACTACTTGAAATATATAAAAAGGATCTCAAATACATTGGGTAGTTTCCCAAACAAGTTTAGAAAGTCCTCAAAGCAGTCAATAAGAACTTTATTTATTTATTTTTATGTATTTATTTTTTGAGACGGAGTGTTGCTCTGTCGCCCAGGCTGGAATGCAGTGGCGTGATCTCAGCTCACTGCAACCTCCGCTTCCCAGGTTTAAACTATTCTCCTGCCTCAGCCTCCCCAGTAGCTGGGACTACAGGTGCATACCACCATGTGCAGCTAATTTTTGTATTTTTAGTACAGACGGGGTTTCACCATGTTGTCCAGGCTGGTCTCAAACTCCTGACCTCAGGGGATCTATCCACCTCAGCCTCCCAAAGTGCTGGGATTACAGGTGTGAGCCACGGTACCCGGCCTAAGAAGAGCTTTAAATGAATCAATAAAGCTTTCAAACAGAAGCAGAGTCTCCAATATGTCTGGATAGATTTCAAACACACGGGAAAGCGTGTCAAGCAAGCCATAATGCTCTAAAAATGTGTCCAGAAGAGCCCCCCGAAATAATCAGAAAAGGTCTCAGACATGTTAGGAAGGGTCTTGGCAAACCAGGAAGCGTCTTGAACAAGTCAAGAAGAGTCTCAAGTATATCACAAAGGGTCTCCAATTGGATGGAAATGCCTCCAATAGTCAGGAAAGTTCTCAGGTCTGTTAGGAAGGGTCTCAACAGCATCACGTGTCTCACATGTTAGGAAACGTCTCAAACAATTCAGGAAGAGTCTCAAATACATCAGAAATGGTCTCAACTGGATAGGAAGAATTTCAATGTGTCAGGAAGAGGCTTAATCCATCAGGAAGAGTCTCAAACAAGTCATTAGGTGTCTCAACCACGTCAGGGAGGGTCTCAAACAATTTCTAAGAATCTCAAACAGAAAGGAAGAGTCTCAAATAGTCAGAAAATACCACAAACACATCATAACATTTTTCCGATGAGTCAGGAGGGTTGCAAAGATGACAAGATGTTCTCAAAATGGTCTAGGCGTATCTGGGGTAGTAGAGAATATAATTTAATACACAAGGTCTCGAACATGTTCCTAAAGGTCTTAAAAAGTCAGGATAGGTCTTAAATATGTCAGGAAGTATCTCAAAGTTGAAAGTTATCAGGAAGGTTTTTTGGTAATAAAATTTTTTTTAATTTCCATAGGTTTTTGGAGAACAGGTGGTATTTGGTTATGTGAGTAAGTTCTTTAGTGGTGATTTGTGAGATTTTGGTACACCCATCACCCAAGCAGTGTACACTGGACCCAGTTTGCAGTCTTTTATTCCTCACCCCCTTCCCACCCTTTCTCCTGAGTCCTCGAAGTTCATTTTATCATTCTTATGCCTTTGCATCCTCATAGCTTAGCTCTCACTTATGAGTGAGAACATACAATGCTTGTGTTTCCATTCCTGAGTTACTTCACTTAAAATAATAGTCTCTAATCCCACCCAGGTTGCTGTGAATGCCATTAATTCATTCGTTTTTATGACTGAGGAGTATTCCATCGTATATATCTATACCACAGTTTGTTTATCCACTCATTGATTGATGGGCATTTGAGCTGGCTCCATATTTTTGCAATTGTGAATTGTGCTGCTATAAACATGCATGTGTAAGCATCTTTTTCATATAATGACTTCTTTTCCTCTGAGTAGATAACCCAGTAGTGGAATTGCAGGATCAAATGGTAGTTCTACTTTTATTTCCTTGAGGAATCTCCACATTGTTTTTCATAGGGGTTGTACTAGTTTACATTCCCAACAGCAGTGTAGAAATGTTCCCTTTTCACTGCATCCATGCCAATAAAATTTTTATTAATATATAACTCACATGTAGTACAAATTACCACTTTTACGTGCACAATTTGGTGGTTTCTTGAATATACACAAGGTTGTGCAACCTTCACCACTATCTAATTCCAGAATATGTTCATCATCCTAGAAAGAAACCCCCATACCCCTTAGCAGTCATTCCCCATTCCTCCCTACTGCCACCCAGTGGCAACAACTAATCTATTAATACTTTTTGTCTCTATGGATCTGCCTATTCTGGACATTCCATATAAATGGAATCATACAATATGTGGCCTTTTTTCTCTGGCTCTCTTTTCTTAGTATAATGTTTTCAAGCTCCGTCTAGGTAGTACCATGTATTGGTACTTAATTCCTTTTTATGGCTGAATAATATTCCATTGTATGGATATACCACATTTTATTTACCCATTTATTAGCTGATAGACATTTGGGTGGTTTCCACTTTTTGCCTATTATTAATACTGCTGCAGTGAACATTTGAAAACAAGTTTTTGTGTGAACATAAGTTTTCATTTCTCTTGGGAAATTCCATCTAGGAGTAGAATTGTTGGGTCATGTAGTAAGGAAGAGTTTTCATCACCTCAGGACAGGTCATAGATAAAACAAGAAGGATCTCAATCATACAGGAAGGATTCAAATACATCAGGAAGTGTCTCACACATGTCATAAATACTCTCAAAGAGAGAGGCAGTGTCTCAAATACGTTACAAATAGTATCAAACAATGTGGTAATGGTCTCAATGTAGTCAGGAAGATTTTAAAGTGTCAGTACCTGAGATGAACATCTTAAATATGCCACAAAAGGGTCTCAAAATTAAAGCAAGAGTATCAATCAATCAATCAGTAAAGCTCAGCTCATAAACCTGTTAAGAAGGGTCTCAAAAAATAACAGAAAGGGTCTCAAATAGTAAGGAAAGGTAGCAATGTCAGGAAGAGTCTCAAATATATCAGGAGTCATCTTACTCACACAAGAAGAGTCTCAAATAGTTCGGATATGTATCTAACACGGCAATAGAAGACTCAAGCAAGGTAAGGGTCTGAAATTGGGAAGGAAAGGTCTCACATTTGTCAGGCAGAGTTTAAAGTATGTCTCTAATGGTTCTAAATAGATACGCAAAATTAGGAAGAATCTCAAATACATTAGCAGGAGTCTCAAAGCTGTCAAGAAGAGTCTCAAACATGTCAGAAAGGGTCATAAATAGAGAGAAAATGTCTGAAGTCCTCACAAATGATCTCAAACAAATCAGGAACAGTTTCAGAGTAGTCAGGAAGAGTTTCAAATATGTCAGTAAGAGTCTGGAACAAAGAGGAACAGTCTCAAATATCAGGGAAGGTCACAAATATATCAAGAAGTCTCAAGCTTGTCAGGAAGAATCTCAAACAATTAAGTACAGGTTTCAAACATGTCAGGGAGGGTCTCAAACAATCAAGAGTCTCATGCCAGTCAGAAAGGGTTTGGAACATCCTTCAGGGAGGGCCTCAACATCATCAGGAAGAGTCTCATTATGTGAGAATGTGTTTCAAACATTACAGAGAGTGTCAAAAGAGAGAAGGGTCTGTAATGCATTATGAATTCTCTCAAGTCAGACTGGAAGTTTTCTTGAAGTAGTAAGGAAGAGCTTTTAAATTTGTCAGCAAGGGGCTAGGTGTGGTGGCTCACACCTGTAATCCCAGCACTTTGGGAGGCCGAGGCAGGCAGATAACTTAAGATCAAGAGTTCAAGACCAGCCTGGCCAATATGGTGAAACCCTGTCTCTACTAAAAGTACAAAAATTAGCCAGGCGGCCAGGCGCGGTGGCTCATGCCTGTAATCCCAGCACTTTGGGAGGCCGAGGCAGGCAGATAACTTAAGATCAAGAGTTCAAGACCAGCCTGGCCAACATGATGAAACCCTATCTCTACTAAAAATACAAAAAAAATTAGCCAGGTGTGGTGGCAGCTGCCTGTAGTCCTAGCTACTCGGGAGGCTGAGGCAGGAGAATAGCATGAACCCAGGAGGCGGAGCTTGCAGTGAGCTGAGATGGCACCACTGCACTCCAGCCTGGGCTACAGAGTGAGACTCTGCCCTCAAAAAAAAAAAAAAAAATTAGCCAGGCATGGTGGCGCACACCTGTAGTCCTAGCTACTCAGGAGGCTGAGGTACGAGGATCACTTGAACCTGGGAGGCAGAGGTTACAGTGAGCCAAGATTGCACCAGTGCACTCCAGCCTGGGCAACAGAGTGAGACCCTGTCTCAAAAAAGTAAATAAATAAATAAATAAATAAATAAATTTGTCAGCAAGGGGTGCAAACATGCAGGAAAGGGTCTCAAGGAAGTCAGGAAAGATCTCTAATATATTAGGATAAGTCTCAAAAAGTCATGAAGGCTCTGTCAGAGCCTTCATGAAACCTGTCAGAAAGAGGGTTAAATATGTCACAGCCAGGTGGGGTGGCTCATGCCTGTAATCCCTGCACTTTGGGAGGCTCAGGTGGGCAGATCGCTTGAGGCCAGGAGTTCTAGACCAGCCTGGACAACATGGCAAGATCCTGTCTCTACAAAAAATAAAAAAATTAGCCAGGCAGGGTGGCACTTGCTTGTAGTCCCAGCTACTTGGAAGGCTGAGGCAGGAGGATTACCTGAGCCTGGGAGGTTGAGGCTATAGTGAGCTATGACTGTGCCACTGCACTCAAGCCTGGGCAACAGTGCAAGACCCTGTCTCGAAATTTAAAAATGTCACAGCCGGGCATGGTGGCTCACACCTGTAATCCCAGCATTTTGGGAGGCCAAGGCAGGTGAATCATTTGAGGTCAGGTGTTCAAGACCAGCCTGGCCAACATGATGAAACCCTATCTCTACTAAAAATACAAAAATTAGCCAAGCATGGTGGCAAGCACCTGTAATTCCAGCTACTTGGGAGGCTGAGGCATGAAAATCGCTTGGACCAGGGAAGCGGAGATTGCAGTGAGCCGAGATGGCGCCACTGCACTCCACGCTTGGCAATAAAGCGAGACTGTCTCCAAACAAACGAACAAACAAAAATGTCTCAAAGGTTCTCTAACACATTGAAGAGGTCTCAAACACATGAAAAGCAGTCTGGAATATGGCAGAAAAGGACTCAAGCTTGTCAGGAAATATCCAGAACAGAGAGGAAGATTTTCATATACTTGAGGAAGCATTACAAACAGGTCTGGAGGTTTCTCAAAGTAGTAAGGAAGAGTTACAAATGAGTCAGGAAGAGTCTTAAACAGAAATGGAGTGTCCCTGATACAACCTAGAGTGTCAGCATGTCAGAAACGATCTCAGGCTGGGCACAGTGGCTCACACCTGTCATCCCAGAACTTTGGGAGGCCAAGGTGGCCAGATCACTTGAGATCAGGAGTTTGAGACCAGCCTGGCCGACATGGTGAAACCCCGACTCTACCAAAAATACAAAAATTATCCGGGCGTGGTGGCACGTGCCTGTAATCGCAGCTACTCGGGAGGCTGAGGCAGGAGAATCGCTTGAACCCAGGAGGCAGAGGCTGCAGTGAGCCGAGATCACGCCAACTGCACTCCAGCCTGGGAGATACAGCAAGACTCAGTCTTAAAACAAACAAACAAAAATGTTGCTAATGTTCTCTAACACATTAAAGAGGCCCCAAACACATCAAAAACAGTCTCAAATATGACAGAAAAGGACTCAAGCTTGTCAGGAAATATCCAGAACAGAGAGGAAGAGTTTCATATACATGAGGAAGCATTACAAACAGACCTCCAGGTCTGGAGGTTTCTCAGTAGTAAGGAAGAGTTACAAATAAGTCAGGAAGAGGCTTAAAAAGAAATGGAGTGTCCCTGATACAACCTAGAGAGTCAGCATGTCAGAAATGATCTCCAGCTGTCAGGAGGGGTTGCAAAAAAACATCAGGAAGAATCGCAAATACATCGGGAAGAGTGGCAAACATATCAGGAGGTGTTGCAAAGAGAGAGGAAGGGTCTCACATGCATCAGGAATCTTCTCAAACAAGTCTCAAAGGCCTCAAAGTAGTCAGGAGGGGTATTAAGTATGCAAATAAAGGGTGCCAAAAGAAAGAAAAAGACCGAAATACCTCAGGAATGCTCTCAAACTTGTCAGGAGAGATTTCAAGTAAGTTGGGAAGAGTCTTGAGCAAGTCAGAGACGATTCCTAACAGGGTAGAAAGTCACAGAGAAGTCATGGATGCTTGGCCGGGCGCAGTGGCTCCCGCCTGTAATCCCAGCACTTTGGGAGGCCAAGGCGGGCAGATCACTTGAGGTCAGGAGTTCGAGACCAGCCTGGCCAACATGGCGAAACCCCATCTCCACCAATAATATAAAAAATTAGCTGGGTGGTGGGCGCCTGTAATCCCAGCTATTCAGGAGGCTGAGGCAAAAGAATCCCTTGAACCAGGGAGACAGAGGTTGCAGTGAGCCCAGATCATGCCACTGCACACTCCAGCCTGAGCAGCAGAGTGAGACTCCGTCTCAGAAAGAAAGAAAGAAAGAAAGAAAGAAAGAAAGAAAGAAAGAAAGAAAGAAAGAAAGAAAGAAAGAAAGAAGTCATGGATGCTATAAGACATGTCAGGAAGGGATTTAAATACATCAGGAGGGTTCCCAAATATGCGAGGAAGGTTCTTGAACATGACAGGGAGGGTCTCAAACTTCTCAGGAACTGTCCAGAACAGAGAGGACTTATGGATTTGAGAAATACATCAGGAAGCAACTCAAACAAGTCAAGAATGTTCTCAAGGTAGTAAGGACGAGCCGTAAATAAGTCAGTAAGGTTTACCAAACTGAAGAAAAAGTCTCAAATTCACTGAATGAGTCTCAACCTTGCCAGGGAGTTTCTCAAATAATTTGGGAAGGGTCTCAAGCCAGTTAGAAAAGATCTCATGTATGTCAGTAAGAATTTCAAAAATGTTATGAAGAGTCTCAAATATGTCACGAAGAATTTCAAATAGAAAAGGAAGGAGGCTAGGTGCCATGGCTCATGCCTGTAATCCCAGCACTTTGGGAGGCCAAGGCAGGTGGATCACCTGAGGTCAGGAGTTCAAGACCAGCCTGGCCGACATGGTGAAACCCCGTCTCTACTAAAAACACAAAAATTAGCTGGTGAGGTGGCAGACGCCTGTAATCCCAGCTACTCAGGAGGTTGAGGCAGGAGAATCACTTGAACCCGTGAGGCGGAGGTTGCAGTGAGCCCAGATCACGCCACTGCAGTCCAGCCTGGGCTACAGCGTGAGACTCTGTCTCAAAAAAGAAAAAAAAAAAAGAAAGAAAGAAAAAGAAAAGGAAGGTTCTCAAACCATCAAGAATGATTACATAAAGACAAACAGAGTCTCAATATGTCATAATGGTCTCAAACAGTCAGGAAATGTCTCAAAGACATCAAGAAAATTCTCAAAGACATCAGAAAGAGTAGCAAACATGTCAGGAACAGTCTCAAACATAGGATAAGTCTCAAACAAATTAGGAATGGCCTCAAACATGTCAAGAAGTATCTCCAACAAGTCAGGATGCTTCTCAAAACAGAGAAAAAATGTCTCAAATACTTCAGGAATGATCACATAGGTGTCAGGAAGGGTCTCAAATATGTCAAGAAGTCATGCAGTTCAGAAAAGGCTTCAAAAACATCAAAGGAGGGCCTCAAAATCATCAGGAAGTCTCAAATACACTAGAAAGAGTCTCAAATATGACAGGAAGTGCTCCTAAGAGAGAGGAAGAGTCTGGAATCTATTACAAATTCTCTCAAACCAGGCTGAAAGGATCTCACAGTAGTTAGGAAAAGCATTACATCTGTCAATAAGGGTCAGTAATGGTCTGATATAGTTTGTCTGTGTCCGCATCCAAAACTCAAATTGTAGCTCCCATAATTCCCATGTCCTGTGGGAGGGACCTGGTGGGAAGTAATTGAATCATGGGGGTGGGTCTTTCCTGTGCTGTTCTCGTGATAGTGAATAAGTCTCACAAGATCTGATGGTTTTATAAAGGGGAGTTCCCCTGCACATGCTCGCTTTTGCTTGCCTGCCACCATGCAAGACGTGACTTTGCTCCTCCTTTGCCTTCCGCCATGATTGTGAGGCCTCCCCAGCCATGTGCAACTGTGAGTCCATTAAACTTCTTTCCTTTATAAATTACCCAGTCTCGGGTACGTCTTTGTTAGCAGCATGAGACCAGACTAATACATAGTCTCATATACATACAGAAAGGTTTTAACGTTTCAGCAAGGGACGTAAATGAGTTGGGAAGCATCTCAAGCATCGAAAAATGTCTCTAACATGTCACAAAGAGTCTCAAAGAAGCCTCAGACAGGTTTAAAACAGTCTTATATATGTCATAAACTCAAATATGACAAGGAGGGTCTCAAACACACCAGGAGGAATCTAAACATGTTAGGGAGTGTCTGAGTCTTCTGAGGGTCTTATCTAGAAGAGAGAGGAAGGATCTCTATTCCATCAGCAGTCCTCTCAGACTAGTCTAGAAGGGCTCAAAGTAGTCAGCAAGAGCTTTAAATATGTCAGTAATTGTCTCAAACAGAGAGAAAGAGATACAAATACCTTTGGATAGGTCTTGAACATGTCAGAAAAGAGACCTAATATGCCAGTTAGAGTCTCAAACAAGTCATGAAGGATGTCAAACATGTCAGGAAGAGATTTAAATACAAAAGGAAGGTTTTTGAATATGTCAGAGAGCCTCCAACATGAGGCGAAAGGTCTCAACTTCTCAAAAAGTTTTTAGAAGAACAATGAAGGATCTCAAATATATCAGGAACCATCTCAAACACATCATGAAGGTTCTCAAACAGGTCAGGAAGAGTCTAAAATAACTTCTAAATACATCAGGAAGATTCTCAAATAAGTCAGAATAGGCTGGGTGTTGTGGCTCACACCTATAATCCCAGCACTTTAGGAGGCCAAGACAGGTGGATCACCTGAGGTCAGGAGTTCGAGACCAGCCTGGCCAACATGGTGAAACCCCATCTCTACTAAACTTATAAAAATTAGCCAGGCATAGTGGTGGTGCCTGTAATCCCAGCTACTCGGGAGGCTGAGGCAGGAGAATCGCTTAAATCCAGAAGGCGGAGATTGCAGTGAGCCAAGATCGTGCCACTGCACTCCAGCCTAGGGAACACAGTGAGACTCTATCTCAAAAAAAAAAAAAAAAAAAAAAAATGTGTACTTGCATGTTTATCCCAGCAATATTCACAATAGCAAAGATAGGGAATCAACCTAAGTGTCTGTCAATGGATGACTGGATTAAAAAATGTGATACACATAAAGCCAGAGGAATTCAACTGACAAGACAGATTTAGCATTACCAAGAAATCCCAACTGCCTTGAAAAAGTTGTCCTCCATTGTACTGAACAGACAGTCCTAACAATTGTATTATTTAGGAATATAAACTGAATGTGGGCTGAAATCATCATCTTTCCATGATAATGAAAATTGAGAAACTATTCACAATGCATTCTTTATAAATAAATGCTACATTTAGTAACTCACTTCACCCCCAAAAAGGATATATATATATATAACTCCCTATATATATAACTATATATATAATTCCCAATAGTATTCATACACACACACACACACACACACACACACACACACACAAAGTCATGTCTTTTACAGCAACATGGATGGAAGTAGAGGTCATTATTTTAAGTGAAACAACTCAGAAACAGAAAGTCAAATACCACACGTTCTCACTTATAAGCAGGAGCTAAATAATGTGTATACATACAAGCAGAGTGTGGAATAATAGACATTGGAGACTTGGAAGGGGGAGGGGAAGGAGGAGTGGATGATGAGAAATTACTTAAGGGGTACAATGTACATTACTCCAGTGATACATACTAAAAGCCCTGACTTCACCACTGTACAATATAGCAATGTAACAAAATTATACTTGCACCCCATGAATTTATACAAATAAATATTTAGTCAAAAAACAATAAAAGATGTCAATAGCCTCCCCCTCCTTTTTTTCAGGTTGTTTTTTATAAAATCTTTACTTTGCCACCAGTTGGGTTGGTATTGAGTAGAAAATCATCTTCATGTATTTTTTGTTTTTACTTTTATTTTAAGTTCAGGGGTACATGTGCAGATTTGTTACACAGGTAAACTTGTGTCATGGGGGTTTGTTGTACAGATATTTCATCACCCAGGTATCAAGCCTAGTACCCGTTAGTTGTTTTACTTGATTCTCTCCCTCCTCCCATTCTCCATCCCTCTGTGTAACCATGTGTTCTTATCATGTAGCTCCCACTTTTAAGTGAGAACATGCAGTATTTGGTTTTCTGTTCGTATGTTAGTTTACTAAGGATAATGGCCTCCAGCTCCATCCATGTCCCTGCAAAGGACATGATCTCATTCTTTTTTATGACTGCATAGTATTCCATAGTATATATGTACCACATTTTCTTTAGCCAGTCTATCATTGATGAGCATTTAGGTTGAGTCCATGGCTTTGTTATTGTGAACAGTGATGCAATGCAATATACGTGCATGTGTCTTTATAATGGAACGACTTATACTCCTTTTGGTATATGCCAGTAATGGGATTGCTGGGTCAAATGGCATTTCTGTCTTTAAGTCATTGAGGAATCGCCACAGTCTTCCACAATGAATAGACCCCTTTTAATAACGAATAGGACAATTAGAAAAAAGGTATATCTGGCAGAAGATCAACAAGGAAAGAGAAAACTTGTCCAACACTATAAACCAACTACACTAAATGGACATCTCTAGAACATTCCACCTAACAACAGCAGAATATACATTCTTCTCAAATGTATATAAAACAGTCTTTAAATTAGACCTTGTGTTAGACCATAAAACAAACCTCAGTTTAAAAGAACTGAGGCCGGGTGCGGTGGCTCATGCCTATAATCCCAGCACTTTGGGAGGCTGAGGCAAGTGGGTCACTTGAGCCCAGGAGTTCAAGACCAGCCCAGACAACGTGGTAAAACCCCATCTCTACAAAAATAAAAATAGTAGCCAGGCGTGGTGGCACATGCCTGTAGTCCCAGGTACTTGGGAGGCTGAGGCAGGAGGATCAGAGGATAGCTTGAGCCCAGGAGTTCAAGGTTACAATGAGCCATGATCATGCCTCTGCACTCTAGCCTGGGTGGCAAAGCAAGACTCCAACTCAAAAAAAAAAAAAAAAAAAAAAAGGCAAACTTTTAGTTACATTGACCAAGAAATAAAGAAACAAGACTCAAATTATAATACTAAAATCATAAATGAAAGAAGGGACGTTACCACTAACCTTACAGAAATAAAAAGGATTATAAAGAAATACTATGGGCCAGGCTGGGCACGGTGGCTCACGCCTGTAATCCCAGCACTTTGGGAGGCCGAGATGGGCGGATCATGAGGTCAGGAGATCGAGATCATCCTGGCCAACACGGTTAAACCCCGTCTCTACTAAAAAATACCAAAACTAGCCCGGCGAGGTAGCGGGCGCCTGTAGTCCCAGCTACTTGGGAGGCTGAGGCAGGAGAATGGCGTGAACCCGGGAGGCGGAGCTTGCAGTGAGCTGAGATCCGGCCACTGCACTCCAGCCCGGGAGACAGAGCAAGACTCCGTCTCAAAAAAAAAAAAAAAAAAAAAAAAAAAATCCTGGGGGAGTGGCGGTCCCAGCTACTTGGGAGGCTGAGGCAGGAGAATGGCGTGAACCCGGGAGGCGGAGCTTGCAGTGAGCTGAGATCCGGCCACTGCACTCCAGCCCGGGAGACAGAGCAAGACTCCGTCTCAAAAAAAAAAAAAAAAGAAAGAAAGAAATACTATGGGCCAGTGTGTGGTGGCTCATGCCTGTAATCCCAACATCTGGGGAAGCCCAGGCAGGCAGATTGCTTGAGCCTAGGGGTTGGAGACCAGCCTGGGCAACATGGCACTATCCTATCTCTACCAAAAGTACAAAAACTTAGCCAGGATACAAACTACCAAAACGGACTCAAAAAGAAGTAAAGAATATAAATAGACCTATAACAAGTAAAGAGATTAATTAATAATCAAACAACTGTTCGCAAAGAAAAGCTGAGGTCCAGATGGCTTCACTGATGAATTCTACCAAACATTTAAACATTTAAAGAATTAATACCAATTATTCAGCAACTCCTCCAAAAAACAGAAGAGGAAGGAATACTCAGTTCTCTCTATGAGGCCAGTATTACCCTGATACCAAAACCAGACAGACATCCCGAGAAAAAAAAACTACAGGCCAATATCCCTTATGCATATAGACGCCCCACAAAATCGGCCAATTATCAACTATATATATTGTGTGTATATATATATATTTTTGTTGTTGTTTGTTTGAGACGGAGTTTTGCTTTTGTCGCCCAGGCTGGAGTACAACGGCAATCTCCGCTCACTGCAACCTCCACCTCCCGGGTTCAAGCGATTCTCCTGCCTCAGCCTCCTGAGTAGCTGGGATTACAGGCACCCGCCACCATGGTCGGCTAATTTTTTTGTATTTTTAGTAGAGACAGGGTTTCTCCATGTTGGTCAGGCTGGTCTCGAACTCCCAACCTCAGGTGATCCGCCCGCCTCGGCCTCCCAAAGTGCTAGAATTACAGGCATAAGCCACCGCACTCAGTCTATTTTTTTAAATTATGTTTTGATTTTTAAAATTTTTAAAAATTTTAAAAGTATGATGTTTTGACATCTTAAAAAAACTTCTCTAGCTGAGGAGAAATTGTCCTTCCCTCGTCTAGTCAATTCTTAAAGATAACAAAGGCCCCAGCCAGGAGCATGTCTTTGATATGCAAACTAACCAATCCAGCGCCATCCCTCCTCTATCTGGCTCATGAACCCCAGGAGGCAGTATTCCTTGGCCTTAATCATCCCAGTATCAAGTGCCAGGCAACTAGGAACCACCACTGCAGCTCAAAACCCTCCAAAATTCTTCAAACTAACCAAACTGTTCACCTTGCCCTGCCTTGCCTCTCCTGCGGAAACCCCAATAAACCTAAACCTTCTCCTCACCGCGCCTGGCCAAGGATAGGGTTTCTTTGTGAAGTGATGAAAATGTTCTAAAATTGACTGTGGTGATGGTTGCACATATATGTGAATATACTAATTAAACAATTAAATTGTACACTTTAAATTGCCGGGTGTGGTGGCTCACACCTGTGATCCTAGCACTTCGGGAGGCCAAGGTGGGCGGATCACTTGAGGCCAGGAGTTCAAGACCAGCCTGGCCAACATGGTGAAACCCCATCTCTACTAAAAATACAAAAATTAGCCAGGCATGGTGGCTGGTGCCTGTGAACCCAGCTGCTCTGGAGGCTTAGGCAGGAGAATTACTTGAACCAGGGAGGTGGAGGTTGCAGTGAGCCAAGATTGTGTTACTGCACTCCAGCCTGGGCAACAAGTGAGACTCCATCTCAAAAAATAAAATAAAATAAAATAAAATAAAATAACAAATGGGTGGATTCTATGGAATGTGTTTTACAGCTCAATAAAGTTTTTAAAATGAAGAGTAACAAAATGACTCTTCCTAAAGTGTCTGGGACACTACGTGACTTGTCTCAGACTCTTCCTGACGTGTTTCAGATCATTCTGACTTGATTGAGACACTTTGCAGCTTCTGGGAGACACTGCCTGACATGTTTCAGATCCTTCTGGCTGTACTTGATCTCTTCCTTTCTGTTTGAGATCTTCCTGAGTGAGATCCTCCTGGTCTCACTTGTTTTATTCCTTCCTTACATGGTTGAGAAAATTCTTTACTTGCTGAAGTCTTTTCCTGATTATTGGAGACACTCCCTGCCCGGTTGAGATGCTTCCTGAAATGTAAATGTCTCTTCCTGATTATGTGAAACCCTTCTTGACTTGTTTAGATCTTGACTAACATGTTGAGATCCTTTCTGGTGTATTTTGGACCTTTCCTCATTGTTTGAGACCCTGCCTAACTTGACTAGGGCTCTTTCTGACTTGTTTGAGATCTTCACTCAAATGGTTAAAACACTTCCTAATTGAAGACGTTTCTGGATGGGCACAGTGTCTCACACCTGTAATCCCAGAACTTTGAGAGGCTAAGGCAGAATGATGCTTGAGGCCAGGAGTTTGAGACCAGCCTGGGCAGCAAAGCGAGACTCTGTCTCTACAAAAACGTTAAAAAATAAAGAACTAGATGGACATGGTGGTGTGCTCCTGTGGTCCCAGCTACTCAGGACTCTGAGGTGGGAGGATCACTTGAGCCCAGTAGGTCAAGGCTGCAGTGAGCCATGATGGTGACACTGTACTCCAGCCTGGATGACAGAGTGAGACCCTGTCTCAAAAAAGAAAAAAAAAATTCCTGGTGTGTTAAATTCTCTTCCTGATTATTTGAGACTCTCTGACTTATCTGAGACCCTTCCCGACTATTTGACACTCTTCCTGATGACTTTGAGCCCCTTCCTGTTATGTTTTATGTCCTTCCTCACTGGTTCGAGACTCATTCTTACTCGCTTAAGACCCTTTCTGAAATGTTTTTTTTTTTTTTTTTGAGACGGAGTCTCGCTCTGTCACCCAGGCTGGAGTGCTATGGCCGGATCTCAGCTCACTGCAAGCTCCGCCTCCCGGGTTCACGCCATTCTCCTACCTCAGCCTCCCGGGTAGCTGGGACTACAGGCACCGCCACCTCGCCCGGCTAGTTTTTTGTAGTTTTTAGCAGAGACGGGGTTTCACCGTGTTAGCCAGGATGGTCTCGATCTCCTGACCTCGTGATCCGCCCGTCTCGGCCTCCCAAAGTGCTGGGATTACAGGCTTGAGCCACCGCGCCCGGCCTCTGAAATGTTTGAGACCCATCCTCACCTGGTAAAAGTCTTCCTCATAATGTTTAGACCCTTCTTGGCTCGTTTGCTAGATGCTTTTCCTAATAGATTTTTTTTAAATTTTACTTTAAGTTCCGGGATACATGTGCAGGACGTGCAGGTTTGTTACATAGGTAAAAGTGTGCCATGGTGGTTTGCTGATCCTATCAACCCATCACCTAGGTATTAATCCCAGCATGCATTAGATATTTATCCTGATGCTCTCCTTCCCCCTGCCCAACCCCTCCGACAGGCCCCAGTGTGTGTTGCTTCCTCCCTGCGTCCATGTGTTCTCATTGTTCAGCTCCCACTTATAAGTGAGAACATGCAGTGTTTGGTTTTCTGTTCCTGTGTTAGTTTGCTGAGGATAATGGCTTCCAGCTCCATCCACGTCCCTATAAAGGACATGATCTCATTCCTTTTTATGGCTGCATAGTATTCCATGGTATATATGTGCCACATTTTCTTTATCCAGTCTATCATTGATACTTGAGACTCTTCTGGACAGACATGAGATGCTTTCTGATGTATTTGAAACCCACCTTAATACATACGAGACTTTTCCTGATGACTTTGAGGCCATTCCTGTCATGTTGGAGGCCTTTTCTGACTTGTTTGATACTCTTTATGGCATGTTTGAGATACCTGACGTATGTGAGGTTTTTCATGGTGTACTTAAGACACTTTCCCTTTCTTTCGGACCTTTCCTGACATGTTTGCAAAACATCCCAATTTGTTAGAGAAACTTACTGATCTGTTTCAAAAGTTTCTCAACTTTGAGACTCTTTTTCTGTTTGAAATCATTCCTGGTGAATCTGCGACCCTTCCTAATCTGTTTGAGACTCTTCCTGATGCGTATGAAACCATTTTTTACTTGCTTCATTTTTCTTGACTCTTCCTGACATATTTGAGATGCTTGCTGACCTGTTTGAGACACTTCCTGACATATTTGGGACCATTCCTGATTATTCAAGACTCCCTAAAAATCTTGAGACACCTCCTGACATGTACGCGATAGTTTCTGGCTTGTTTCAGAACCTTTCAGACATGTTTGAGACCCTTCCCAAAAAGGGCCCTTTGGGACCTTTTTTTTTTTTTTTTTTTTGAGGCGGAGTCTCACTCTGTCGCCCAGACTGGAGTGCAGTGGCCGGATCTCAGCTCACTGCAAGCTCCGCCTTCCGGGTTTATACCATTCTCCTGCCTCAGCCTCCCAAGTAGCTGGGACTACAGGCGCCCGCCACCTCGCCCGGCTAGTTTTTGTATTTTTGGTAGAGACAGGGTTTCACAGTGTTAACCAGGATGGTCTCGATCTCCTGACCTCGTGATCCGCCCGTCTTGGCCTCCCAAAGTGCTGGGATTACAGGCTTGAGCCACCGCGCCCGGCCTTGGGACCCTTTTTTAAAGACAGGATCTGGCTTTGTCACCCAGGCTGGAGTGCAGCCTAAGCCTCCCAAGTAGCTGGGACTACAGATGCGTGCCACCACACCTGGCTAACTTTTGTATTTTCAGTAGAGACGGGGTTTCACCATGTTGGCCAGGCTGGTGGTCTTGAACTCCTGACCTCAAGTGATACTCCCGCCTCCGCCTCCCAAAGTGCTGGGATTACAGGTGTGAGTCACCACACCTAGCCTGGGACCCTTTTTTGAAGAGTCTCTATCTTAGTACAGATTCTCCCTGTCTGTGTAAGACCCTTTCAAAGATCATTAAAACGTTTCCTTACAACTTTGTGACCCTTGCTTATGTATTTGAATCTCTTACTGTCTGCTTAAGACCTTGACTGACATGTTTGAGACCCTTCTTGTCTGAGTCCCTTCCTGATGTATCTAAAACTCTTCCTGATGACTTTAAGACACTTTCCTAACATGTTTGTGACCTTGTATAACTTGCTCGAGCTATTTCCTGATACTTAAGACCCTTCATAATTTTTTGAGCTCTTTCAGACTATTTGGGGGCCCTCTGTGACATATTTGAGACCTTTCTTATCTTGCTTGAGACATTTTCTGATTATTCAAGGTTGTTTCTTTCTGTTTGAGACCCTTCCTTATGTATTCGATACCCTTCCTGAGTTGTTTGAGATCCTTCCAGAAGTATTTGAGATTGTTATTGACTTGTTTAAAGCTCTCCCTGACTTGTCTGAGACTCTTCCTGATGTATTTGAGACCACTTCTGGCTTGCTTGAAAACTTTGCCAAGGTATTCGAGACTTTTCCTTACTATTTGAGAGTTTTCCTTGTCTGACTGAGACCCTTTTGGACATGTTTGAGATCCTTCCTTCTTTTTTGATGCCTTCTGACTTCTCCATTCTCACATGTTTTTTTATTCCTCCTGTCATATGTGAGTCTCTTCCTGACCTATTTGAGACTCTTACTAACAAATTTCAGACCTTCCCTGGCCTCTTTGAGACTTGTCCTTAAGTATTAAGTTAACTTTTTGTGACATCTTCGAGACCCTTCCTGTCTTTTTGGAGATTTGCTTTAGATTTGTTTCTGAGTGCTGAATCAGTACCTGGTATAATCTTAGGAGGAAGCAAAAAGACCATTAGCCTCAAACTGGAAAGGACCTTTCTTCAAGTATCTAATCAAAACATATATATGACCATGTATCAAGAAAAATCAGGCCGGGCATGATGGCGAATGCCTGTAGTCTTAGAAACTTGCAAGGCCGAGGCAGGAGAATCGCTTGAACCCCGGAGGCAGAGGTTGCAGTGAGCCGAGATGGCGCCACTGCACTCCAGCCTGGGTGACGAGAGCGACACTCTGTCTAAAGAAATAAAAAAGAAAGAAAAGAAAAATCCATCAGTGCTTTCCTTTCATCCAATCCTCAATTTAAAATGAAGAATTGAGACTTTTCTTTTCTTGGATATTGGACATTTCCTGGTCTTTTTTCTTTTCTTTCTTTTTTTTTTTTTTCTTTTTTTGAGACAGAGTCTTGCTCTGTCACCTAAGCTAGAGTGCAGTGGTGATCACAGCTCACTACAGCCTGGACCTCCTGGGCTTCAAGCTCAAGCAATCCTCTCACCTCAGCCTCCTGAGTAGCTGGGACTACAGACATGCTCCACCACGTCCGGCTAATTTTTTAATTTTTTGTAGAGACCTGGGTCTTCCTATGTTGCCCAGGCTGGTCTCAACTCCTGGGCTCAAGTGATCCTCCAGGCTCGGCCTCCCAAAGTGCTGGGATTACAAGCATGAGCCACTACACCAGGCCTTTCTCAGTCTTTTTTTTTTTTGACGGACTGTCGCCTCTGTTGCCCAGGTTGGAGTGCAATGACACAATCTCAGCTCACTGCAACCTCCGCCTTCCAGGTCCAGGTGATTCTCCTGCCTTAGCCTCCTGAATAGCTGGGATTACAGGTGCTCACCACCATGCCTGGCTAGCTTTTTGTATTTTTAGTAGAGACGGGGTTTCACCATGTTGGCCAGGCTGGTCTTGAACTTCTGACCTCAGGTGATCCGCCCGCCTCCCCCTCCCAAAGTGCTGGGATTACAGATGTAAGCCACTGCACCAGGCCTTTCCTAGTCTTTTGATCAAAATTATCTCCAATTCTGCCTAAGTGTCTGTGTTTTTCGTTAGAACATAGGTTTGGCTGTTGTCTCTGAGAACCAAAATAACAATGTCTTACGAGAAAGAAAGCAGAGCATTTCTCCCTCTGGGCATAGGTAGTCCAGAGCTGCTCTTTCAGCACCATGGTGGTTCCTGGGCTCCTCCTGTGTTATGAAATTGCCATCCCTGAGTGAAGCTTTGTCCACATGGTCCCAGATGGCTCATTACCACATCCCTCTTCCAACCAGCAAGAAGGGCAAAGAGAAAGCGGATAGCAAGCTCTGCTCCTTTAGGGACATGATCCAGAAGTTGCATACATAAGTTCTGCTCACATATAGTTGGCCAGAATGTAGTCACATGACCACAACTAACTGTGAGGGAGACTGGGTAATGTAGTCTCTATTGTGGGAAGCCATTTTGCCTTCTTAAATTCAGGGTTTCTATTGCTACCAAAAAATGAACACAAAGGATTTGGGGGAACAATTAGCAATCTATCCACAATCTCCCATTTTGAAACTTAGAAGTTTTCGATTTGGCCAAGAAAAAAAAAATTCCCTCCTCCGGCAGGAGAGAAAAAAAGGAACTTCCCCCCTTTTCTCTTCCTTAACTTGGTAGCTCCCACAGAGGAATGGTTTTTAATGCTAAGCAATGAAAGCAAACGGAAAAAAGGCTGCTGGAATTTGGAGTATTTCTTTGTAATCAAGAATGCCTTGAGCTATCAGGCTAGGACCTAAAGACCAACCTGAATTTTGTAATTGAGCATCTGTGTCTGCAGCAAAAGCACAGAACATTTTTAGATGCAGATAGTATCAGATCACCATCTGGACTATAAATAATTTATACATTTCAGATACCTGGGAATCACATAGGCCAGGAACAAATAAGGTACTAAATCTCAGTGAGAAAAAATATCTGCAAACATTGTATCTGTAAATCCAATTTAAAGTATAATGACGGTTTGGAGAATTGAATAAAAATACAGGAAAGATCTCTATTGCTTATGTAAAATTGAATTTGCATTATTTTTTATTTAAAAAAATATACAAAGGAAAGGCTGAACAAATTAAGCTTAATTCTCCACAATCCAGTCATGGGGCGGGTGGGTTGGGGGCAACTAGAATTGAATTCCATATCCAATTCCCTGTCTTTGGGTTCTAGAGGTAAGACTCTTATCAGATCCAGACCAAATAGTGACTTTGCACATTGGGCCCCAAGTTTGTAAAATATGATCACTCTTTTGACTATTTTGAGAGAATTTGCTGAGGCATCTGATTGAGTACACTTGAAATATGACAAAACATGGAAGAAAGAGAGTCTGGGGGCCGATTCTGGTTGGCAGTGGGAGGATGAAACAGAACACTGGGCTGCCCCAAATCCGATGGATGGGGCACGGCCAGGGGCCAGGGTTGAGTTGGGCATTGCCAGAAAGTCACAACAGATGTTCTTTCAGAGTGGAGCCAGGAGCCTGAAACCTACAAATGAACTCGGTTAGGAGCTGGCAAGATAACATGCCCACTGACCTTCACCAAGTCCTTGTCGGTGGCCTTGGTCAGCCTTTACAGGCCCAGCCATCCACCTGCCAACCTCTCTCTGGACAGTGCCTTAAAGGCCGCACAGAGGAAGTTTCAGCATTGTACTCTCTGGAATGGAGTCTAGTGAGGTGGTTGGGCATGTTTCTGTGTTTTTGAGAAATGGGTGATCACGTGAGATCCCTCTGAACTGGAATATGTGTGAACACAAATAAGTGTCTTTAATCACTTAGAATTTTTATTTTATATTTATTCAAAGAGTTCTTTTAGACTTATCTAGACATTTGTTTTTCTCATATGTCACTTTTGGATATACCTTAAAAAAGAAAATTTAAATTGGTTAAAGTATTCCTAAAACTTCTTTACATTCAGAACCTGGCTTTTCTGAATCAACTTTTAAAAATTGAGATACAACGTGTGTGTGTGTGTGTGTGTGTGTGTGTAATTTTTTTTTTTTTTTTTTTTGAGACAGGGTCTCACTCTGTCACTCAGTCTGCAGTGCAGTGATGCAATCATGGCTTACTGCAGCCTCGACCTCCTGGGCTCAAACCATCCTCCCACCTCAGCCAACCAAGTAGCTGGGACTACAGGTGTGAGCCACCACACTCAGCTAATTTTTTTAATTTTTTGTAGAGACCGAGTTTCACTATGTTGACAAGGCTGGTCTCAAACTCCCGGACTCAAACGATCTGGCTGTCTCAGTCTCCCAAAGTGCTGGGATTACAGGCATGATCCACCACACCTGGCCTGTATATATTAAAGTATGTAAAGTACACTAGTCATAAATGTTTATTTATATATATATATATATATACACATACACACACACACACACACACATATATGTACACATACACACACATATATTCTGGTAACCACCATCCAAAGGATGTAGAGCAATTGGGACTTTCATATACCATTGGCGGGAGTGAAAATTCATACCATCACTTTGAAAAACAGCTTTACGCCCAGGCATGGTGGCTCACACCCGTAATCCCAGCACTTTGGGAGGCCGAGGCGGGTAGATTGCCTGAGGTCATGAGTTCGAGACCAGCCTGACCAACATAGAGAAACCCCATCTCTACTAAAAATACAAAATAAGTCAGGCATGGTGGCACATGCCTGTAATCACAGCTACTCAGGAGGCTGAGGCAGGAGAATCACTTGAACCTGGGATGCGGAGGTTGTGGTGAGCCAAAATCGCACCATTGCACTCCAGTCTGGGCAACAAAAGTGAAACTCCATCTCAAAAATAAATAAAAGAAAAACCATTTTACAGTATCTACTAAAGTTAAGCATTTGCTTACTTTATGATCTAGTGGTCCTTCTCCTGAGTATATACTCAAGAGAAGTGAGTGCATATGTCCACCAAAATGCATGTATAAGAATATCTAGGGCTGGATGTGGTGGCTCATGCCTATAATCCCAGCACTTTGGGATCCCGAGACAGGTGGATCACTTGAGGCCAGGAGTTCAAAACCAGCCTGGCCAACATGGTGAAGCCCTGTCTTTACGAAAAAAAAAAAAAATTATCTGGGCGTGGGGTGCACACCTGTAGTCCCAGTTACTCAGGAGGCTGAGGCAGGAGAATTGCTTGAACTCAGAAGACGAATGTTGCAGTGAGCTGAGATCACGTCACTGTGCCCCAACCTGGGCAACAGAGCGAGACTCCGTGTCAAAAATAATAATAATAATATGAGGTATTACATTACTTAGATTATAGGTGAAGTGCTAGAGTAGTCCAGAGATCAGGGAAGACATCTTGGAGAAGATCATTCCTTGATTCATTCATGTTGTAGCATTTATCAGTACTTCATTCCTAGTTATAGCAAACTAATATCCATTGCGTGGCTAGACAGCATTTTGTTTATCCGTCCATCCGTGGACGGATATTTGGGTTATTTCCATCTTTTGGCTATTATGAATAATGCTGCCATGAACATCTGCCTACAAGTCTTTGTGTGGACACATGCTTTGGCCTCTCTTAAGTAGATACCTAGGAGTAGAATTTCTGGGTCATACAGTAAATTTATGTTTAACTTTTCAAGAAACTGCCAGACTATTTTCCAAATTCATTATACCATTTTATCATACCACCCAGCAACACATGACGCTTTCTGTTTCTCCACATTTATACCAGCATTTGTTACCGTCTGTCTTTTCTGATTCTAGCCATCATAATGAACATGAACATGAAGTATCTTATTGTGGTTTTGATTGGCATTTGCCTAATGACGATGATGTTAAACATCTTTTTTTTTTTTTTTTTTTTTTCTGAAACGGAGTTTTGCTCTTGCTGCCCAGGCTGGAGTACAATCGTGCAACCTTGGCTCAATGCAACCTCTGTCTCCTGGGTTCAAGCGATTCTCCTGCCTCAGCCTCCTGAGTAGCTGGGATTACAGGTGTGTGCCACCACGCCTGGCTAATTTTTGTATTTTTAGTAGAGATGGGGTTTCACCATGCTGGCCAGGCTGGTCTCAAACTCCTGACCTCAGGTGATCTGCCCGCCTCCGCCTCCCAAAGTGCTGGGATTACAGGCATGAGCCACCGTGCCCGGCTGATGTTAAACATCTTTTCATGTGCATTAGCCGTTTGTATGTTCTCTTTGGTGAAATGTCTATTCAAATATTTTGCTCATTTTTAATTGACTTGTTTTTATTTTTAATATTGAGTTATAAAAGTTCTTTATTTCAGATCGAAATGTAATATAAATCTATGCAAACTTTCTGGAGTACAATGTGACTTCAAATGTTTCAAATGCCCTAGAATTGTGTAATTGTGTGTGTGTGTGTGTGTGTCCCTTTAGGTAAGGCACTGTGATGCACTACCCAAATTCCCCTTCAGTGAAGGACTTCTTGCCCAACTCCAAGAGTGCGGTCAGCAGGCAGCCCTCAGCTGTCATCCCCTCCAGGTCTGCCTCAGCTGCAGAGGGCAGCCCACGCCCACTGACTGATCAATGCAAGGGTATAAAGGTCTGGATATTTCCACTCAGCCCTGAACATCTCTGAAAGGCTATTCTAACCCCAGAGTTCCCTGTAGGGTCAGCTGAGTCTGTCAGGCCTGCATCAAAGCTTGGCTTCTCTCTCTACCCAATTCTGCTTCATCCTCCTACCTTCCACAGGTGTTGATCCCAAGAGCACTTCTTAGTGAACATCCTGCACACTAAACTCCATTGCAGAGTCAGTTTCCTGAAGAACCCCACCTACAACAAGCAGCTTCATCTTAACTCCCCCAAAAGTATCATCTTCTAAGAAATTCTGTGTAATTCTAATGGCGCACACACACACACACCCCATCTCTTGTAGATTGGCCCAGAAGTGAGCACGTGACCCAAGATGAACCAAACAAAGCTTTTCCCTGGGGGTGTTGAACTTGGGAATCAGAGAGGCTAAGTCACTGTACCTGCCCGGTGCGAAGCTGGAAAACAGGAGGGTAGAAAGGAGTAACAGTATATCTGCTTGCTCACTCCTAGCACAGCTCCAAGGGACCCTAGAACTATGATCATTCCTTGCCCAACCCCTGAGAATGTGGCCCTTGGAAGGTTTTTTACGTTAATGATTGATGATTTTGTTGTGTACACATGGTGCAATGGACCATGCTGTACCAGCTTGTCAGGACTGGTTTGCACAAACATCAAGATTGATGATTGCACCCGAAAGGAACCAACTGTCCAGCCGAGCTACACAAGGAGATGAAGGGAGCAGAAATGTCCACCTCCTGGGCTATGTGGCCAAAGAGGCAGCCAGCATGCTTACCTCTCGGAAGCGTGCATTCTACCATCAGGACACCCATCCATTTGTCTTCCCCACACTGCATAGTGAATCCAGCGAGTCTCCTGCAGTCCTTTGATCTTAGAAAGCCAGACCAGAAAGTAACAAGTAGCAACCTGGGGACAGTAAAATCTCTGCCTTGGCAATTGCCTTTCCTCCTAGAGCTGATCTGCTACAACTGCTCAGAACACATGCAAATGCTACAGAATCATCCCGGTGACATATGTCTGTATTAGTCACAGGTGAATTTTGAGCCTAGGACCTCTTTAAACTTTTTTGCAGTTACTTAAAGTGTACTAAAGCAAGGCTAGTGTATGTTAATGCCAGACTGAAGTAAATATTCGGAAGGCAATGGTTTCCAAAAGCAGATAGACATTCTTCAAAGTGAAGGCTTAGAGGAAATGATGTTCGTGAAAAAGGGACAGGCATTAAACCAGTGCCCAGAAAACAGCTCCATTCAATGAGCTTCTTACCACCATTAAAGTGGAAGTGTGACCTGCTCACTCTTTGTAATTTAGAGAACAAATGAATCAAAAAGTAAAATCCAAGGCTGGGCGAGGTGGCTCACGCCTGTAATCCCAGCACTTTGGGAGGCCAAGGAGGTCAAATCACTTGAGCTCAGGAGTCTGAGACCAACCTGACCAACATGGAGAAACCCCGTCTCTACAAACAATACAAAAATTAGCCAGGTGCCCTGGTGTGCACCCGTAGTCCCAGCTATTCAGGAGACTGAGGCAGGAGAATCTCTTGTGCCCAGGAGGCAGAGGCTGCAGTGAGCCGAGATACCACCACTGCACTGCAGCCCGTGTGACATAGTCAGACTCTGTCTCAATCAATCAATCAATCAATCAATCAATAATCAGGCCAGGCACGGTGGCTCATAACTGCAATCCCAGCACTTTGGGAGGCTGAGGCAGGAGGATTGCTCAGGAGTTTGAGACCAGCCTGGCCAACATGGTGAAACACTGTCTCTACTGAAAATACAAAAACTAGCCAGGTGTGGTGGTGCATGCCTGTAATCCTAGCTACTCGGGAGGCTGAGGCAGGAGAATCATTTGAACCCAGGAGGTGGAGGTTACAGTGAGCTGGGATCGCACCACTGCACTCCAGCCCAGGTGACGGAGTAAGACTCTGTCTCAAAATAAATAAATAATAAATTACCAATTCTGTGGTATTCTGTTCTAGCAACACAAAGTAAAGATAGCTTCCCTCTGCAGGTCACTGTGATATATCTTCTGGGATTTAAGAACTTTCATTTTTAAGACCTGGCTTTCTGAAAACGTTTTATAGGCAGCAAGGCACCAAATCCTCTCAGAGAAGCCAAATCACTGAGTAAGGAAAAGTGATGAATAGCACTTCTCTGTATTGTCAGAAATCAGTGATTGGGGGATTATAGGCTTATAAGTGGTTAGTTCTCTAGGAGACATCTTTCAACTTATGTGTGGCTCTGGTAAAGAATTGTTAGGAAGACAAAGAAATAGAAATTATTGATAATGATTTCATCAAACATTATCAGAGTAGGAAGAAAATTAAACTTGACCTTCACCTCATACCATACACAAAAATTATTTCAGGGTAAAATATCAGAACTTTATCAGAAATATAAATACTGGACAGTTGAAGGGGTAGATATACTTTGAACCCCCAAGCGAAGATGGTTAATCTTCTAAATACTTAAAGGCTTTTCTTATCAGGCAGGTCGTTTGACCTCCAAGTGGATTCAAAGACTCAGAAGGCTATGTTATCCTAAAATTCCAGCGTAATTAAGCTACGTGCTACATAAAAATGACTTTATCTTCAAAAAGTTTCCCTAGGCTGGGCATGACGGCTCACGCCTGTAATCCCAGCACTGTGGGAGGCTGGGGCAGAGGATTGCTTGAGTCCAGGAGTTCGAGACCAGCCTGGGCAATATAGTGAGACCTCATCTCTACAAAAATTTTTTTCTAAAAAATTAGCCAGGTATAGTGGCACATGCCTGTAGTCCCACCTACTTGGGAGGCTGAGGGAGGAGGATCACTTGAGCCCGGGGAAGTTGAGGCTGCAGTGAGCTGTGATCGCCCCACTGAACTCCAACCTGGGTGACAAATTGAGACTGTGTCTCAAGAAGAAGAAGAAAAAAAAAGTTTTCCTAATAAAACATATAAATGAGAAGAAGTGAAATCCAAGTCATACATCAGTGAATTATTTAAACATTTATTGCTTTCCCTAATCATAAAAGTAATAAATATTTACTGTAAAAAAGAAACTTAGAAACTAGAGAAGGTATAAGGGAGAAAAAAAATTAAAGTTACCCATAATCTCACCACTCAGGGACTACTATTTCAAATGTATGGGTTAATATGTTTTACTTCTCTTTCTGTGGACACCTAGATGTGCACATAGTACCTCTATGAAACTGGGATCCCAGTATTTGCACTGTTTCAAAACCTGCTTCTCTCATTCAACAGAATATGTGCCCTTGTCATCATTTCTTTTTCTTTTTTTTTTTTTTGAGACAGTTTCGCTCTTGTTGCCCAGGCTGGAGTGCAATGGAGCAATCTCAGCTCACTGCAACCTCCGCCTCCTGGGTTCAAGCAGTTCTCCTGCCTCAGCCTCCTGAGTAGCTAAGATTATAGGCACGCACCACCACGCCAGTCTAATTTTGTATTTTTAGTAGAGACGGAGTTTCTCCATGTTGGTCAGGCTGGTCTCGAACTCCCAACCTCAGGTGATCCGCCCGCCTCGGCATCCCGAAGTGCTGGGATTACAGGCGTGAGCCACCGCGCCCGGCCTCCTTGTCATCATTTCTAATGGCTGCATGAAAAAGAGGCATCACAACCTACTTTATCACTCTCTCATTGCCAGACATCCAAGCAGCCTCCCAATATTTGTTAACATAAACAAACAAAAAACTGCAAGGCCAGGTGCTCACCTGAGCCCAGGAGGTCAAGGCTGCAGTGAACTGAGATCGCGCCACTGCACAACTGTGTCCCTAAAAATAATAATAATGTTGCTGGCTGGGTGTGGTGGCTCACACCTGTAATCCCAGCACTTTGGGAGGCTGAGACAGGAGGATCCCTAGAGCTCAGGAGTTCAAGACCAGCCTGACCAACATGGTGAAACCCCGTCTCTACTAAAAATACAAAAGTTACAAGGGCATGGTGGCACGTGCCTGTAGCCCCAGCAACTCGGGAGGCTGAAACGGGAGAATCACTCGAACCTGGGAGGCAAAGGTTGCAGTGAGCCAAGATTGCCCCACTGCCCTCAAGCCTGAGTGACACAGTGAGAGCCTGACTCCAAAAAAAAAAAAAAAAAAAAAAAATGCTGCTAAGAGCATGTCTGCACATACATCCTTGCGCACTTTTCCATTTATTTTTGTTACCCAGGTAACTCCAGGTCTTCCAGCCTGCACAATTTACCTTTTCCTTTAATATCTAAATAAAATGCTGGAGACTCATCCCCTCCAACAAAGGGAAGTTCAGCACTTCCCCCAAGGTCTTCAAGAGGTCTCTGCGGGGTTCCGTTTCTCTCAATCACTTCTCACTGTTTTCCTGTTTATCCCTGCAAGCATTTCATCCTCTTGGGCAGCTGTCCCCTTTCAACATGACTTTGCCTTTCTTCCTTCATGTGTCCAAAGTGCCACTGATGCATGGCAGCCACGTGTAGCTTTCACTGAGCTTCGGGGGAAATGAAAGACAATCATAATACAGGGCAGGAAGTAATCAAATTCACACCAGATATTACTGTTCCTAGAAAGTTGCTGGCCATTCTCCACCACCTGGGGACTTCTCACGGATGGCATTCCTTTGTGGATCCTGCCATGCTCCTGGGACCTTCTGCCTTCTGCTCTCTTTACTGACCCCCTGACCTTTTTATATCTTCTCTCCTTTCTGTGTACCTAAACTCTTTTTTTTTCTTTTTTGAGACAGAATCTCCCTTCATCTCCCAGTCTGGAGTACAGTGGCTCAATCATAGCTCACTACAGCCTTGAACTCCTGGGCTCAAGTGATCCTCCCACCTTAGCCTTCTTGGTAACTGGGACTACAGGCATGCATGACCATGTCTGGCTAATTAAAAAAAATAAAATAAAAAAATGTGGCCAGCGCAGTGGCTCCCGCCTGTAATCCCAGCACTTTGGGAGGCCGAGGCGGGCGGATCACCAGGTCAGGAGATCCTGGCTAACACAGTGAAACCCCGTCTCCACTAAAAATACAAAAAAGCAGCCGGGCGTGGTGGCAGATGCCTGTAGTCCCAGCTACTCGGGAGGCTGAGGCAGGAGAATGGCATGAACCTGGGAGAAAAAAAAAAAATTAAAAATAAGGGTTTCCTTACGTTGCCCAGGCTGGTCTCAAACTCCTGGTCTCAAACAATCCTCCTGCCTCAGCCTCCCAATGTGCTGGGGTTACAGACGTAAGCCACCACGCCCAGCCTTTGTACCTAAACTCTTTATCTCCTCACTCAAGCAGCCCTGAAAATTCCAAATGCCTCCTGCCTATTTTTATTTTTTATCTTTTATTTTTATTGAGACAGAGTCTCGTTCTGTCACCTAGGCTGGAGTGCAGTGGCGCAATCTTGGCTCACTGCAACCTCCGCCTCCCCAGGTTCAGACGATTCTCCTGCCCCAGCCTCCCAAGTAGCTGGGATTACAGACACGCTCCACCTTGCCTAGCTAATTTTTGTATTTTTTGTAGAGACGGGGTTTTGCCATGTTGGCCAGGCTGGTCTCGAACTCCTGACCTCAGGTGATCCATCTGCCTCAGCCTCCAAAGTGCTGGGATTACAGGCATAAGCCACTGCGCCCAGTCCCTCCTGCTTATTATTTAATCCCTCCCACATCCCAGGCAGCAGCTCCCCTCCTTAAAACATCTTCATTTAGCTTCGAGAATGCTATATTCTCCTGGTTTTCTTCCTCACTCACTGGCTCATTCTCTTCATCCTGACCTCTCAGCATCAGGGTGTCCCAGGACGCAGACCTTAGACCTCTTCTCTATTATTGCTGACTCCTGCATGAGCTCACCCAGTCTAACGGCTTTAAATACCCTCTATATTCTAATGAGTCTCAAATTTGTATTTTCTGTCCTGACCTCCAGACTCACATGTCCAATTGCTCCACTAAAAATACAGAAGTATTGGATAGAACCTAAATAACCTGATTTAGATAGTTATTCTGTACCTCATTCTTTTTCTTTTCTTTTCTTTTCTTTTTGAGACAGGGTCTCACTCTGTTGCCCAGGCTGGAGTGTAGTGGCACAGTCTGGGCTCACTGCAACCTCCCACCTCTACCTCCCGGGCTCAAGCGATGCTCCTGCCTCAGGTTCCCGAGTAGCTGGGATGCCCACCATGCCCAGCTAATCTTTTTGTATTTTTAGTAGAGATGGGGTTTCGCCATGTTGCCCAGGCTGTATCTCATTCTCAATCTGTCCATAACTAAATTCTGCATTATTCCCAAACCTGCTCCTGCCTAGCATCCCCCTTCTTAGTAAATAGCGGCTCCATTCTTCCACTCGTTCAGGCCAAAAACCTTGAAGTCGTCCTTGACTCTCATCTTTCTATTACAATTCACATTTGACCTGGTAGCAAATCCCTTCAGCTTTGCTCTTATAGTGTATATTGCCTCTGACCACCTCTCACCTTCTCCACTGCTGCCCTGCCCTGGTCCAGCCTCCTGACAGCCTCCTGGATGGACCACTTGCAACAGATCTTAATTGGTCTCTCTGTGTCCACTCTTGCCCAGCTGTAATTTACTCCTCATGGATAGTCTTTCAATATTTAAGCCAGCAAAGGTCATGCTCCACTTCAAAACTTTCCAATGGTTTCCCATCTGACTTGACCCAAATCGAAAGCCAATGTGGTCTGTCCCCTGGCTCTCTCTCCAACCTCAGCTGCTATCACCCTCCCTGCTTGCTCACCATGCTCCAGCCACGTTGGTCTCCCTGCTGTTCCCTGAATAAAGAAGTTCATTCTTAGGAGGCTGAGACGAGACGATCGCTTGAGCCCAGGAGTTAGACGTTACAGTGAGCTATGATCACGCCACTGTATTCCAGGCTGGACGATAGGGTGAGACCTTGTCTAAGAAATGAAGTTCATAAACTTCCTTCTCATCTTTGGCCTGTGCATTACTTTCCACCCTCCTGAAATGTTCTGCCTTCAGATATTAGCATAGTTTCCTGCCTTTGTTCATTCATGTCTCTGACCCAACGGCACCTCCTCAAAGACGCCCGCCTTGACCACCTTATCTAAAAATAGCACCCATATTACCTCTAATCCTTGACATTGCTTTATTTTCCATCTTGGTACTTAATCTGACATTTGGTGACATTTTTCATTTTCATTTTTATTTATTTATTTATTTTGAGACAGAGTCTCGCTCTGTTGTCCACGCTGGAGTGCAGTGGCACAATCTCAGCTCACTACAACCCCCACCTCCTTGGTTCAAGCGATTCTCCTGCCTCAGCCTCCCGAGTAGCTGGGATTACAGGCACGTGCCACCATGCTCAGTTAATTTTTGTATTTTTAGGAGAGATAGGGTTTCGCCATGTTAGCCAGGCTGGTCTCGAACTCCTGACCTTGGGTAATCCATCCACCTTGGCCTCCCAAAGTGCTGGGATTACAGGTTTGAGCCAACATGCCTGGCCCATTTTTCATGTTTAGATTGCCTCTCTCCCCCATGGGGGCAGGAACTTGGTCTGTTTTGTTTATTGCTATATTCCTATTATCTGGAAGAAGAACTGACAAAAAGGAGTGCCACAAATTCTTGTTAATTCTCTTCGTCTACATTATGCAAGGTTCAAGTTCTTCCCAAATAGAATGTAGCATGGAAGTTCTTGCAGGTGCTCTCTCTCCTCAATGCAAGACACGGTCACCTCTGAGATACAGTTGGCTCACCCCTAAAATGCTAAAGCCCAGCGATCACACAGGTGCACATATTAGAGCACTTCCTTCCCATAAACTCCCAGAAGCAGAATTACTAGATCACGAGCTAAACTCCCAAATTAACCTCCTGAGAGGTCAATGCTAATTCCTTTCCCATCAGCAGTGGTCCATTACGGTGTACTCTGGGCCTTCAGGCAAATAACAATGATGATGATGATGATGTTGATGATGATGATGATAAT
Source organism: Colobus angolensis palliatus (assembly GCF_000951035.1). Lineage (NCBI taxonomy): Eukaryota > Metazoa > Chordata > Mammalia > Primates > Cercopithecidae > Colobus > Colobus angolensis. The sequence continues at coordinate 5,820,306 of NW_012111253.1, forward strand.
GTCCCCTTCACTCTTTGTTAACTGGAAAATAAACAGATCTCTTTAGTGGCAGGGAAACTTCTGGGTTATCAGGCCACCAATGAGGGTCCATGGGATGGGTTTTTAGGAGAAAAGAAGCTCTTTTTGGCAGCTTCCATCTCTGAAATTATGTACCCACCAACACTGTAAATTGTTTCCCCATGATGCCAAGTCACGTTTATTCAGGAATTCATTCACTTCATAATTCCTTCTGAGTATGTATTTTGTACATAAACTCCAAACATTTGCCAAACTGAAGAATATTCCTTGAAATAAAGGAATTTGGCCGGGCACGGTGGCTCATGCCTGTAATCCCAGCACTTTGGGAGACCGAGGCGGCTGATCACCTGAGGTCAGAGGTTTGAGACCAGCCTGGCCAACATCGCGAAACCCCATCTCTACCAAAAATGCAAAATTAGCCGGGCACAGTGGCAGGCGCTTGTAATCCCAGCTACTTGGGAGGCTGAGGGAGGAGAATCGCTTAAGCCCGGGAGGCGGAGTTTGCAGTGAGGCGAGATTGTGCCCTTGTACTCCAGCCTGGGTGACAGAGCGAGACTCTGTCCTCCCCGCTCCCGCAAAAAAAAAAAAAAAAAAAAAAAGGAATTTATAACTATCCTGGCATTTAGCAGTTTACAAGGGGCTTTCACTTCCGTTTTCTCATTTGGACCGTGCAAAAGTCAACTGAGTCCAATTCTGCCCATTTTACAGATGAACAAACCAGAGGCACAGAGGGGAGGGATTTGCCTGAGATTACACAATGCCTGTGAGTCACAGCCAGGACTAAGGATCCTGTGAGCTTCTCAGCACATGCCACTCCCTCCTACAACACCCTGCCAGGTCCACCACCTCCGAAAGTGGAGAATCTTACAAAGGGCGACCTATGCACGCACCTGACTTTTGAGCTGAGGGACAGTAGAATGAAGGAGTTATTTTTAAATGGCTTTTGCCGAGCTTGTGATGTCACTTCATTGATCACGCTGGGAGATGCGGTGCTGAGTTGTGCTATGGCAACTCGATTAAAGCTGGGAACTCCATTTCCTAGAAGCCCCTCCCTGCTATGATTCCGGGTTAGAGTTGGCCAAAAGAGAACCTTGTGCAAGAATTGTAGGGCGGAAGGCGAGCAGCAGTCACTGCCCTTGGCAGGTTTCCCGTCTGATACAGTGAAGGACAGAAACAGAGGGGCCCTGAGAGGCCCTGCAGCTCCTGGTTTATCCGGCTCTCTCCTCTGCTCCCTCCCAGCTAACATTTCCTGCTGTTGGCTCTGCTACCCAACAGCTGCCTCGGGCCCACCACCAGGGGCTTGGCTGTCGCCCCACATGGGGCGGGAGCTACATAGAGGCCACAGCTCCCATAAATCTCTCCACGAACTCCCCCTCCGCAGCCCCGCTTCTGTGGCTAGATGTGCTTTGGCTTCTGGAATTTTCCTGCAAGCTCTGATTTGCCCAACTGCACCAGTGCTTCCGGCAACAGCTAGTGACTCTCTGATCCTCTGACTCCTCCTTCCAGACATTCACTTCCCCAGCTCTTCCCACAGCTGTGAACGGTTTTATTCCTAGAATACTCACAGTGGCTCTGTTTCCCTGGTTGAATCCTGTTACGATACTTACAGATTTTGCTTAACATGAAAAACAGCATTAGAAAAAAACTGTTGTGGAGTGTAAGGCAGACTTCCACCTGATACTTAGAATCTATATATCTCATGTGCTTGATTTATAGATTGGATATGTGGGAACTAAGGAAAAAAGATTATTAAATGAACCAATGGAGGATGAATCATGTATGCTTTCAGTGTAGACCAAACTGGGGAAATAGATGAGAAAGGAATAACTGAAAAGATATAACCTTCTTTTTTATCTTGTTTTTCTAAGCTCAAAAGATGGAAGAGGGGAAGGAATTGGTAGTGAAGCCATTTTTGTAGTCTGGAAATTTTCTATCAAGGTTTACATAATTCCTTAGGACATACCAAAGAAAATAATCAGTCCTATCTACCCTCTAAGTAACTATCTTCTCTTGAAAGAGAAAGGAGTGATTCTTATTTAGGAAATCTAGTTATTTAAATATAAAGTATGAAATTGAGCCTGGGCAACATAGGGAGACCTTGTCTCTACTAAAATTTGAAAAGAAAAAAAATTAGCCAGGGGTGGGGCACAAGCTGATAGTCCCAGCTACTTGGGGGCTGAGGTGAGAAGATCGCTTGAGCTCAGGAGGTTGAGGCTGCAGTGAGCAATGATCTCACCACTGCACTTTAGCCTGGGTGATACAGTGAGACCCTATCTCAAAATAGATACATTAATTAAATTAAATGTGAAATTATACGTGAACAGGAGCAAACTGATGTTCAAGGATTCTTAAACATTATAAAACCAACAGGATATTATCTACCTGGATAATGCTGAGGTGGATAGTCAAAGCTCTAATGTTAATAAATAAATACATCAAAGATCTTTTCCTTTCTCTTCCTTATCGTAGCCCCCTCTCTTTGCAACAGAGAAAGGAGGTCTTAGAGCAGTTTCCAGTGGAGAAGAATTTTGAAATTCAGCGTTTTCTTCCTAGGAGCCTGTATGTACGTGAACGTTCTATGCCATCGTTCTTTCAAAATCATACTTGTTTTTCTCCCTCTTCCACCCTCACGCAGTGAGCGTTTTCACCCAGTGTCTTTAAAACGTGCCTGCCTCAGGTGGCCGGTCACTTTATCAAATAAAAGGTGGCTGGCTTTGCCAATTTCTTTTCTCTACTCTGAATTAATAAGCCTGGCTCACAGCGCAGTAAAATTTTATTTCCACCAAGCAAATATAGATTGCTTTCTCCTTGGCTGCTTTTTAAAAGTCTTCTCACTCTCACTTGTGTCTAGAACATCCACCGATCCCTGCAGCACTAATGCTGACAGTGGTCAAGAGTATGAAATGTTCTTAAGCCAGTCCTCAGTCCGTGGATTCCTCCTGGCCATTGGTCACAGGAATGCCCAGGGAGACCACTGTGCAACCCAGACAACCACCAGCTCATCCTCACAAAGAAGAGATCATCTCCACTCCTGGGACCCCCTGAGACCCCCAGAGACCCAAACTCTTGGCTCTGCCTGGAGTTTGACCTCCAACTTGCTGGGTTTACTACTGGAGTCCTAGTTCTCTAGGACTGCCACAACAAATTACCACAAACATGGTGGCTTCAAACCACAGAAACGCATCCTCTCACACTTCTGGAGACCAGGTGTCCTCAGGGCTGTACTCCTTCTAGCTTCCGACAGCTGCCAGCAATCTTTAGCATTCCTTGGCATGTGTCCGCATCACTCCAATCTCTGCCTCTGTTGTCGAAACTCCTCTGTGTAGCTGCATCTTCTCTTCTGTCTCAAGTCTCTCTCTGTCTCTCCCTTTTTTTATTTTAATTTTTTTTTTTTTTTTTTTTTGAGACAGGGTCTCGCTCTGTCACCCAGGCTGCAGTGCAGTGGCGTGATCATAGCTCACTGCAACCTCTAACTCCTGGGCTCAAGTGATCCTCCTGCCTCGGCCACCTAAAGCGCTGGGATTACAGGTGTGAGCCACCGCGCCCAGTTTACCTTTCCCTTATAAGGACACTTGTCATTGGAATTTAGGGCCCACCTAGATGATCCAGGGTGATCTCCTCATCTTGAGATCCTTAACTTAATTACACCTGCAAAGACCCTTTTGCCAGATAAGATCACATTGACAGGTTCCAGAGTTAGGAATGAGAACACATCCCTTGGGGACCGCCCCTCAACCCACCAGGCTTTGTCTGCCTCGACTCAGAAGTATTTCCTTTCCAGTTTTTTTTGTTTTTGTTTTTGTTTTTGTTTTGAGACGGAGGCTTGCTCTGTTGCCAGGCTGGAATGCAGTGGCGCGACCTCAGCTCACTGCAACCTCCGCCTCCCGGATTCAAGCGATTCCCCACCTCAGGCTCCCTGGTAGCTGCGACTACAGGCTGGCACCACCACGCCCAGCTAATTTTTTGTTTTTTTAGTAGAGACAGGGTTTCACCATGTTGGCCAGGATGGTCTCGATCTCCTGACCTCGTGATCCACCCGCCTCGGCCTCCCAAAGTGCTGGGATTACAGGAGTGAGCCACCATGCCCGGCCTTTCCTTTCCAGTTTTAAAGAATTTTCAGGCCGGGAGCAGTGGCTCACACCTGTAATTCCAACACTTTGGGAGGCCAAGGCGGGCAGATCACGAGGTCAGGAGATCGAGACTATCCTGGCCAACATGGTGAAACCCTGTCTCTACTAAAATACAAAAATTAGCCGGGCGTGGTGGCGCGTGCCTGTAATTCCAGCTACTCAGGAGGCCGAGGCACAAAAATAGCTTGAACCCAGGAGGGGAGGTTGCAGTGAGCCAAGATCGCGCCACTGCACTTCAGCCTGGTGACAGACCAAGACTCTGTCTCAGAAAAGAAAATAAATAAATAAATAAATTTCTGGCTAGTGCTAAGGTTCACACCTTTCACACCATAATCCCAACGCTCTGGGAGGCCAAGGCAAGAGGATCACTTGAGCTCAGGAGTTCAAGACCAGCCTAGGCAACATAGTGAAACCCTTGTCCCTACAAAAAATTTAAAAATATCCAGATGTGGTGTGCGTGCCTGTAGTCACACCTACTCTGGAGGCAGAGGTGAGAGGATTCCATGAGCCCAGGAGTTTGAGGCTGCAATGAGCTATGATGGCACCACTGCACTCCTGCCTGGGCCACAGAACGAAACACTGTCTCTTAAAAAATAAACAAATAAAAGCCAGGCACGGTGTAGTCCCAGCACTTTGGGAGGCCAAGGTGGGTGGATCACTTGAGACCAGGAGCTCAAGACTAGCCTGGCCAACACGGCGAAACTCCATGTCTACTAAAACAAACAAAAAAAACAATTAGCCAGGCATGGTGGCACATGCCTGTAATCCCAGCTACTCGGGAGGCTGAGGTAGGAGGATCACTTGAGCCTGGGATGTCGAAGCTGCAGTGAGCCGTGATCACGCCACTGCACTACAACCTGAACGACAGAGTGAGACTCTGTCTCAAAAAAAAAAACAAAAACAAAAACAAAAAATTTAAGCCAATATATTTCCTCTCCTTTAAGAGGCAGTTTATGGCTGGTGCTGGTGTTGGCTCTGATTCGAACAAAACTAATTGTGTTAAACCAAGTGGTTTGACATCCTTAGGGGTCTAGCAGAATTCCTGGCCCTGTTTCTGAGCGGTTTTAGGATGTCACCAGAGTACCGTGTAGGTGATTTCAGGTCATTATCTTATTTCTTTTAACGCACATATCTGCCATTATCTTGAGCCTAGTTTTGTTCTGCTTTTTTTTAACAAGACCTTAACAAGAACAAACATTGTCTTTTTAAGGGAAGAATGGCTGTAGAATCATGGGACTGGAGGAAGGCAGCAACAGGCCGTCATGAAAAGTTTAGAGAGGAAGTGGCCACCTTTGGGTATCAATTAAAGAAAATGGTTGAGAGTTTCTCGATGTTCTGCACAGTACCGCTCAACTCAATCAAGAAGCAGTCCCTAAAAGGCAGACAGTAACTATTCAATTGAACTGATGGGGGACGGATGGATGAGTAACAAAAATTGGCCTTACGTGGAACTCACACATCCCACACATGTATAGCAATTCAGAGTTTATCCAACAAAATTCTGTGGCCACAGATACAAGATCACTTGATTTAGCCAAACTGTGATGACTCTTCCTTCATTATGTGAATTGTTATTATGCCTTCATGATAATAACTAAGATGAGTTTGGGATGAAAAGGTAACAATGACATAAACTGACTCATAGGCTCAGGTAGAGGTTGGGCAACAGGGTAGAAGAATGACTCAAAAATTATATTTGAGGTTGATTGTTGTGACTCATGCCTCTAATCCCAACAGTTTGAGAGGCCAAGATGGGAGGATTGCTTGAAACCAGTAGTTCAAGACCAGCGTGGGCATAGTGAGACCCTGTCTCTCCCGAAAAAAAAAAAGAAAAGAAAACCAGAAAAACAAAGAATGACAGTTTAGAGAAGAAGAGAACATTGAGTCTTAGAAAAGTCAGAACCGAAAGGGACATATATTAATACAAATAGGATGGAAGTTAAGCAAGACAATCAAGAAGAGGTGGGTAGTATTTTGTTAAGAGAAGAAGCTGAAGAAACGCTGATCTTACTTGGACACCTCTGAGAGTACAATTCAGAGAACCTGTGAGCTCCAGGGAGAAATACTAAAAGCTTAATTCTGGCCTGAAACCAGTGCCCAACGGAGTGAGTTTTCTCTACCTTCCAGCCCTAAGAGCTTGTGAGGCAGCCTGAGGGAAAAACTTCAGAAATTTTAAAAAGTCTGATGTGCACATTAAGTTGTATCAAATTATATTTAGGGACTAGGCAAAGCTCCTGTAATTCACAGACCAAGAAAATACAGCCAGCCTGGGCAACATGGCAAAACCCTGTCTCTACAAAAAACACAAAAATTAGCCGGGCATGGTGGTGCATGCCCGTAGTCCCAGCTACTCTGGAGGTTAACAGGGGAGGATCGCTTGATCCTGGGAGGTGGAGATCGTGCCACTGCACTCTAGCCTGGGCGACAGAGTGAGACCCTGTCTCAAACAAACAAACACCACAGAAAAGAAAAGAAAATATAGACCAAGGCCGGGCGTGGTGGCTCACACCTGTAATCCCAGCACTTTGGGATGCCAAGGCAGGCAGATCATGAGGTCAAGAGATCGAGACCGTCCTGGCTAACACAGTGAAACCCTGTCTCTACTAAAAAT
>NW_012111253.1:5827779-5829591 GCF_000951035.1 Colobus angolensis palliatus
ATGTTAGCCAGGATGGTCTCGATCTCCTGACCTCGTGATCCGCCCATCTCGGCCTCCCAAAGTGCTGGGATTACAGGTTTGAGCCACCGCGCCCAGCCTATATTGTGTTTTGAAATTATAATCCAAGCATTTAAATGGAAGAGAGGTCTAAGGTAAACATCTCGGGAGACCAGATGATTTTCCTATATGACTTTTTTTTTTTTCTTAGACAGAGTCTCACTCTGTTGCCCAGGCTGGAGTGCAATGGCTCGATCTCAGCTCCCTTCAACCTCCGCTTCATGGGTTTCAACGATTCTCGTGCCTCAGCCTCCCAAGTAGCTGGGATTACAGGCATGTGCCACCACGTCCGGCTAATATTCGTATTTTTAGTAGAGAATAGTAGTTTCACCATCTTGGCCAGACTGGTCTTGAACTCCTGACCTCAAATGATCCACACAACTCAGCCTCCCAAAGTGCTGGGATTACAGGCATGAGCCACTGCACCCAGCCACTATATGACTTTTGTAGTCATTTTTCACCCACTAGGGCTCAGTCAACTCATAGTAGTAATAAAACCCTTGTACTCATACAGTGCTTTACTGGGAAGAAGTATTCTAGACAGTATTTCATTTGATTATTTCCTAAAGTCCTGGTGAGGAGACATGCCGTGAAGGCCCAAGCCTTTGAGAAGGAAGGAGCCCACCAAGAAGGAGGTCATTCTGGAAGCTCCCAGCTGTGCCAGTGAAGGTCAGTGCAGTACCCTGAGGCCGTTATCACTCATAGGTCCAAAGTCAATGAGACAGAGTGGTAATTGGAACCCAAAAGGGGAAAGTCCCATAAAGAAGCTACCTTGAAAAGAGCTATGACCTTTTGTCTAGGAACACAGCCACACTGCTGTGACCTCGTAGGGGAAAAACCAGGAACGTAGATCTCTGGCTTCACTCTACCCTGTTGCTTTACAGACAGGGTCTCACTCACTCTGTCAGCCAGGCTGGAGTGCAGTGGCGCAATCACAGCTCACCTTAACCTCAAACTCCTGGGCTCAAGGGATCCCCCCACCTCAGCCTCCCAAGTAGCTAGGACTACAGGGAGTGCCACCACATTCGGCTAATTTTTAATTTTTTTTTTTGCTTTTGGTATAGATGAGATCTTACTATGTTACCCAGGCTGGTCTCAAACTCCTGGCCTCAAGAGATCCTCCTGCCTTGGCTTCCCACATCTTCCTTTGATTTCTTGCTGGAGCTCCCCCTTAGCCAAACCCAAGCAGAAGTCAGAGGAACAGAGAGCAGGGTGGAGGAAACTGGAGAGCAGGTCTGAGAAGCAACAGAAGCTATCTAGCACTACCTGAGTGACCAGGATTTTCTTCCTTAATTGAACTCTTCCATGCCATATCATCGCATCATTTAACTCTCGCCATCCCTGGAAGTAAATGGTATTTTCCCTAGTTTAGATGTGAAAAAATAGTGACCAAGAGAGGTTAAATGATTTAGCCAAGGTCCCTCAGTTAGTAGGTAGGGGGGCCATGATATGACCCAAGTTTGCTGACACCAGAGCTTGTTCTCTTAACCACCACCCAGTTCAGCCTCCTCAATGCCACGGAACCTTCACAGGATTGAGATGGCTCTAAGAACCAGATGAGAGAGCAAAGGGTGCCAGGCACAGTGGCTCATGCCTATAATCCCAGCACTTTGGGAGGCCAAGACAAGTGGGGATCACTTGAACCCAGGAGTTTGAGACCAGACTGGACAATAAAGTGAGACCTCGGCCGGGCGCGGTGGCTCAAGCCTGTAATCCCAGCACTTTGGGAGGCCGAGACGGGCGGATCACGAGGTC
>NW_012111253.1:5832297-5833950 GCF_000951035.1 Colobus angolensis palliatus
TTTTTTAAAGGCAAAAAGAAGGGGGAGAAGGGGTGGGCTGATAAAAAGCTGTTTGTCGAAAATTCTCATTGGTTTACAGAAGTAGCACTGATTAGTGATTGACTGTTCATTGTTGAGCTACAGGGTGTGGGTTAGTGTCCAGCATTGTTAAATTGATTTATAGCCACCTGTGGCAATAGCAAGCGGTTTGAAGAGATGAATACATAGCTCAAGGGGGGAGTAGGATGTGATTGCTGTATCATTTTAATATCTCTCCGGGCCTGATAATTTAAAGAGACTTGGCATTCCTCAAACAAAAGTTCTTTTCTTTTCTCGCCTGCTAAGAGAGAAAAGGTATCTCATGGTAGTTTTAATTTGCATTTCTCTTACTGTGAGCGAGATTGAGCGCTTTCCATATGATAGGGAGTCATTTGCATTTTTTTCTCATATCTTTAGCCCGTTTTCTTGAATTGTTAGTCTTTTTCTTCTCTAGTTTTAAAAGCTGTTTCATATATTAGGGATAGTAACTCTTTGTGATACAAGTTCCAACTATTTTTTTTCCCATTTTCTCACTTATTTTATTCTATCTAAGGTGGTTTTCTTTTTTGCATGCAACAGGTTATTTTAGTGTAACCAGATTAATCTATGTTTTCCTTATTGCTTTTGTACTTTGAGTCCCAGTTGTAAAAGCTTTATCCTCTCCCAGGTAATAAGGCAGTTTTGTTGGTCCTCAGATCAGTAACTTAGGCATCACCTGCATTCTGTTAGGAACGCGGACTCTCAGGTTCCACCCAGACCTACTGAATCAGCCTCTGCGTTTTAAAAAGATCCACCACCCCGCCCCCAGCCATAGTAAATTTGCAATTTAAAATTTGAGAAGCACTGGTCCAGAGAATTCTGCCCATGTTTTCTGCTAGAACTGGTGAGGTGGATGAATGATTTTTAATTGGAACTTATTGGTGACATCCTATCCACAGCTGCTGAAGAAAAACAAGAAATGAGGCCAACCCCAGCAAAGGGTGTAAATGAAGCGTGCCTAGATAACTAACATTATTAAATACAGACATGAGAATCCTCTATTGAAAAAGTCTTTAAAAATACATCTTTTGCAGTGCTAGGATTACATGATTGACATATTGATCCATCAATTTTATGAAACATCTGTGGACAAATTACTAGTGAAAAAAATGGGCTTTGGTTATTTTCCAAATGAATAGCATTATCTCCTGCTGTTAAGCTTTTCAAGATTCTCTCGTGACCAGGGACTTTGCAGAGGAAAAAATAGACCTCTTTAAGGCTTGCTGCACTGCACAAGCAAATTCTATTCCTCTCCCACAAGCTGCAAAGATGGTCACATGACCTGCACTAAATAAATGGGTGGGTAAAAGATTCCATAGAAAGATTCTTATCATGCCTTTCCATCTAGCACCGTGTAGCTGTTTGTCAGTAATTTTCATTTCTGCCAGAATGTGTTATTCAATCTCCTTTGCCAATAGGTTATGTAGAACTTAATAAGAATGAGCAGGGCTGGGCATGGTGGCTCACGTCTGTAATCCCAGCACTTTGGGAAGCCAAGGCAAGCAGATCACTTGAGATCGGGAGTTCGAGACCAGCCTGACCAACATGGAGAAAGCCCATCTCTACAAAAAATACAAAATTAGCTGGGCATGGTGG
>NW_012111253.1:5834000-5840423 GCF_000951035.1 Colobus angolensis palliatus
CAGGATGGTCTCGATCTCCTGACCTCGTGATCCGCCCGTCTCGGCCTCCCAAAGTGCTGGGATTACAGGCTTGAGCCACCGCGCCCGGCCTGTTCTAAAGTTAAATCTGTAAGTCAAAGTATTTTCAGAAAAACTAGGTTCTGTCCCTTTATTTCCTTCTTCCTCCCACAGGTAACCATTTTATTTATGGTCTATCCTTCTATTGTCTTTTAAAAATGTAAGTACATAATATATACATATTTGTATATGTTCTTTGATTTTTCTACCTTGCTTTTTTTTACTTTTCATTATATCCTGGAAAATACTTCATAGCAGTACATAGAAATATTATTTATTTTCTTTTATACTTACATAGTATCTCATTGTGTAGATATATCCGAATTTATTCAGTTAAGCCCCCAATAAGCATGAAAGTTGTTTCCAGTCTTTTGCTACTATAATTAATGCTGCAATCAATAGGTTTGTGCTTTCATCTTTTTATAATGTACCCTTGGGATACGTTCCTAAAAGTGAAACTTTCGGATTTTTGCGGTCAAATTTTTGGATTTTTGCTAACCTGCGTCAACCTAAAAGGAAGAAGAGGCTGAGGCATAAAGTCTAATTTAAAACGTTTAGTTGAGCCAAAGTGAGGACAGCTGCCCAGGAGACCCAGCCCCCCGGCTTGGGGGAAGGGGGGGGCCCCCGCCTAAAAAAAAAAAAAAAAAAAAAAAAAGAACCATTGTCATACTTCTATCATTCCTTCTTCATTTTTACCTTAAAAAAAAATTTGTTCATTAGCCTCTCCATTCAGAGCACAACTTCTTCATTTTTAAATTGGAATACTTCCATAGAGAGAAAATTGACCTCATTCACTATGTGGTCACCTTGAGGTCAGTTTGTACCAGAAAGGCAAGAAAGGAAGTTACCTTCTTGATTCTTTCCCTTTATTAGTTGTTGTTGTTTTGTTGTTGTTTAATAAGGTTCTTGAGGCCAGGCCATGGCCTCAAAATCTGGTCCCAGCTCCTCAGGAGGCTGACACAGGAGGATAGCTTGAGCAAGGAGTTCAAATCCAGCCTGAGTAACATAGCGGGCCTCTCCACTAGTTTGTTTCATTAGGAACTAATGGATTTTAACATATTTGATGTTTCAATCCATTGCAATTCTTATTTTTATTGATACTTAAATCATCCCATTATTTGCTAAGGAATGCCTCTTCACATTGGCTACTGAGTCCTTCTGACATGACCCCAGTAATCTTTGACAGCTCCCCTGCCTTCTTGTACAAGATGTTCCCTGGTCATACAGTACTTTTCCTGACTCAGACCTGGAATGAAACATTTCTCTAAGGAGCTCTGGTTTCTTTCAGTAGGAAATGATATTCAAAGATCATAATCCAGGTGCCAGGAATGCTGTGGCATTCAATGTATTGCCTCTCAGGTCCAAATTCATCCTTTCAGACTGTTCTGTGAAAATGAATCTGGAGCTGGGCGCGGTGGCTCACACCTGTTATCTCAGCACTTTGGGAGGCCAAAGCAGGCGGATCACAGGGTCAGGAGATCAAGACCAGCCTGGCTAACACGGTGAAACCCCGTCTCTACTAAAAAATACAAAAAATTAGCGGGGCATGGTGGCGGGCGCCTGTAGTCCCAGCTACTCAGGAGGCTGAGGCAGGAGAATGGTGTGAATCCGGGAGGCAGAGCTTGCAGTGAGCCGAGATTGTGCCACTGCACTCCAGCCTGGGCGACAGAGCGAGACTCCGCCTCAAAAAAAAAAAAAAAAAAAATTATGGCCAGGCATGGTGGCTCACACCTGTAGGGAGGCCAAGGCGAGAGGATCACCTGAGGTCAGGAGTTTGAGACCAGCCTGACCAACACGGAGAAGCCCCATCTCTACTAAAACTACAAAATTAGCCAGGCATGGTGGTGCATGCCTGTAATCCCAGCTACTTGGGAGGTTGAGGCAGGAGAATTGCTTGAACCTGAGAGGCGGAGGTTGTGGTGAGCCAAGATTGCACCATTGCATAGCAGCCTGGGCAACAACAGCAAAACTCCATCTCAAAAAGAAAAAAAAACTTTTTACTTAGCCAGGTATGGTGGTGCATGCCTGTAGTCCCAGCTACTCAGGAGGCTGAGGTGGGAAGATGGCTTGAACCCAGGAGGCAGAGGTTGCAGTGAGCTGAGATGGCACCACTGCAGTCCAGCCTGGGGGACAGAGCAAGATCCTGTCAAAATAAAATAAATAAAATAAAATAAAATCCAGCAAAGGAGATGCTCCTGCATCACAGCAGATGTTGCTCTTGCCATCCTTTGAAACCCTTAAAACCAAAACAGACACACCAACTGTCTTCAGGGACCACAGAAAAGGGGACATTGAGAAAACTTGCTTTGAGAGGAAGCACCTATGAGAGAGGAGAGGGAAGCCAAATTGGGAAGAAAGGAAGAAGCAGGAACCAGAGGCTGGCCTGCCTGGAGACGCAGAGAGGCAGGAAATTCCCCAGGCACAGCCAAGGCAGGCGTCATCAGAGGGAAGAGGACTGAGGTGGGGAGGCCCGCAAGGGGGGTAGACTTTGGGCAAGCTAATCACAGGCCACCATGCAAACGCCTCTGGTTTCATCCACCCTGCAAGCTGGTGACATGAATATTTTCTCAAAGGTAGAACTGAACTAATTGGAGACATAACTATGCCTCAAAGGTACTCCACACATATTTCAGCAGAGCCAGGGGAAATCAGTGAGTCAGGCCGCTAGAAAGAGCTGCTCAACCTCAGGGATAGTTCTAGCTGGTTGGGGGCAAGAGGATTCAGTGTAACAAATGGCTTTCCGCAGGGGTCCCTTCTCCCCTTATGCTCACATTAGAATTTTCCCTTGACCTATTGAATGATGGAAGAGAAATCCCTGCTGGCCAGTTTCACATGAGCTTCTCACAACTCGAGGAGGGAATGAGTGCCAGGCTCCCATTTATTTACATAGTCCTGGGAAATGTGTTTTGCACATATTTCTTACTTAAATACGTATTTCTTATTTAAATCAACCTATGTGTAAAAAATATTGATTTCCTTTTACAAAGAGGAATTCGAGGCTCAGAGAGTTGAAGTTCTTTCCCGAGGTCGCACTAGTTACTGGGAAAACAGAGTTCCAATATTCAGGCCCTCAGATCCCAGTACGTATTTCAAGTGACTCTAATATATTTTGTATTTCTTATATTCAGAAAATTCAATGGAGGGTAGCCCACTTGGAGAAGGAACAAGATGTACACCACAGCAGCACGGGGAGGGGAGAGGCTACGCAGATCTAGCGGAACACCTGGAGATCTTAACTGAGAAGAGACTAACCACTAGCCATAAATGTACCAATGTAACTTTGAAAAGAAGGTTGGCTACAGCAGAGGCTCACGCCTGTAATCCCAGCACTTTGGGAGGCCGAGGCGGGTGGATCACCTGAGGTCAGGAGTTCAAGACCAGCCTGGCCAACATGGTGAAACCCGTCTCTACTAAAAATACAAAAAATTAGCTGGGCATGGTGGCTTGCGCCCGTAGTCCCAGCTACTTGGGAGGCTGAGGCAGGAGAATCGCTTGAACCCAGGAGGTGGAGGTTGCAGTGACCCGAGAACGTGACACTGCACTCCAGTCTGGGTGATGGAGTGAGACTCCATCTCAAAAATATATATATATGTGTGTGTGTGTGTGTGTGAAAACACTTCATAAACTATAAAGTGGCATTTTAATTTGGTGTTTGTCATGGGGTTATGGTTCACATTTCAGTTTTATAAAAAGCAGAAAATGTAATATTCCAAATTAGAAAGATTATTTAATGAGCTTCCATATGAAAAGCAGAAATATTAATATTATAAATTATAACGATTAATGAATTTCTACAAATAAAGTAATAGCTTTCCACAAATTCAAGAAAGACATGATCCTCCCCAGCTTCAGCCTTACCTGGTATTCTGTGCTTGCAGGAACCATTCCCATGAAATACTTTTCTGTAGTCATAGCATCAGCCTTTTTACACAGACAAAATACACAGTGAAAATACTCAATTGCTAGCTGTTCTTATACATTGCCAGTAGAATGTAAATTGGTATGTCCCTAGAGGTTGATTTTGCAAAATTTGTCAAAATTACAAATACGTTATTATTATTATTATTTTTCTGGCAGAGAAGGCCATTCTCCTTTCACTTCCCTAGTCTGGGCTAGCTTTGTGACTAGCTTAGGTCAATAGAATAGGGCAGGAATGACTCAGGACTCTCACAGTTCAGGAAGTTTGAAGCTTCTGCCTTTTGGGTGTGTGTGTGTGTGTGTATGTTTGTTTGTTTGTTTGTTTGTTTGTTTTGAGACATACTCTCGCTCTATTACCCAGGCTGGAGTGCAGTGGCACGGTCCAAGCTCCCTGCAGCCTCTGCCTCTCAGGTTCAAGCAAGTCTCGTGTCTCAACCCCCTGAGTAGCTGGGATTACAGGCATGTGCCACCACACCGGCTAATTTTTGTGTTTTTATTAGAGATGAGGTTTCACCATGTTGGCCAGGCTGGTCTCGAACTCCTGACCTCAAGTGATCCGCCCATACACACAAAAATATAATATTGCTGGGGGAGGAAAACTGGATGTCTGGAGAAACAGAGATGAGGAGACTTTTTTCATTATGTACTCTTTAATACTTTGAATTTAGAACTATGTGAACTGCTAGGCGCAGTCGCTCAGGCCTGTAATCCCAGCACTTTGGGAGGTCGAGGCAGGTGGATCACTTGAGCCTAGGAGTTCGAGACCAGCCAGGGCAACATGGTGAAACTCCATCTCTACTAAAAATACAAAAATTACCTGGGCGTGGTGGTGTACCCCTGTAATCCCAGCTACTTGGGAGGCTGGGGAACGAGAATTGCTTGAACCAGCAGGCAGAGGTTGCAGTGAGCCAAGATTGAGCCTGGACCACGCCACTGCACTCCAGCCTAGACTCTGTCTCAAACAAACAAAAACAAAAACAAAAACAAAACAAACAAAAAAACCCAGCACAGTTACCAATAGATTGTGGAGAAGTCTAACCAAGCAGCTCCACTGCTACCCTTTTGCTCCTTGCCGGCCTGAAATTTTCTCCATCGGAATCACCTCCCTGGATTGTGTGACCCTGCCTGTAGCTCACCTTTTCCCACAGCTTTGGCCACTGTGGATTCACATACAGGCTCAGTCTGACCTCAGCCCTAAGGCCAAACAAGACCCATTGGATAAGAAAACTATAGGAGACCCCTAGCACCATGCTGGGACTCAGCATCAAGTCGGCCCAACTGCCATTTGAGGATTGGCAAGGGAATGCCCAGTGTTCCTGACATGTGGTCACCCTGCTGCGTTGTTCTAGGTATAAGAATCGCAGTGTGGGTAATTTCCCTCTGTAGGACTGTATTCTGCCAGACTTTTGTCCGTAATTGTTCCAGAGATTGCAGTCTTTGCAGCTGCTAGCAAACATTCCCTAAATAGACTCCTTGCTTAGCTGTCAGCCTGCCTCAGGCTCTGAATGTTGCCTTCCCCTGGAGCCTAGGTTGCCAAGTTCTGCTGTCTTGGTGAGAAACCCCTTTGCTCCATTCCCATGTTTCAGCCTTCCATGCTGACCATTTCATTTGTTGTTCACTGCCAAACTCTTTAGTACCATTGCTATTATTACCTCCATACTGTGTCATACCTGCTGGAATGAATTTTGTCTTTGTGCCTAGACCTAGGGTGCAAGGTCCAAAGCGCAATCCAGCCGTTCCCAGTCTGTCCCATCCCACTGCCCGAAATAAGATCATGCTGGACACTCGGAGCAAGTCCACTGTTAAAAAAGTGCATCCCATTCGTGATGAGCCTGGGCAACATGGCGAAACCCCGTATCTACAAGAAATACCAAAAAAATTAGCCAGGTGTGGTAGCGTGCGCCTATAGTCTAAGCTACTTGGGAGGCTGACGTGGGAGGATCATTTAAGCCCAGGAGGCGGAGGTTGCAGTGAGCTGAGATCACGCCACTGCACTCCAGCGTGAGCAACTGAGCCAGACCCTGTATTAAAAAAAAAAAAATAAAAAATTAGCTGGGCATGGTGGTGCATGCCTGTAATCCCAGCTACTCGGGAGGCTGAGGCAGGAGAATTGCTTGAACCCAGGAAGCAGAAATTGCAGTGATCCAAGATCGCACCATTGCACTCCAGCCTGGGCAACAAAAGCGAAACTCCGTCTCAAAAAAAAAAAAGAATGAGCATACTAGAGAATTAGATCTTGACTCAGCTGTTTGTAACAGCTTTTTGTACTTTTCATTGTCTTGGAATGCGAAGAGGTTTTGCAAGAATGATTAAAGCAGGAATCAGTCATGATAAGATGGTGCTATCATTCATTTTTAACACACAGGCCTGGATTCAAGAGCCACTAGGAGTTCTGAACACTATTAGAAAAATAGGCCGGGCGCGGTGGCTCAAGCCTGTAATCCCAGC
>NW_012111253.1:5840473-5842067 GCF_000951035.1 Colobus angolensis palliatus
AGCTTTTTTTTAAGAGATGGGGTTTCACCATGTTTCCCAGGCTGGTCTCAAACTCCTGAGCTCCAGTGATCCACCCACCTTGGCCTCCCAAAGTGCTGGGATTACAAGAGTGAGTCACTGCGCCTGGATGCCTTCCAACAATTTGAGCATACCAAGCTCTTCCCTGCCTCAGGTCCTTTGCACTTACTGTTCCCCAAGCCTGTAAGTCAAGTTCTTCCCCCATTTCCATGCATGACTGCCTCCTTGAATCTCAGTTTAAATGTTACCTCGTCCCTTCCCATCCTAGTTAGAGTAACCCCTACTGCCCCCAGCCACACACACACACCCTGATTCTCCATCACAATATCCAGTTTATTTTCTTTAGCGCACCTACCACAGCTGGAATCACTGTTATGAGTTCACTTGATTATTAACTGTCTCTCAAATAGGATACAAGCACAAGGGAGCAGGCCCCACATTACTTCATCCTCAGACCATCCTACTGCTACAGCATGCCATAGAACAGGCATTCAATAACCATTTTTGCTTACTGTTAAACTTGTCTCCTGTCAAGTTTAGTCCTGATCAGAACCTTAGGACATTGTGTCAAGTCCAGTTTCCTGCATAAAGGAAAATGGTAAAGAACCTAAAGATGTAGGAGAGGGAAAGGTAGTGAAATTCATCAGAAAAGGAATGAAGAGTAGATTCATGGACTTTGAGCATGGACATAACCATCATCCCATTCATTCATTTAACAAACATCTACTGAGTGCCTACTGTGAAGCAAAATGATGGTGCTGAGTCTTAGGAAATACATCAATATGGAGAAGATGGTGCTAGCACTCAAGGGGGAATAAACATGTAAACAGACACTATTACAGTATGGTAAGTACTAAACTAAAGATCCACATGAAATGCCATTGCAGTACAAAAGAGAGTAACAGGTTCTGCCTAAGGAAGACAGGAAAGGCTTCACTGAGGAGGTAACGTGAACTTTCACTTGAAAAATGAATAAGATGGCCAGGCGTGGTGGCTCACGCCTGTAATCCCAGCACTTTGGGAGGCCAAAGTGGGAGGATCACAAGATCAGGAGATTGAGAGCATCCTGGCTAACATGGTGAAAACCCGTCTCTACTAAAAATACAAAATATTAGCCAGGCGTGGTGGCACACGCCTATGGTCCCAGCTACTCAGGAGGTTGTCAGGAGAATCACTTGAACCTGGGAGGCGGAGGTTGCAGCAAGCTGAGATTGCGCCACTGCGCTCCAGCCTGGATGACAAAGTGAGACTCCGTCTCAAAAAACAACAACAACAAAAAAAATGAGTAAGAGTTCACCAAGTGGAAAAGCAGGGTAGAGCACTCCAAACAGAAATCCACGGGTTGCTGCTCCTCCCTCTCTCTCCCTCTCTCTTTCTCCCTCTTTTCTTTTCCTTGCAATTTATTCATTGAAAAAAAATGGGGTGATTTGTCCTATAGAATGACCTGTTACATTGGGGTTTTGCTTATTGCATCCCAGAATGTCTTTAACAGGTTCCTCAGCCCCCTGTATTTCATATAAATTGGTAGTGGAATCTAGAAGTTTTATCAAAATCAGATTTGATTTTTTTTTTTTTT
>NW_012111253.1:5842117-5842686 GCF_000951035.1 Colobus angolensis palliatus
AAGTGAAGTTACAAAGTTACACTTCTATGCAAATCAAGTCTAGTTGGTTGTGGAAAGCACCAATCAGAGGCTGAAGTGAAGTTACAAAGTTATACTCCTATGCAAATGTCTGATTGGTGGCAGAAAGCAACCAATCAGAGGTACTTTCAATTTTCCATCTGCCACCGCAAAAAAGGGAGGGGGTTTTGTTACTCCGGTCCTTTTGTTACTTAGGTGTGGAAAGTTGGGGTTTTCCTTTTGATTTAGTTCTAGGAAGTCAGCGTGAATCGGCCTGCAGCATTCCCTGCCTCCAGACCCTATTCTCCTGCCTCAATATAAACAAACTTAAAATCTAAAATCTAAAGAAAACATAAACATTTTAGAATCATTGTGATATAGCATTTAAAAAAATGTTTTCATAACATGTATTTTTTCAGCACCCTGAGATTCTCTACTAAGTGCTAGTGCTATTAACCATTAAATATATTTTCTCGCCGGGCGCGGTGGCTCAAGCCTGTAATCAGAGCACTTTGGGAGGCTGAGACGGGCGGATCACGAGGTCAGGAGATCGAGACCATCCTGGCTAACAC
>NW_012111253.1:5842736-5845828 GCF_000951035.1 Colobus angolensis palliatus
GAGCTTGCAGTGAGCCGAGATCGCGCCACTGCACTCCAGCCTGGGCGACAGAGCTAGACTCCGTCTCCAAAAAAAAAAAAAAAAAAAAAAAAATCATTGAGGATCCCCCAAAGAGCTTTTGTTTATATTGGTTATATCTATACATATTCATCATACTTAATATTAAAACTGAGAAATTTTTAAATGTATAAGTTCATTTAAAAATAATAACCACCGGGCATGATGGTACATGCCTGTAATCCCAGCACTTTGGGAGGCTGAGGTGGGAGGATTGTTTGAGCCCAGGAGTTCGAGGCTGCAGTGAACTGTGATCGTGCCACTACACTCTGGCCTGGGTGACAGAACAAGGCCCTATCTCTATTAAATACATAAATATCTAGCCGAGCATAGTGGCTCACGCCTGTAATCCCAGCACTTTGGTAGGTTGAGGCGGGTGGATCACCTGAGGCCAGGAGTTCAAGACCAGCCTGGCCAACATGGTGAAACCCTATCTCTACTAAAATTACTAAAATTAGCTGGGCATGATGGTGCATGCCTGTAATCCCAGCTACTCAGGAGGATGAGGCAGGAAAATCGCTTGAACCCGGGAGGCGGAGGTTGCAGTGAGCCGAGATCGTTCCACTGCACTCCAGCCTGGGCAACAGAGTGAGACTCCATCTCATAAAAACAAACAAACAAACAAACAGCAAAAAAAAAAAAAACATAAGTATCATCATAAGCATAACATTTTATGAAAAATAACTATATTCCCCAAAACAACAAAAAAGTAATGAGAAAAGTGGCACTGTCCATTTGCTTAAATCTCTTTGATGTCTAGCTTAATAGAAGACAGCTAGATTCTTATGGCTTCTGTTTTCAAACTGTTGTAATATGTTGCTTTGGGTGAAGTACATGAAAAATATCCAGCTTCACACAATATGTAGTTAGAAAAGGGAGGAACATTTTAATAGCCTCTATAGATAATTATGGAGATTCTTTTCTGAAAGTGGTTGTGTCATAAAGGTTAATTGCAATGTGGAATCTGAAACCACATCAATGCCCTCTTCATACTCTGTTTCATTAAAATATATTATGTACTTTGGATCTCTTTATGTCAGTTATATCTATTCATATTTACCATGCTTAATATTAAAACTGAGAAATTTTAAAATGTATTAGTTCATTTAAAAATAACAATCATTGCCGGGTGCAGTGGCTCACGCCTGTAATCCCAGCACTTTGGGAGGCCAAGGAGGGCAGATCATGAGGTCAAGAGATCGAGACCATCCTGGCCAACATGGTGAAACCCCGTCTCTACTAAAAATATAAAAATTAGCTGGGAATGGTGATGCACACCTGTAGTCCCAGCTACTTGGGAGGCTGAGACAGGAGAATCGTTTGAGGTTGCAGTGAGCCGAGATCTGCCACTGCACTCCAGCCTGGCAACAGAGCAAAACTTTGTTGCAAAAATAAAAAATAAATAAAAAATAAATAACAATCACATCGCTTCTTGGCCTTTTGACTAAGATGAAGTCTAAAAATAACTATCACTGGGTTCAGTGGCACATACCTGTAATCCCAGAACTTTGGGAGGCTGAGGTGGGAGGATTGCTTGAGCCCAGGAGTTCGAGGCTGCAGTGAGCTGTGATCGTGCCACTGCACTCTGGCCTGGATGACGGAGCAAGGCCCTGTCTCTGTTAAATAAATAAATAGATTTATTTGATTACGTATAACATATTTTATGAAAAATAACTATATTCCCCAAAATAAACAAACAAAAAGGAATGAGAAACGTGGCACTGTCCTTGTTGTTTTGGGTGAAGTACATGAAAAACACCCAGCTTCACGCAATATATAGTTTGAAAAGGGAGAAACATTTTAATAGCTTCTACAGATAATTATGGAGATTCTTTTTTGAAAGTGGTTGCGTCATAAAGGTTAATTGCAATGTGGAATCTGAAAGCACATCAATGTCCTCTTTATACTGTTTCATTAAAATCTATTTTGTACTTTGGATCTCTTACTCATCCTTGATTGTGTAACATCATGCATTAGTCATTTCAAAAATATTGGTTCACTGCATTTTACAGGTATTGCAAATGTTGACACATTTCATTACACAATATCCAAAATGTCCCATTCATTAATGTCACCACCAATCTCATCAGAAAAGTCTTTAAGTATTGAGAAGATATTAAGCTTACAGTGGCAGATACAAGTTTCCCAAAATTTCCATTTTCATTTGAAAGCTCCAATTTTATTACTGGCAACAAATACTGTCAAATTGTTTCCCTTGAAGTGACAAGGCTCACTTCTTAATTTTCAATAAAATGTCTGTCAAATACCACTGTCTGAATATCCATACTTTGCTGTTAGTGGTTCTTTCAAGTAAAAACGGCGTTCCACAAAAAAAGTGGCTAGTTCAGCTCTCAACTCAAACAATTGCCCAACTGCCTTTCCTCAAGATAGCCACCATCTCTCAGAGTGCAGCCAAAGTGCTTATTATTATTATTTTTATTGAGACAGGGGTCTCACTATGTTGCCCAGTCTGGATCAGAACTCCTGGACTCAAACGATCCTCCCACCTCAGCATCCCACATAGCTGGGAATACAGGTGTGTATCAGCATATCCAGGTGGAGTACTTTATGTAGATTTCCCATTTCACCATATAGAATATTTAAAAAACATGTACTCGAGGGTTGAAATTTAATAAAATTAATAATTTTGACTCCTTCAACAAGGCCATTGTTAAGTGAAACTAGCAATTTCATTTACTGTGAATGTGGTAATAAAGAATACAGTGACTACTAGTTTAGTCCGTACCACTGCCTTGATTCATACTGAGGTACCAGCAGTTTTAGCTACTCTTGGTTTTGCACCATCCCTGGTCAACCTAGTGAAAGAGGTAAGTAATATCTTAGTTGAATTATGGAAATAGTTTGACCTCATGGACTCCTGAAAGAGTCCAAGAATCCACACTTCCAGAACCATTGTTCTGGCCGGGCGCGGTGGCTCAAGTCTGTAATCCCAGCACTTTGGGAGGCCGAGATGGGCGGATCACGAGGTCAGGAGATCGAGACCATCCTGGCTAACACAGTGAAACCCCGTCTCT
>NW_012111253.1:5845878-5847500 GCF_000951035.1 Colobus angolensis palliatus
GGCTCATGCCTGTAATCCCAGCACCTTGGGAGGCCAAGGCAAGCGGATCGCATGGTCAGGAGTTTGAGACCAGCCTGGCCAATGTAGTGAAACCCCATCTCTACTAAAATTACAAAAATTGGCTGGGCATGGTGGTGCATGCCTGTAGTCCCAGCTACTTGGGAGGCTGAGGCAGAAGAATCACTTGAATATGGGAGGTGGAGGTTGCAGTGAGCCAAGAGTGTGCCACTGCACTCCAGCCTGGGCAACAGAGTGAGACTCTGTCTCAAAACAAAAAAAGAGTATCAACTGGATAAAGAAAATGTGGCACATATACACCATGGAATACTGTGCAGCCATGAAAAAGGATAAGTTCATGTCCTTTGCAGGGACATGGATGAAGCTAGAAACCATCATTCTCAGCAAACTAACACAAGAACAGAAAACCAAACACCACATATTCTCACTTATAACTGCGAGTTGAACAATGAGAACACATGGACACAGGGAGGGGAACATCACACACTGGGGACTGTCAGGCGTCCGGGACAGGGGAAGGATAGCATTAGGAGAAGTACTTAATGTAGATGACAGGTTGATGGGTGCAGCAAACCACCATGGCACATGTATACCTATGTAACAAACCTGCACGTTCTGCACATGTACCCCAGCACTTAAAGTATAATTAAAAAGAAAGAAAAAAAAAGTATCGCTAAATTTTGCTAATATGTTGACTAAAGGAGTCATCCATGCAGATAACGTACATGAAAAAATAGTTATCTTGTATGTTTTAAGACAATCCTTTATTAGTATATAATACATTTTATAATATGTAATTCCATCTGACTTCCTCATACTTGCAGCTAAGAAATGGCCAATTATTAATCCATCTCTGCCACAAGGCTTTATCTTTACCTTACCTACAAAGGCTTCAGAATCCTTTAGGCTTAAAAGCTAGCAAGTTTAAAAAGCTTTGAGAAACGTTCTTGACACACCCGTGAACACCTGTGAGCTCTAGGTAGGCTCTGTGTACACACAAGCTCTGTTCCATTCCAACAACCCGGACAGTAGTAACACATGTAACAAGTGTGCTCTTTGGTGAAATGGAGATTCTGGATTATTCAAGGTAGTTTCACCAATAAAATAATCTAATGTGATACTGATTAAGTTTGTGTTCATATTTTCATTATACTATATAATTTGGTCTAGAAATGCTTCAAACGTTAGACTTAAATGAAACTACAAAACAAACAAATCCATTTATTACTGGATAGGTCATTGATTAGGTAATTTAGAACATTTACAGAATTTTACCCTCATGAAATTACACCAAGGTCACCAAGCTGCAAAATAAAACTTGTGGGCCAATACAGTAGGCAGAATTCTAGGCATTCAGGAATCTGCATTAAGTCCCACATATACAGAATAAATTCAACGTAGCTGGGCAAAGAATGATTTCCCTTTTTTTAAAATTTTTTTTTGAGATGGAGTCTTGCTCTGTCGCCCAGGCTAGAGTGCAGTGGCACGATCTCTGCTCACTACAGTCTCTGCCTCCTGGGTTCAAGTGATTCTCTTGCCTCAGCCTCTCGAGTAACTGAGGTCACAGGTGCCCACCACCACGCCTGGCTGACTTTTTTTTTTTT
>NW_012111253.1:5847550-5848744 GCF_000951035.1 Colobus angolensis palliatus
AAAAAAAAAAAAAAGAAAATGAATCTGGGCCCTTTAAATTTTTTTCCTTTGTCAATAGGCACTGAATTTTTGCCAGTAGGGGACGCTAAAGAGACAATTCTATGGCCAGGCACGGTGGCTCACGCCTGTAATCCCAACACTTTGGGAGGCTGAGACAGGCGGATTACTTGAGGTCAGGAGTTCCAGACCAGCCTGGCCAACATGGTGAAATCCATTTCTAAAAATGCAAAAGTTAGCCAGGCATGGTGGCAGGCGCCTGTAATCCCAGCTACTCGGGAGGCTGAGGCACAAGAATCACTTGAACCCAGGAGGCGGAGGTTGCAGTGAGCCGAAATCACACCACTGCACTCCAGTCCAGTCAACAGAGCAAGACCCGATCTCAAAAAACAAACAAACAAAAAAAACAAAATAAGACAGGATAGCAGGAGGAAAGGGGTTTTGTTTGTTTGTTTGCTTTCTTGGGTTCTGTGCACTCTCTCAGCAAGCTCCTGTAGCGTTGTCCAGCACCAGGCTCCTGTAGCACGGTACATTCTGCAGTGCCCAGCTCCTGCAGTGTGTAGTGGCCAGCAGGACCCAGTAATGAACAGCTTTCCCTAACATCCAAGAGGGTAGATTTCTTTTTTCTTTTTTTGAGACAGGGTCTCACTCTGTCACCCAGGCTGGAGTGCAGTGACAGGAACATGCTCACTGCAGCCTTGAGCCCCAAGGCTCAAGCCGTCTTCTTGCCTTAGCCTCCAGAGTAGATGGGACTACAGGCATGCGCCATCCCGCCTGGCTAATTTTTTTTTTTTTTTTTTTTTTTTAGTAGAGACAAGGTCCCGTATATTGCCAAGATTGGTCTCAAACTCCTGGGCTCAAGCGATCCTCCCCCATCTTGACCTCCCAAAGTGCTGGCATTACAGGCGTGAGCCACCCACCATACCTGGCTTGTATTTCTTTTTTATCCTTAGGGTATACCCCATTAGAAACTTACAATCAAATTACTGTCTTTTAAAGTTCACTTGAAATAATTTGTCTCCATATGATTAAGCCTGCAGCTCAATACAGAGATCCATTCGTTTCATTGTGCTTTTGATTTTTAAATGCTGTGTTTTAAACTGTTGATTTAATGATGCTTTATAATTATGTAAAATATTAACATTGTTCTAAAGCTAAATCTTTTTTTTTTTTTTTTTTTTTTTGAGACGGAGTCTC
>NW_012111253.1:5848794-5851408 GCF_000951035.1 Colobus angolensis palliatus
TTTTTGAGACAGAGTTTCGCTCTTATTGCCCAGGCTGGAGTGCAATGGCACAATCTCGACTCACTGCAAGCTCTGCCTCCCAGATTCAAACGATTCTCCTGCCTCAGCCTCCTGAGTAGCTGGGACCACAGGCATGCGCCACCACGCCCTGCTAATTTTGTATTTTTAGTAGAGACAGGTTTTCTCCACGTTGGTCAGACTGGTCTCGAACTCCCGACCTCAGGTGATTCGCCTGCCTTGGCCTCCCAAACTGCTGGAATTATAGGCGTGAGCCATTGCACCCGTCCAGTTTTTTGTATTTTTAGTAGAGACAGGGTTTCACCATGTTGACCAGGCTGGTCTCAAACTCCTGACTTCAGGCGATCTGCCCACCTTGGCCTCCCAAAGTGCTGGGATTCTAGGTGTGAGCCATCGCGCCTGGCCGCAAAGAACAATTTCTACAGAAATAACTACCAGGAAGTTGTATTCAAACAATTACCAGAGTTCACACAGGACCAGGGATCTTCAAGTTTCTACCAAGCTGAGTAAAGAAACTTTGTTGAATAAGTGGGGAACTCAGTAGAGACCCCAGAGGCTTCACACCTGAGGGGTGTGGCTAACCAAGTCCTAAAAGAAAGGTTTCTCTGAACCTACCCTAAAAATTTTAAAAAGCAAGTCTTGAAGAGATCAAGCTGATCTGCAAGTAACATAAACTGTCTGCCAGAGCAAAGTCCAACAGTATTTAAAGAAGAATGACGAATTCTAGGACTTAGCAATATAAAATTCATATGCCTGGCATCCAAAGAGAAATTACCTAGTATGTGCTCAGGAGTTCAAGACTATCCTGGGCAACACAGGGAGACTCCATCTCTACCAAAAAAATTAAAATTGAACCAGGCATGATGTCACATGCCTGTGGTCCCAGCTACTCAGGAGGCTGAGGTGGGAGAATCGCTTGAGCCCAGGAGGTCGAGGCTGCAGTGAGCCATGATCATAACACTGCTCTTCAGCCCGGCAACAGATTGAGACCCTGTCTCTAAAAAAGAAAAAAAGAAATTATCTAATATATAAAGAAACAAGGCCAGGCATGGTGGCTCACACCTGTAATCTCAGCTCTTTGGGAGGCCAAGGTGGGTGGACCACCTGAGGTCAGGAGTTCAAGACCAGCCTGGTCAACATAGTGAAATGCCATCTCTACTAAAAATACAAAAATTAGCCAGGTGTGGTGGCGCATGCCTGTAATCCCAGCTACTCAGGTGGCTGAGGCAGGAGAATCACTTGAACCTGGGAGGCAGAGGTCGCAGTGAGCCGACATTGTTACACTGCGCTCCAGCCTGGGTGACAGAGCAAGACTCCATCTCAAAAAACAAACAAACAAGCAAAAAACCACAATATGGCCCAAAACTAAGAGGAAAAATAGTCAATAGAAATAGACACAGGAATTACAAAATGATGGGGTTAAAAGACAAGGATAATAAAACAGCTATTATACATATTCTTGGATGGGCTTGGTGGCTCACGCCTGTAATCCTAGCACTTTCAGAGGACGAGGTGGGTGGATCACTTGAGGTCAGGAGTTTGAGACCAGCCTGGCAAACATGGTGAACTCTCATCTCTACTGAAAATACAAAAATTAGCTGGATACGGTGGCTCTCGCCTGTAAACCCAGCTATTTGAGGCTGAGGCAGGAGGATCGCTTGAACCCAGAAGACAGAGATTGCAGTGAGCTGAGATCATGCCACTGCACTCCAGCTTGGGTGGCAGAGTAAGACTCTATCTCAAATAAATAAATAAATAAATATTCTCAATATAGTAAAGTAAAATTAGGAAGTACAGTAAAAGGAAATATGAATTGAATGAAAATATAAATGAATAATACAAAAAAAGAACCAGGCTGGGCGTGGGGGCTCACACCTGTAACCCCAAGACTTTGAGAGGCCGAGGCAGGCAGATCACTTAAGGTCAGGAGTTTGAAACCAGCCTGGCCAACATGGAAACCTGGTCTCTAGGAAAATACAAAAATTAGCTGGGCTTGGTAGCACACACCTGTAATATCAGCTACTGGGGAGGCTGAGGCATGAAAATCGCTTGAACCCAGGAGGCAGAGGTTGTAGGGAGCCAAGATCACTCCACTGTACTCCAGCCTGGGAGACAGAGTGAGACTCTGTCTCAAAAAAAAGAAAAAAAGAAATTCTAGATATGAAAAATAAACCAAGTACTTGAATTTACAGTTTCACCA
This sequence comes from Colobus angolensis palliatus, assembly GCF_000951035.1. Taxonomy (NCBI): domain Eukaryota; kingdom Metazoa; phylum Chordata; class Mammalia; order Primates; family Cercopithecidae; genus Colobus; species Colobus angolensis. The sequence continues at coordinate 5,851,013 of NW_012111253.1, forward strand.
AATTGGATTAACAACAGATTAGACACCACAGAAGAAAAGACCAGAGATTTGAAGACAGAAACTATCCAAAATGAAGCACAAAGAGAAAAATGGCTAAGAAATGATCCATAGGCCAGGCGCGGTGGCTCACGTCTGTAATCCCCGCACTTTGGGAGGCTGAGGTGGGTGGATCACGAGGTCAGGAGGTCAACACCATCCTGGCCAACATGGTGAAACCCTGTCTCTACTAAAACACAAAAAATTAGCCGGGCATGGTGGTGCACACCTGTAGTCCCAGCTACTCGAGAGGCTGAGGCAGGGGAATCACTTGAACCTGGGAGGTGGAGATTGCAGTCAGCTGAGATTGTGCCACTGCACTGTAGCCTGGCAACAGAGCGAGACTCCGTCTCAAAAAAA
>NW_012111253.1:5854228-5854553 GCF_000951035.1 Colobus angolensis palliatus
AAATGTATGGCAAATTAACACAAAGGCCTGTAAGGGAAAAAGTGCAGTACACTGTTGTAGGAAGTACACAATATGTAAAGTGGTATATTATTTGAAAATAAACTATGATAAGTTAAAAGAGCAGTTTGTAAACCCTAGAGAAACCACCTTAAACCAAACAAAGAGGTATAGATGGGCAGGTGCGGTGGCTCACACCTGTAATCCTAACATTTTAGGAGGTAACATAAGAGTATCGCTTGAGCCCAAGAGTTCAAGGCTGCAATGAGCCGTGATCACGTCACTGCGCTCCATCCTGGATGACAGAATGAGACTCTGTCTCAAAAAA
>NW_012111253.1:5856178-5865532 GCF_000951035.1 Colobus angolensis palliatus
GCTAAGGCAGGAGAATCGCTTGAAGCCAGGAGGCAGAGGTTGCAGTTAGCCGAGACAGAGCCATAGCACTCCAGCGTAGGCTACAAGAGTGAAACTCTGTCTCAAAAAACAAAAACAAAATAGAATTACCATATGATCCAGCAGTCCCGCTGCTGGGTATATACCCACAAGAAAGGAAATTAGTATACTGAAGAAATAGCTGCAGTCCCATGTTTGTTGCAGCTCTGTTCACAATAGCTAACATTTGGAGGTAACCTAAGTGTCCATCAACAGATTAATGGATAAAGAAAATGTGGTACATATACACAACGGAGTACTAGTCAGCCATAAAAAAAGAATGGGATCCTGTCATTTGCAATAACATGGATGGAACGGGAAGTCATTATGTTTAATGTTATTATATTATTACCTCTTGGAGAATGCATTATGTTAAATGACTTCCAGTTCCATCCATGTTATTGCCAGGCATAGAAAGACAAATATTGCATGTTCTCATTAATAAGTGGAGCTAAAAAAGTAGATCTCATGAAGATAGAGAGTAGGTTGGTGGTTCCCAGAGGCTGGGACGGATAGCAGGGAGAGGGAGATTAAGAGAGATTGATTAATGGGTTCAAATATACAGTTTGATAGAAATAAGACCGAGTGTTTGATAGATCAGAAGAGTGACTACAGTTTACAATAATCTATTGTATATATCAAAACAGCTAGAAGAGAAGAATTAGAATGTTTCCAGCTTTATGCTGGAAAAGACAAATATTTAAGGTGATGATACCCCAACTATATTGATTTCATCTTACAGATTATATGAATGTATTACATGATCGCATGTACCCGCTAAATATGTACAGCTATTATGTATCAGTGAAAAGAATAAAATTTTAAAAATACCCTGCACAACTACAGAATACACATTCTTTTCAGATGCACATGGAACACTCACCAAACAGACCATATGCTGGGCCATAAAACAAGTCATAATAAATTTACGAGGATTGTAAGCAAACAGAACGTGCTCCTCGACCACAACAGAATTAAATTACAAATAAATAAGAGAAAGATATCTGGAAAATGCCCTCAAATTTGGAAACTAAACAACACACTTCTAAGCCATGGGTCAAAGAAGAAATCACACGGAAACTAATACTGTATTTTTAATGGGATATAAATAAAAATACAACATATCAAAATTTGTGAGTTGCAGCTAAAGCAGTGTTTAGACCTTAGAGGAAATTTTATAATATTAAATACTTATATTAGAAAGAAGAGGCCAGGTGCAGTGGCTTACGCACTGTAGTCCCAGCTAGTTGAAAGGCTGAGGTGGGAGGATTGATTGAGTTAAGGAGTTTGAGGTTGCAATCAGCTATGTTTGCACCACTTCATTCCAGCGTGGGTGGCAGAGCAAGACCCTGTTTCTTGGGAAAAAAAAAAAGGAAGAACAAATGTCTAAAACTGATTATCTAAGCTTCCACCATAAGCTAGAGGGCCGGGCAGGGTGGCTCACTCCTGTAATCACAATACTTTGGGAGGCCGAAGCATGGAGGATCACTTTGAGACCAGGAATTCAAGACCAGCTTGGGCAACATACCAAGACCCTGTCTCTGAAAAAATTAAAACAAACAAACAAAAAAACAAGCTAGAAAAAGAACATATTAAACCCAAAGAAAGGAAAAGATAGGAGCAGAAACCAATATAATAGGAAATTAACAAACAATAAAAAGATCAATGATACCAAAACCTGGTTCTTGAAAATATAAAATTGATAAACCTCTAGCTAGACTGATCAGGAAGAAAAGAGAGAAGACACAAATTACCAACATCAGCAATAAAGGAGGGCACGTCATTCAGATCACAGAAACTATATATACATATGCGTTGCTACGTGTGTGTGTGTAGCAATGCATAATCAAAAGAGGTAATAACTACATTAATTAGAAAAGGATAGATAATTATGAATCTGGTTTTAAAGCAAACATACACATATATACTCACACAAGCAACCAACCAGTAAATCTTTTTAAAGATTTTTCCCAATTCCGGTTATTACCTCTTAGAGAATGCATTTTCCACAATATTTCAGCACATAACATAAAAAATATTCAAAGCTCTAGAAAGCTGCCACTGTGACTCATCATGACGCAGTCTGAGTAGAACTGGCAAAAAGTGCCTCTTATTTTTATAAAAAAAGGATATGTTTATTTCAGAAACACAGCATTAGTGAACAATCCGAAAATAAATGTTACTATTTGCCGTATTAACAGAATAAAGGAACAAAATTATACGTGTCTCAAAATGCATTGTAAGTATTTGATACAGCTTCTATTCATGATAAAAATCCTTAGAAAGCTACGAATAGACATAAGCTTCCTTAAAATGACACCGACAACAAACATACACAATGATAAAATACTGAAAGCTTTGAAATAGAAACAAGACGAGGTTATCCACTCTCACTATTTCATTGCCATTGTAATGTAGCTCCTAGTGAGTACAATGAGGTAAGAAAGAATAAACGAGAATGCATCATGTCTTGCAAAGGAGCAATAACTCTCATTCTTTGTTAGAAGCATGATTGTGTATATGGAAAGTTGTATATGTGGAGGGTCACCAAAGTGCAGGATAAAATGTTAGTATATAAAATCAGTTGCATTTTTATATGCCATAAAAAAATTAGGAAATGAAATTTTAAGAGAAATCATTTACAATAGCACAAAAGAAGCAAATACTTAAATCTATCATAATTGTGCAAGAACTCTACAGAGAAAGCTGTAAAATACTGTTGATATTATTAATAGAAATGCAAGGAAACTTACACCAGAAAACTTTATACTGCGAAAATATCAATTTTCCACAAACCTGTTAGATTTAATCATCTACATATTGTGTCTTTAAGGGGAGATTGGCTAGCTTATTCTTTTTTCTGAATATGAATTTTAATCCATAATCAGTGCCATTATTGAGAATATTAAGACGCTTTCATGTTGAACTGATGAAAACAGCATTTGGAATAGTAAATGGCATGTAATGTATGAATAACCTCCAGCTGGCCGGGTGCTGTGGCTCATGCCTGTAATCCCATCACTTTGGGAGGCTGAGGAGGGTGGATCTCTTGAGGTCAGGGGTTCGAGACCCGCCTGGGCAACATGGTGAAACCCCCATCTCTACTAATAATACAAAAATTAACCGGGCATGGTGGTGCACGCCTGTAATCCCAGCTACTCGGGAGGTTGAGGCAGGAGAATTGCTTGAACCTGGGAGATGGAGATTGCAGGGAGCCGAGATTGTGCTACTGCACTCCAGCCTGGGTGACAGAGCGAGACTGTATCAAAAAATACAAATAAAAATAAAAATCTTAAAAAATAACCTTCAGTTATCTTTTTTCTTTTTTTTAAGTGTAAAAATTATAAGCAACTGTAATGAAAAGTCTTCAGAGGTATTCTCTGGGAGACTCAGGATTGAAGGGGCCAGAAGCAGAGAGCCAGCAGGTCCTAGGAGGTGGTCTACTAAAAGATCTGGGGGCTCACTGCCTACCTGAAAAGATACAGAACTCCTGCCCTCAATAAATGAAAGGGAAATTGAACTACTCAGCAAGTCAGTTTTCATCAGTATTCATTTTCTTTTGAATCGTTGAAAGACTGAAGATGCCTATTAAAATAGGTCTCTGTCATAATCCTGTAGAAAAAGTTTGCCAAGGTTTTCTGATTTTGAACCCAAATATTGCTTAAGCATCTGGGGCACAGCTCCAAATGTATTGAACTTGCTTCTCCCCCTTGCCAAGGTTGCATGAGGCCCTTTTCAAAGCCATCTTAATTCCATTTTGCCAGCAGTATAGGCCACACACAAAGTGGTGCTTCTGGCTTTTGTAATCAGAACGCAAAGTACTGAAATCAGCCAAGCCCAACCCTTTGCAAGGAGCTCCTTCTGGTGTGATGGCTGATCAGCCTGCTGGCTTCAAGAAGAGCTCTCTGAGTACCAGCATAAACAGTACCAGTATAAACGAATCCACCAAGGCAAAGTTTTGTGGAAGAGCCTGGCAGGTTCCTCACCCTATACCCATCCCCAATGCACCCGTGCCTCCATTCCCTCTGCCACTCCCATCAGCCTCTCATCTGCCACCAGAATGATTTTTTCCCTGCCTTCCTGTAGCATTTTTTAGAATGCTATTTTGATTTAGCTTTAGTGTTCTTTGGGTGTATCTCTTTAATAGTTGCCCTAAGAATTGCATTATATATACATAACTTACTCTACGGTTGTCAACATCTTACCAGTTTGAGTGAAATGTTGAAACTTTACCTCTTTTTATAACTCAATCCTCCCCCGTTTATAATATAATTGTCTTAAATATTTCCTCTACATACATTGGGAACTACTGCATAAGCCAAGGTTATAATTTTGTTTCAACTGTCAAATATAATTTAGAAAACTCGAGAAGAGAACAAAAGTCTATTGTATTTACCCATGCTTTTGCTTTATCATTCTTTCTTCCTTCCCGATGGGCCAAGATTTCTTTTTCTCTCATTTTCATTTTGCTTAGAGAACTTCCTTTAGCTATTCATTAGGGCAAGTCAGCTGGCAACAAATTCTTTCAGCTTTTTTGTCATCAGAGTATATCGCAACTTCCTTTTCGTTCCTGAAGAATGTTTCGGCTATACGATTCTGCATTGTAAGTTCTTTCCAGCACTTGAAAAATGTTTTGCCATTTCCTGCTGGCCTTCATGGTTTCTTATAAGAAGAAATCCACAGTCGTTCGAATTGTTTTTCCCCTGTAGGTAACATGTTGTTTCTGTCTGGCTGCTTTCAAGATTTTTTTCTTTGTCTTAATTTTCAAAAGTTTGTCTGTGATGGGCCTTAGCATAGATTTCTTTAAGTTTATCCTGTTTGGGATTTTCTCAGCTTCTTGACCTGTAGGTTTATTGCTTTGGCTAAATTTCAGAGCTTTTAGCCATAATTTCTTCAGTTCCACATTTTTCTCCTCTCCTTCTGGAACACCCATGATCTGAGTATCAGATATAGATTTTGTTATAGTAGTCTCACATGACCCTGAAGCCCTGTTCTTTTTTTTGGTTTGTTTATTTTTTAGTCTATTTTTTTCTCTGTTGTTCAGATTGAGTAAATTCTATTTGAGCCTCAAATTCGCATTCTTTCTTCTGTCTGTATTCTGCTCTTGAGTGTATGCCTTGAGTATTTTATTTCAGTTATTCTAATTTTTAGTTTAAGAATTTCCCTTTGGTTCTCCCTTATATCTTTGATTCTTTGCTGAGACTTTCTACTTTTTTTGTTGTTTCAAGCATGTTTGTAATTGTTCGCTAAAGCATTTTTAGGATGGCTGCTTTAAAACCTTGTCAAATAATTCTAGCAATTCTGTCATCTAGGTTAATTGTCTTTTCTCATTCAAGTTGACATCTTCCTGGTTCTCAGTATAATAAGTGACTTTTGATTTTTTTTTTTTTAATTGAAACCAAAACATTTTGGGCATGGTGGTGTAAGATTCCAAATATTATTTAAATCCCGTGTTTGAGCAGACCTCTCGTGCCTTACTACTGGCAGATGAAGGTGAATGTCTAGGTTCTCCCCTCAGGGGGAGTGAGTGTGGGAGGAGTGTTCCTTGTTATTGGCAGGCAAGGGTGGGAGTTCAGGCTCCCCAGTAGGCTTCCACTGATACCACCCTGGTTAGGAGGGTTAAAGGTGTTTCATTATTGCCTCCCTTGATGCCATCGTATCAGGGTGACCTCATTACCATGGAGCAGTGGTGAAAGTTCAAACTCTCCACTAGGTCTCTTCTGACACCACCCCAGAGAGGAGGGAGAGGAGTACTTTGTTACTGCCTGGTGGAGGTGGACGTGGAGGCTGCCATGTGGTTTCCACTGACACAGGGAACGAGGAGGCTCCTTACTCCCCAGCAGGGATGTTCCTGCTGCCTTCCTACTCGGCCTTCTCTGACCACGCTGGGTGTGGGGAAGGGGTGGTGTGGGGCATGTCCTTACAGTCTGGTAAGGGTGAAAGTCTAGGCTCCCCATTTGGCTTTTGTCCCACAGGGTGGAGCCACAGTTTTTTTTTCTGTTGTGTTTGTTTGCAGCAAAGTGATTGTTGTCTAGAAGTTTTCTGTCTTACTAGGCTGTCTTTTTCCTGGTCCTTTGGCTAGAAAGAGCAGACTTTTCTTGGAGGTTTTATGTTTTGTGTTTTTGTCTGTGGCTATTGATGTTTCTAGGTTGCTGGCTTCATCAGCACCCAGTCAGGAAGATGTCAGACAAAAAGCAAATTCTAGGAATTCACAGCCATGTTGTTCCTTGGGTCCCAAGGCCCCTAATGACTGTGCCTTTTTCTCTCTGCCTTTCAGTCTTCATATGCTTATTTTACATAGAAAATCTAGGGTGTTGGCTGGTGCGGTGGCTCAAGCCTGTAATCCCAGCACTTTGGGAGGCCAAGACAGGCAGATCACTTGAGGCCAGGAATTTAAGACCAGCCCGGCCAACATGGTGAAACCCCTTCTCTACTAAAAATGTAAAAAATAGCCAGGTGTGGTGGCACATGCCTGTAATCCCAGCTACTTGGGAGGCTGAGGCAGGAGAATCCCTTGAATCTGGGAGGCAGAGGTTGCAGTGAGCCAAGACCTCACCACTGCACCCCAGCTTGGGTGACGGCGTGAGATTCTGCCTCAAAAAAACAAACCAACAAACAAATCTAGGATTTTGAGCTGTACTTAGCAGGAGGAATAGTACATGTACTCCATCTTCTCAGAAGCAGAAGTCCCAAAGGCTGCCTTTTCACATTTTATCACAGCCAAGAAAGTATTACTCCACTCTGTTCTATGTTTGGATTTGGAGGACCTTTCCTACTGTAAGGGAGTCTATGTTGGAATGCGGAACTGTCTTAAAAAACAAATTATTGGGTTTAAAAAAGAACAAACTTGAAGCCAGGCACGGTGGCTCACGCCTGTAATCCCAGCACTTTGGGAGGCCGAGGCGGGCGGATCACATGAGGTCAGAGTTCAAGACCAGCCTGGCCAACATGGTGAAATCCTGTCTCTACTAAAAATACAAAAATTAGCTGGGCATGGTGGTGGGCGCCTGTAATCCCAGCTACCCGGGAGGCTGAGGCAGGAGAATCGTTTGAACCTGGGAGGCAGAGGTTACAGTGAGCAGAGATCACGCCATTGCACTCTAGCCTGGTTGACAAGAGCAAAACTCAATCTCAAAAACAAACAAAAAAGAACAAACATCAAAAACCTAAGCCTCTGCCAAAATTGTCCTGTCTCCCTGCTGTTAAGATTATGTAGGACAACAAATCCACGATTTTGGGGAGGAGATGATGAACCCAAGTCTGGGAGTTTTCTGCATGTTTTTTTTGAGAAGGAGTCTCACTCTGTAGCCCAGGCTGGAGTGCAATGGTGCGATCTCGGTTCATTGCAACCTCCTCCTATCTGGTTCAAGCAATTCCCCCACCTCAGCTTCCCGAGTAGCTGGAATCACAGGCATGGGCCACCGTTCGCAGCTAATTTTTTTGTATTTTTAATGGAGATGGGGTTTCACCATGTTGGCCAGGCTGGTCTCAAACTCCTGACCTCAAGTGATCCGCCCACCTCAGCCTCCCAAACTGCTGGAATTACACGCGTGAGCCACCGCACCTGGCTGAAAATGTAGTTCTTAAGTTTATATGGAAATGTGAAGGACCAAGAATATGAAAAAGAACAAAGTTTGAGAACTTACATTACCTGACTTCAAGGATTATTATAAAACTATTATCATCAACAGAGTATGGCACATAAATTAACAAGTAGAATAAAAAGCTAGACATAGACACACACATATATAGTCATGTGATTTTTTACAAAAGCACCAAAGCAATCCAGTGGAAGAAGGAAAGTTGATGCAACAAATAATGCCATATGGAAAAATATGAATCTCAACCTGTGCCTCACACCATATACAAAAACTAATCTGAGATGGATCATACACCTAAATGTAAATGGTAAAACCATATGTCTTTCAGAGGAAACCTCAGAAGAATATTTTCATGATTTGGGATAGGCAAAGTTTGCTTAGCAGGTCACAGAAAACAGTAACCATAAAAGAAAACATTGATTAGAGTTCATCAAAATTTAAAACTGTTCATCAAAAGACACCATTAAGAACATCGAGGCCAGGCGCAGCGGCTCAGATCTGTAATCACAACACTTTGCAAGGCCAAGGCAGGAGGACTGCTTGAGTCCAGGAGTTTGAGACCAGCCTGAGCAATATAGGGAGATTCCATCTCTTAAAAATAAATAAATAATGGCTGGGCATGGTGGCTCACGCCTGTAATCTCAGCATTTTGGGAGGCCAAGGCGGGCTGATCACTTGGGGCCAGGAATTCAAGACTAGCCTGGACAACATGACAAAACCCTGTCTCTACCAAAAATACAAAAATTAACCTGGGTATGGTGCCCGTGCCTGTAGTTCCAGCTACTTGGGAGGCTGAGGTGGGAGGATCGCTTGAACCCGGGAGGCGGAGGTTGCAGTGAGCCAATATGGCAGCACTGCACTCCAGTCTGGGCAACAGAGTGACACCCTGTCTCCACAAATAAGAAAATAAATAAATAAATAAATAAATAAAATTGAAAACCAAGCCACAGACTGGGGAAAATATTCATAGAATACATATTTGACAAAGCATTGCTATACAGGAAATATAAAGAACCTGAAAAATCAGTAATACTAGGACAAATGGCCCAACTTAAAATGGGCAAACAATTTGAGTAGATGCTTACTAAAATAAAATGAACAAATGAACAATGAGCACATGAAAAAGTGACCAAGGTCATTAGTCACTAGAGAAATACATATTAAAACCACAATGAGATACCACTACATACCTATTAAAATGACTTGACCACCCCAAATGGTGAGGATGTAAAGCAACAGGAACTCTCAAACCCTTTTGGTGAAAATGTATAATTGTATAACTACTCTGGAAAAAGATCTGGCAGTTTCTTATAAAACTAAACATTTACTACGCTATGACCCAGCAATTCCATTCCTGGGTATTTACCCAAAAGAAATGAAAATATTTGTCTGTCCAGGCGCAGTGGCTCATGCCTATAATCCCAGCAGTTTGGGAGGCCAAGGCAGGTGGATCACAAGGTCAGGAGTTCAAGACTGGCCTGTCCAATATGGTGACACCCTGTCTCTACTGAAAAATACAAAAATTACCCAGGCGTGGTGGCGCATGCCCGTAATCCCAGCTACTGAGGAGGCTAAGGCGGGAGAATCACTTGAACCCAGGAGGCAGAGGTCGGAGTGAGCCGAAATCATGCCACTGCCCTCCAGCCTCTCCAGCCTGGGTGACAGAGTGAGACACTGTCTAAAAAAGAAAGAAAGA
>NW_012111253.1:5866032-5871086 GCF_000951035.1 Colobus angolensis palliatus
TGCCCTTGCACTCCAGCCTGGTCGGCAAGAGCGAAACTCCGCCTAAAAAAAAAAAAAAGAATTGGCAAAACCTAAATGCTTTTATACTGAGTTGAACAGAGAGGCAATTGTGGAAAAGTAACTAAAATATACGAGAAGGTTAAAGAAGATCGGTTTGTACAGATTTCTCTCAGTCTCAACTGCCCATCCTTGATAAGAATGTTTCTATTCTCTTGATATAAAGAAGGCAGTGCTCGCATAATAATTTTATCTCGTATTTTTTAAAAAGAAAAGGGGGATCAGAGTGTCCTTCTCGCATCTGCTGTTTTTCAAGTACCTTTAACCCCAAATAGTCAATGGCATGGTGACATATTTTAGGGTGACATGTTCTGAACTCCTTCAATACAATGGAATACTACACAGAGGGAATTAATTGCTGATAGATACCATAACATGAAGAATCTCAAAATCATAATGCCCAGTGGAAGAAGCCTTACATAAAAGACTACATACCGTATGATTATATTTACATGAAATTCCAGAATGACCAGAGTAATCTATAGACGAAAATACCAGAACAGTGGTTGCCTCTGGTAGATGGGATTGGACAATGCTTGGGAAAGAACATGAGGAAACTTTCATGGGTAATGGAATTGTTTTATATCCTCATAGGGCTTTTGATCATATGGCATTTTTCAAAACTCAGTGAATATACTCTTAAAATATGCGTCTCTCATTATATGTAAATTTTACATAGAAGAAAAACTGTAAACAAATATTCAACTCTTATTAACTATTTGCCTGCTGAAGTATTTAGTGAGATGAATACTGATGTTAACAATTTACTTTAAATACATTAAAATAAGATAGACTAATGGATGAATAGAAAGATAGATAAATAAATAGATTAGTAAGAAAACAAATGTAGTAAAATATTAATGCTAAAATCTAGATGATTTTATGAATATTTGCTATAAAACTCAATGTTGCCATTATGTTTAAAAATTAAATGAAAATTTTCGACCGGGCATGGTGGCTCACGCCTGTAATCCCAGCACTTTGAGAGGCTGAGGCGGGCAGATCATCTGAGGTTGAGAGTTCGAGACCAACCTGACCAACATGGAGAAACCTGTCTCTACTAAAAGTACAAAATTAACGAGGCTTGGTGGTGCATGCCTATAATCCCAGCTACTCCGGAAGCTGAGGCAGGAAAATCACTTGAACCCAGGAGATGGAGGTTGTGGTGAGCTGAGATCCTGCCATTGCACTCCAGACTGGGCAACAAGAGTGAAACTCTGTCTCAAAAATAAATAAATAAATAAATAGGATTATACTATTCACATATTAAGTAACTTGCTTTATTTACTTGACATTTTGTTTTGGAGTTTGTTTCATGCCAGCACATCTACATTGGCTTCTTTGTCTTTAACGTCTGCTTGCTACCCTATTCCCAGTAGAAATGTAGGTTGCTTAAAGCTTTTTTGCTATTAAAAATTACTCTTCAAAAAGGCTGGGCCAAATTACCTACAAAATGGCTATTTTTTTATATTGTGTGTATCAATGCCAGATTCCCCACACTTTTGCCAGCACCAGATACTATCAATCTTTTTCATTTTTGTCTACATAATGGGTGAAAAATGTTTTGCATTTTCCTGAGAGTTGGTGAGATTGAGTCTTTTAATTTTTTGTTGGCCATGTATGATTTTTCTTTCGTGAATTGCCTTTTCATATCTTTGCCCTCTTCTCTATTGGATTTGACTTTTTCTCATTGATTCTTTATATATTCTGGATACAATCACTTGTCAGTTATCATGTTGAAAATATAAAAATATTGTCTTTAGTTTGTGGCTTGTGTTTTTGTCTTTTCATTAACAAAAGTTTTTAATTTAAATTTATTCAAATGTATAAGCCTTTCTTTATGGTTTGCACTACTATGTCTTATTTAAGAAACTTCCCAATATCACAAGATTATAAAAATATTCTCTTATAATTATCTCCTAAAAAGTTTCCTAGATATTTTTTCTTTTCTTTTTCTTTCTTTTTTTTTTAAGATGGAGTCTTGCTCCAGGCTGAAGTGCAGTGGCGCAATCTCGGATCTGCCTCCCGGGTTCAAGCAATTCTCCTACCTCAGCCTTCTGAGTAGCTGCGATTACAGGTGCGTGCCACCACAGCCAGCTAATTTTTGTATTTTTAGTAGAGATAGGGTTTCGCCATGCTGGCCAGGGTAATCTCAAGCTCCTGACCTCAAGTGATCCACCCACCTCAGCCTCCCAAAGTGCTGGGATTACAGGCATGAGCCACCACGCCTGGCCACCAGATATTTTTTCTAGGCCGACCTATAACCTGTATAGTTAAAAGATAAAAACAGAATGACAGCATGCATACTGCTTTATAACTTGTTTTGTCATTTAACTATGTATTTTGAACATCTTTTCATTTGAATAAATGTATCAGTAGTGTTGTGGGTGGGGTTTCCCAGGAAACAGACTCGGAGACAGAGATTTGTGTGCAGGAAGTTTATCAGGGAGTGCTTTCAGGATCAACACATATGGGGGAAGGGAATGAGGGAGGATTAGACAGGAGGAGAAGTTAGACTACGGTGCAGTACCAACAAGGGCTCCGGCTTTGTTGCTTAGAAGGCCCTGCAATGCTGTCCCAAATTGAAGAAAGAAAGCTGGGTCTTTATACACCCATGTCGTTTGATGTGAGCCGCCCCCGGGAAGGGGTGGGGGTGACATTGAGCAAGGCAGTTGACTTCAACTGAATTCAATTCCCAGAGGCAGATGAAGCCTGTAGCACTCCCAATAGCTGGGAGTCCTGAAGTGGGATCTGAGCCCTGCATCACAGAACCCACCATAGTTAGAGACACTATTGATTTCAACCAGCAGAAAACTCAACCATCCCTTGTTTCATAAATAGAAATTAGTCTCAGTTAACAGGTTCTCAGTAGGTGATTGCTGGCATCAATGCTATCTATCCCTTTTATTAGGAAAACAAAAACTTTCGGAGAAATCCTCAATAGATTTATCTTTACATTTTATCAGCCATGACTAAAAATGTCCAGCCCCAGGTGCAAGGGAGGCTGCGAAAGTAGTATCAGAATTGTCAGGATTTTGTGTCTGGAGCAGTGAACATTGCTGCCCTGAATGGTATCCAGATTGTTAGTATAGAAGAGCATAAAGGATATTAGACATGCAACTAACAAAATAGACTTGTACAAAATTATTTTGAATAATTGCATATGGATTTAACTTACTAAAACAGTCTCCATATTGCTGGACACTTAGTAGTTTCCAACTTTTTGCTATTCTCCACTGTACTGCAATAAACACCCTAGATATTTTTCTCTGCCCATTATTCATTTGGGATGCAATTGTAAACATATAATTGATAACAACAAAAAAGTGGGGAATGGATTTTTGAAATAATTTTGATGCAGATTACCAAGAAGTACCTTTGAAAGTCCCTACAAATTCATGTTTTCTCCTGTAGTAAATTTTTTTTTTTTTTTTTTTTTTTGAGAGGGAGTTTTGCTCTGTTGCCCAGGATGGAGTACAGTGGTGAGATCTCTGCTCGCTGCAACCTCCACCTCCCGGTTTCAAGTGATTCCACTGTCTCAGCCTCCTGAGTAGCTGGGATTACAGGTGTGCGCCACCACGCCCGGCTAATTTTTGTATTTTTGAGATGGGGTTTCACCATGTTGGTCAGGCTGGTCTCAAACTCATGACCTCATGATCTCCCTGCCTCAGGCTCCCAAAGTGTTGGGATTACAGGTGTGAGCCACCTCTCCCGGCCGAAAGTATCTGTTTTAAATCTCATTTTGTGTAGAGTTTTACTGTCCATATTTGCTAATTTTTGCACTGTAGTCGAAAAATATGCTCCAGACTGTTATGGCTTTTTGGAAAGTATTGAAATATAGTAGATGTCTTCGTTCCTGCGCTGCGAGTGATAATTCCAACAGACCTGAGTTGTTTTGCTGGTCAAGGCAAGAAACATACAAATTAATAATGTTTCCTGGAAGAGCACGGTGGCTCACGCCTGTAATCCCAACACTTTGGGAGGCTGAGGCGAGCGGATCGCCTGAGGTCGGGAGCTCAAGACCAGCCTGAACAACATGGAGAAACCCAGTCTCTACTTAAAAAAATACGAAATCTTGGCAATAATAATAACTGTTATATAACTGTTATAGCCGTTATAACTGTTATAGCCGGCCGTGGTGGCATGTGCCTGTAATGCCAGCTACTCGGCAGGCTGAGGCAGGAGAATCGCTTGAACCCGGGAGGCAGAGGTTGCGGTGAGCCAAGATGGCGCCATTGCGCTCCAGCCTGGGCAACAAGAGTGAAACTCCGTATCAAAAAAATAAATAAATAAATAATTTTAAAAATAATAATTTTTCCTTTTAGCTAGGAACCTCATCAAACATACAAATTAATAATGTTTCCTTTTAGCTAGGAACCTCACAGGCGGGATGGGGCAGGGAGGGGCGGGGCCCACGCCGGAAAGATTTTCAGAGCATTTTGACCCAGTTTGATAGAATTGTTTATTGATAACAATGAGATTAGCCGGCGCGATGGCTCACACCTATAATCCCAGCCCTTTGGGAGACTGAGGCGGGCAGATCACCTGAGGTCAGGAGTTACAGACCAGCCTGGCCAACATGGCGAAATCTCATCTCTAGTGAAAATACAAAAATTAGCCGGGTGTGGTGGTGGGAAACTGTAATCCCAGCTACTTGGGAGGTTGAGGCAGAACAATCACTTGGGTGTATGAGGTGGAGGCTGTAGTGAGCCGAGATCTGCCACTGCACTCCAGCCTGGGCGACAAGGTGAGACTGTCTCAAAAACAACAACAACAACAACAAAGATAAAACAAAACAAAACAAAACAAAACGACCAGGCGCAGTGGCTCATGCCTGTAATCCCAACACTTTGGGAGTCCAAGGCGGGCGGATCATGAAGTCAGGAGTTCGAGACCAGCCTGGCCAACACAGTGAAACCCCGTCTCTACTAAAAATACAAAAAATTAGCCAGACATGGTGGCGTGCACCTGTAATCCCAGCTACTTGGGAGGCTGAG
>NW_012111253.1:5872246-5874766 GCF_000951035.1 Colobus angolensis palliatus
AAAAAAATAAATAAATAAATAAATAAAGTAACAAGTTATCATTGAAATACATAAAGTAAACTAACTTAGTAGTAAGAATGATGTGAAAATATATGGACACTACAGAAATCCACTTAGGTATATCTGTTAAAATAGTGAAGATTAAAAAGAATTAGGCTACCAAATGCAGATCACAATACATAGAAAATGAACACTCTCTGCATAGTAGGTGGAAACATAATGCAGTATAACTCTTTTGTGAACCAATTTAGCAACACATAAGCAGAACATGAAACTTTTCATATCTTTGACTTAATAAATCTCTATCTGTGCATCTAGTACCCTAAGATAAACCTACATCCAGCAAAACCTTTATACACAAAGATATTCATTGTGGCATTATGATGATGAAAATTATAAGTAACTAATGTCCAAAAATTGGAGAAAAACTGATAAATGACGAAGCCATTACAACCTTATGTAAACTACAGGATCACTATATAATGGAGTTGAATTAAGATATAAAATGGAATAAAGATATCTATAGGTTATCATTAGGTGGTCTGTTGAACATGGCGTTAATTGAAGAAAGCAAGGTGCTGAAAAGGTGTATAGTAGTTAATTTTGGAACTACAGATATATGTACATATTTTCTGATATTTTTCCAAACAAAACAATGGAAAAATAAAGCAAGTAGTAACAAAAGTGGTTTCCTAAAGGTGGAAGTAGGCAATGTGGAACACACAAAGGTGAAAACTAGAACTCTCTGAATGTATCTTGCTTTATATTTTTGCTTTGTGTAAAAGATGGCCCCCAGGAATCCCCACCTCGTGGTATTTACACCCTTGTGATGTCCCCTCTGACACTGCACCAGGGTTGATCTGTGACACCAATAGAATTTGGCAGAAGTTTCATCTGTTTTGTGTGTGGGGAAAAAAAAAAAAAAACAGAATCTGGCAGAAGTGATGGTTTAAAAATTTCCAAGATGAGATTGTAAAAGACAATGTAGCTTCCTTTTTACCCTGTTTCTCTCTCTTGGATCACTTGTTCTGGGGGAACCAGTTGCCTTGTAGAGCAGTCCCATGTGGCGAGGATCCAAAGCCCAACAAAGCCATTTGAGTGAGCCCTGGCAGAAGCAGATCCTCCGGCGTTAGTCAAGCCTTACCACATCCCTGGCTGACATCTTGACTGCATTTCAGGAGGAGACCCTGAGCCAGGACCACCTAGTTAAACTGCACCGAAAACTGATGAGATAATAAAAGCTGATTCACAGAAACTGTAAGATAGTAAAATTTGGTTATTTTAAGCTGCTAAGTTTGGTATCATTTGTTATGCACCATTAGATGTTAGAATAGTAAGACTGTTGTAAATAATTTAACAACTGGGCCAGGCACTGTCTCACGCCTGTAATCTCGGCACTTTGGGAGGTCAAGGTGGGTGGATCGCCTGAGGTCAGGAGTTTGAGACCAGCCTAGCCAACATGATGAAACCCTGTCTCTACTAAAAATACAAAAAAATTAACTGGCCTTGGTGGCACGTGCCTGTAATATTAGCTACTTAAGAGGCTGAGGCAGGAAAATCGCTTGAACCCGGGAGGCGGAGGTTGTTGTGAGCCAAGGTCGCGCCACTGCACTCCAGCCTGGGCGACAGAGAGAGACTCCATCTCAAAAATAATAATAATAATAATAATTTAACAACTGAATATAATAAAAAAAGAAGCAGTCATTAAAAATTGAAGACAAACTGAAACAAATTGAACTTTATTATATATCAAGTTGGTGGCAAAACTACACATGTAATAATGATTTTAAGTGATTCATGAACACAGTATTTTTCCTGTACATTCTTAGTGGGCTGGATCTTAAGGACTAAAATAACTGCGAATAAATCTTAAATGGCATTTAGTGATCTGTTAGTAATAACATCGGTATTGTTATCTGAAACTATTTCATTTATATAGGGGAAGAAAGCAAATAGGTCATTATGTTAATATCATTAGGAACCAAGATTTTACACATGAGAGAAGAGATGCAAACACAAAATCAAAGAAATTCAGTAAAAACCCTTTAATCTTTAATTTAGATTAGAAATAGCAGTATTTATTCATAATTTATTTTTATTTTGAAAAAAAATTTTCTTAGCTTTGTGCACTGAAAAGACCTGAAAGAAATGACAGCATGATAGCAATAAAGACCCAGCATCCATATCATAGTGAGTAAATATAATTTAAAACAAACAAACAAGCAGAACTCCTTAGGGAACTGGCTAATTCCAATTCCCAGGCTGGAAATGTAAAAGATGAACTTGGAGTTACTAAAAGTTAAGGGAGAAATTACAGATTCCAAGGGTTGTATGACAGTACTAAGGAGCCGACTTTTTAAGGTCCCTCACTGGCACAAGATGGATAATTTGAGCATCAAAAAGCATAATGAGGCCGGGCGCAGATGCTCACACCTGTAATCCCAGCACTTTGGGAGGCCAAGGCAGGCAGACCTCTTGAGGTCTAGTGTTCCAGACCAGCCTGGCCAGCATAGTGAAATC
>NW_012111253.1:5875636-5885384 GCF_000951035.1 Colobus angolensis palliatus
AATCCCAGCTACTCGGGAGGCTGAGGCAGGAGAATTGCTTGAACCCAGGAGGTGGAGGTTGCAGTGAGCCGAGATCACGCCACTATACTCTAGCCTGGGCGACAGAGCAAGACTCCATATCGAGGGGAAAAAAATCTCCACGTGCCTCCCAGTGAGGAAGTACACAGCACCCTATGAAATATGCTTGCCAAAAAATTGAACCTGAATCTAATCAAGTCTCCTAATGTGACTACCAGCTTATAGAAAATAAAGGGAACAGAGGAACATGTTATGTGATACCAATAGGATACAACCAGATGAATTTAAAATATGGGATATTCTGTAGGACAAGTGACATGATTTATTCACTAAGTAAATGACAAAATAGAGAAAAGGAAGTATGGAAGGAAGGCGTCTTAGCCCCTTTGTGCTGCCATAGTAGAATACCTGAGACACAGTAACTTATGATGAACAGAAATTTATTTCTCACAGTTGTGGAGGCTGGGAAGTCTAAGATCAAGACAGTGTCTTGAGCGTCTAGTGAGGGCCTTTGTGCTGTGAAGGACAGAAAGCTGAGAGTAAAAAGAGGACCTAACCCATCTCTTTATAATGAATCCACTCTGGAGATAACAGCATTCATCCATTCATGAAGACAGAGGCCTAATCTGTTTCCTGGACTAATTACTTCTCATTAGGCCCCACCTCTCAATATGGTTGTTTTGGGGATTAAGTTTCTAATACATTCTTTTTAGCGCATACATTCAACCCATAGAAGAAAGATTATACAGTAAAAGAGACTTAAGGGACATATTCACCAAAACAATATGTGGACATTGTTTGGGTCCTGATTCAACTCAAGCCGGTTCGAATTAACCCTCACAACACAAAAGCAAGTGGAGAGCAGAGTGCTTTCCGTCCTTCCAGCATGCTTCCCGCTTCTCTCAGTTTCCCCACCAGGAACGTTTCTTCTCTCCACTCCACCAATGCCCTGCCCGAGTCTACACCAGAATCCAGTTGGTGGTTTTCCAGCATCACAGAACCAGCCTCGAGGCAGGCCCATCGGCAGTGCCAGCATGAGGTGAGCAGCACCAGTATTTTCAGTCTGTCACATAGGTGGTAAAGCTGACTCCAGCAGGAAATCAAGCTTCAGTGGCAGAGAAAGTCGTTGGGCAATGTAATGCAGGAGCTACAGCAGTTGGAAATTGGGCCAGTGTGTGCTAAATTGATGAGAGACAAGGGACAGGGGTAGGGGGCATGACAATGTTTTCTACACAGCCAAATGGCTGTTATAAAAAATTAATTTCTTAACTACATAAGCATTCATTATCCATCAAAGATACTTTGCTCTTAAGCACAGGGCTAAAATTCTCTCAGTCATCCATCCCCAATCCTTCTCTTCCTTCTCCCCAGAGTTAACCACCGTTATCAGTTATCATTTACATGTGCTTGTATACATAGAGATACTCACTGAAATATATATGGCATGGCTTTTTAGATTTTTTGATTTTATTTCATAATATACATTGTAACTTGCTTTATTCAGTAAACAGTTTGTCTTAGAAGTTGACTATTCTAAATTATGGCATATAGATTCATTTCATTCTTTTTAACTGCTGTGTAATATTCCCCAGTATGCATATGCCATGGTTTAGGTTTATTTCACTGTTGACCTGCATTCCTTATTACAAAAATCCAGTGATTAACATCTCTGTCCTTGTGTCTTTGTCTCTGTTTAAGAGTGTCTCTCTAATGTAGATAGATAGTAGTAGAAATGCTGGGTCAGAGAGAATGTATATTTTGAAATTGCATTAGATGTTAAAAATGCGTTCTCTAAGGCCAGGCCCAGTGGCTCACACCTGTAATCTCAACACTTTGGGAGGCTGAGGCGGGGGGATCACTTGAAGCCAGGAATTCAAGACGAGCCTGACCCACATGGTGAAAGCCCGTCTCTACTTAAAGTACAAATTATTGGCCGGGCGCGGTGGCTGAAGCCTGTAATCCCAGCACTTTGGGAGGCCGAGACAGGCGGATCATGAGGTCAGGAGATCGAGACCATCCTGGCTAATACAGTGAAACCCCGTCTCTACTAAAAAATACAAAAAACTAGCCGGGCGAGGTGGCGGGCGCCTGTAGTCCCAACTACTCGGGAGGCTGAGGCAGGAGAATGGTGTAACCCCGGGAGGCAGAGCTTGCAGTGAGCTGAGATCCGGCCACTGCACTCCAGCCTGGGCGACAGAGCGAGACTCCATCTCAAAAAAAAAAAAAAAAGTACAAATTATTAGCTGGGTGTGGTGGTGCACGTCTGTAGTTCCAGCTACTTGGGAGACTGACATAGGACAATCACTTGAACCCGGGAAGCAGAGCTTGCAGGGAGCAGAGATCGCACCACTGCACTCCAGTCTGGGCGACAGAATGAGATTGTCTCAAAAAAAGGAAAAGAAAAGAAAGGAAAAGTGTTCTCTAGCCAGGCATGATGGCACATACCTGTAGTCTCAGCTAACTGGTAGGCTGAAGTAGGTGAATTGGTGGAGGCCAGGAGTTAAGGATGCGGTAAGCTGTGATCAGGCCTGTGAATAGGCA
Source organism: Colobus angolensis palliatus (assembly GCF_000951035.1). Taxonomy (NCBI): domain Eukaryota; kingdom Metazoa; phylum Chordata; class Mammalia; order Primates; family Cercopithecidae; genus Colobus; species Colobus angolensis. Next base: position 5,878,196 of record NW_012111253.1, read on the forward strand.
CTGCACTCCAGCCTGGCCAATAGAGCGATACTCTGTCTCTAAAAAAAGAGAAAAAAATGTGTCCTCTGAAATGTGGTTCCAATTTACAAGTGTACCTGGAGAGCACCAATGCCCTTTTCTTACTACAGTACTTCCGATAGCTGCCTTAGCCTACATTTCCCATCTGGCACCGCCCTGTACTGCTTTAGCAGAAGATAACACGGGGAGAAAGCTGTTCATCCCAACCACCCACAGACCACTGCACACCTTCTGCAGCCCCCTACAGTCCAGGGGGTCACCAGGGCAGAACTATTGCAATCCTGCAGGAGAAACCAACACCCTAACAGAGCCCTTAGAGCGGCAGCAGTGTCTGTGGCATCCAGCTGAGAGTAGAATCTTACAGAGACTGTTGCAGTGGACTTGTTCCTAAGTATATGTGACAACCCCTAGCAACTCCTGGAAATAATGAGGTGCTTTTTGTGGAGATTTCCGGTTCTTTTTTTTTTTTTTCCTTTTTTGAGATGGGGTCTCGCTACATTGCCCAGGCTGGAGTACAGTGGTGCTATCTCGGCTCACTGCAACCTCCGCCTCCTGGATTCAAGCGATTCCCGAGTACTTGGGATTACAGGCGCATGCCACCACGCCTGGGTAATGTTTGTATTTTTAGTAGAGATGGGGTTTCACCGTATTAGCCAGGCTGGTCTTGATCTCCTGACCTCTGGTTAGTCCCCCGCCTCAGGCTTCCAAAGTGCTGAGATTATAGGTGTAACCCACCGCACCCGGCCTTTTTGAGGTTCTTGCATGACAGGTGGCAGGGCAATTAGGTTTCACTTAGCTTTTGTTTTATGCCAACAGTGGACCTGGATGCCTGTGGGAGTGGCAGCTTGCAGGAAGAAAACTAGACAGTTTCTATCAATTTCCCCTAAATAGGCTTTGGGCTGGAATCCACAGTGTCCTTTGCCATGTGAATTTCTGAAAAAAACATTTTTTTTCCAGTCAGAGGTAACAGCAAAGGCAAAGGTGGTAGCATGTTTATTGTTAAAGGGATGGTAAGGAGGCTGGCTGGAACGGAGGGAGTGAGGGGGAAAGTAGGAAATGAAGTCAAAGAGATAATGATGGGGATTGGAGACCATGGCAGCCTTCTCAGATCATTTCCTGCCCAAGGGTCATTTTACAGCGTTTTGAGAGCAGGCTTTTGATTTCTTTGGTAATTTAATTCCTTCAAAACCATAGAAGGTTTCAGATCTCTTTGCTTCCAGACAGTTCCATGTGCTGTAACCATGCCCAATGTTCTTTCCTAGACATACTGGTAAAGTCTCCTTTATGTAGTATTTGCTTCACTGGTCCTGTGCTTCTCTCCCTTTGAGATTAATGGTGGCTAACTTGATGTCACGTCAAGCCATATGCTTAGGTGAGGGCACCAACACCCTTAATCAATTTTTCCTTTAGGGCAGGGTCTCTCTGTTTAAGTGAGAGGTCTTATGGGCCATCGTGCCAAGGGGTCAAGCGCTCCCTAAGCAGCAGTAGCATAGTGGCTGACACTATTGCAGCTCTTAGGCTGGCTTGCCACACTACTGTAGATTTGGCTGGTAAGAGGTAATGAGGCCACATGGATTTGGAATGGTATATTACTTACAGAGACAACGTAAGCAAGATCAGCATGGTGTCGGCTTCCCAAGTCCTCAGTCCCACAGGGTGGCATGGAAGCTGAGGAGCCAAATGACAGGCCCCTGGAGTGACAGGTCACTCTGCTGCAGATAAGCCAGGTATAAACCATGGTTGATCAGTTTTGTAGAGTGCCTCAGAAACACGCAGTTGCACCCTAGCTCGGAGGTGGGGAAGGTGGAAAGGGTTGCCCTCCCCAAATGAGGGCGATGCAGTCTCTCACAAGATAAGGACAAGAAACTGCCTTGCAGCAGTTCCTTGTTTTCATCTCCCCTTGTTCCAGTAGGAATCAGGGGGCATTCTGCCAACACTCAGGTCAGACTGCAGCCAAGCCTTGCTCGTGTGGCCTACATGAAGATGTGCAGCGTCACCAGCATATCATGACAAAGCCTTTCCTGTACACTTTGTGACACGAAGTCTTTTTTTGTCTCCTCTCTTCTTATTTGGGATATAGACATTGTGAGCTTTTCTAACCCTGTATCCCCAAATTTTTCAGCTCTTTAATTTTTAGGCTCAGGGGTACATGTACAGATTTGTTTTATAGGTACATTATGTGTCATGGGGGTTTGGTGTACAGATTATTTCATCACTCAGGTAATAAGTGTAGTAACCAATAGGTAGTTTTTTTATTCTTATTCTTGTCCCTCCCTCTACCCTCACGGAGGTCCAGGTGTCTATTGTTCCCTTCTTTATGCCCATGTAGACTCAGGGTTTAGCTCCCACTTAGAAGTGAGAACATGTAATATTTGGTTTTCTGTTCCTTTGTTAGTTCACTTAGGATAATGGCCTTCAGTTCCATCCTTTTTGTTGCAAAGGACGTGATCTGGTTCTTTTTTATGGTTGCACAATATTCCATGTGTATATGTACCACCTTTTCTTTATCCAGTCTACCATAGATGGCTTTTTAGGTTGATTCTATGTGTTTGCTATTGTGAATCGTGCTGTGATGAACACATGCATGCATGTGTCTTTATGATACAATGATTTATATTCCTTTGTATATATACCCAATTATGGGATTGCTGGGTCGAATGGTAGGTCAGCTTTGAGTTCTTTGAGAAATTGCCATATTGCCTTCCACAGTTGCCAAATTAATCTATATCTCCACCAGCAGGGTATAAGCATTCCCTTTTCTCCACAACCTTTCAGCATCTGTTTTTTTTAAATTTTTTAATAATAGCCATTCTGACTAATGTGTGATGGTATCTCACTGCGTATGTGTCTGTGTTTCAGTGAGACTTAAGGCAAGGTGGGCTTTGCCAGCTTTCAGGTCACTGTGGTTTTGATTTGCATTTCTCTAATAATTACTGATGTTGAGCCTTTTTTCATGTGCTTGTTGGCCATGTGTATGTCTTCTTTTTTTAAATAATTTAATTTAATTTAATTTAATTAATTTAAAGTTCCAGGATACATGAGCAGGACGTGCAGGTTTGTTACACAGGTAAATACGTGCCATGATGGTTTGCTGCACCTATCAACCTATCATTTAGGTTTTAAGCCCCACATGTATTAGCTATTTATCTTGATGCTCTCCCTCCCCCTGCCCCGCTGTGCACGTTTGTATGCCTTCTTTTGAAGAGTGTCAGTTCATGTCCTTTGCCCTTTTTTATTTTCTTTTTTTGAGACAGAGTCTTGCTCTGTTGCCCAGGCTGGAGTACAGTGGCACAATCTCAGCACACTGCAACCTCCGCCTCCCAGGTTCAAGCGATTCTCATGCCTCAGCATCCCAAGTAGCTGGGATTACAGGCGCACACCACCATGCTTGGCTAATTATTTATATTTAGTAGAGACGGTTTCACCATGTTGGCCAGGCTAGTCTCAAACTCCTGACCTCAAGTGATCCGTCCACCTCGGCCTCCCAAAGTGCTGGGATTACAGGCGTGAGCCACTGCGCCCAGCCTCCTTTGCATATTTTTAAATGGGGTTGTTCGTTTTTTTTCTAGTTGATTTAAGTTCCTTATAGATTATGGATATTAGACCTTTCTCGGATACAGAGTTTGGAAATACTTTCTCCCGTTCTAAAATTGTCTGTTTACTCTGTTGATAGTTTACTTTGGCTTACAGAAGTTCTTTAGTTCAATTAGGTCCTGTTTGTCAATTTTTGTTTTAGTTAAAATTGCTTTTGGAGTCTTTGTCATGAAATCTTTGCCAGGTCCTATGTCCAGAATGGTATTTCCTAGATCATCTTCCAGTGTTTTTATAGTTTTAGGTTGTACATTTAAATCTTTAATTCATCTGGGATTTATTTTTGTGGATGTTGTAAGGAAGGGGTCCAGTTTCAATCTTCTGTATATGGCTAGTCAGATATCCCAGCAGCATTTATTGAATAGGGAGTGTGGTATTATTTAAACTCTTTAATTTCTGCTTTTTTTTTTTTTTTTTTGAGACAAACTCTTGCTCTGGCGTCACCCAGGTTGGAGTGCAGTGGCACACTCTTGGCTCCCTGCAACCTCCACCTCCAGGGTCCAGGTGATTCTCCTGTCTCAGCCTCCCGAGTAGCTGGAATTACAGGTGCCCACCACCTCATCTGGCTAATTTTTGTATTTAGAGACGGCATTTCGCCATGTTGGCCAGGCTAGTCTCCAACTACTGACCTCAAGTGATACGCCCACCTCAGCCTCCCAAAGTGCTGGGATTACAGGCGTGAGTCACCACACCAGACCTACAGAATTATTTTGAATAATTGCATATGGATTTAACTTACTAAAACAGTCTCCATGTTGCTGGACATTTGGTAGTTTCCAACTTTTTGCTACTATCCACTGAACTGCAGTAAATACTTTAGGAATTTTTCTCTGCCCATTATTTGTTCATGATGAAATGGTAAATATATAATTGTTAGGCGAAGGGAATGGATCATGAAAGAATATTGATGCAGATTATCAAGAAGCACCTTTAGAAAGTTCTACAGGCAGGGCGCAGTATCCTCACTGTAGTCCCGGCTACACAGAAGGCTGAGGTAGGAGGGTCACTTTAGTCCAGGAGTTGGAGGCTGCAGTGAGCTGTGATCACAGCATGATCACAGCACTGCACTCTAGCCTGGCTGAGAGAGCAAGCCTCCATCTCAAAAAAAAAAAAAAAAGTGTTTTAAATTTCATTTTGCATTTACTTTTACTGTCCGTATTTGCTAATGTTTGCACTGTAGTCGAAAAATCTGCTCCGGACTGTTTTAGCTTTTTGGAAAGTATTGAGATACAGTCAGTGCCTTTGCGCTTATGCTGTGAGGGTTAATTCGAACAGGCCTGAGTTGTTTTGCTGGCAAAGGCATGAAACATACTAATTACCAGTGTTTCCTTTTAGCTATGGCCCCACAGGCTCCAGGGGACCAAGGAATTTCAGGGCATTTTGACCCAGTTTGTTAGAATTATTCATTGAGGACCTTGAGATTGATGATTAGCAGTTGGTCTTGGTCTTATATACCCCATCCCCCACCCCCAGGGAGCTCTGCTGTTGAGTCTTGTTACATATCAGGAAAACTGCTAGGTATTACCAACTCCTAAATATATATTCACAATCAGTATTCACAGTATTGAATGTGATTGATGAAAGCTATACCTCTTTGAATGTATCTTGCAAAGTACTTTATTACATATACCTTTTATGACCTAAAAATTACACTTCGTATTAAGTGCCAAAAATATTTTTAAAATATCACTCTGAAAAGTAAGAGGAGAAAGAAATCATTTTGCTCATCTAATGAAGAATGATGACACCTGAACTAAGAAACATGTGCCATAGCTCTCTTAATGGGAAACATGGCAGCGCTGTTTTGAAAACATTTAGGGACTATGTAGTTCGTAAATAATAGATCTTTAACTGTAGTTTACGTTTTCTTAGCAAAAAAGGGTTAACAGCTATTATTACAGCCAAGATAAAATTGTAATTCTACAAATCCCACAAAATAACTTGATTAAGCATCTCTAAATATATGAATATATTGTACTAAAACTTTTTTGAATAATTTTAGTGAATATTATATGACAAATATAACCATAATCATTGATGCACTTTATAATTTTTGTACATATTTTAGTCTTGCATGGAAATGTATTAAATATTTACTAGCTCAGAAAAATATTCTATGGTCAGGCACGGTGGCTCACACCTGTAAACCCAGCACTTTGGGAGGCCAAAGCGGGCAGATCACCTGAGGTCAGGAGTTCAAGACCAGTCTGACCAACATGGAGAAATCCCGTCTCTACTAAAAATACAAAATTAGCCAGGTATGGTAGTGCATGCCTATAATCCCAGCTACTTGGGAGGCTGAGGCAGGAGAATTGCTCAAACCTGGGAGGTGGATGTTGTCATGAGCCAAGATTGCACCATTGCACTCCAGCCTGGGCAACAAGAGTGAAACTCTGTCTCAAAAATAAAAGAAAAAAAGAAAAATATTATGTAAGTCTACATGCAGTTCATGTTAAATATATAGAAAATTAAATAGCAAAAAAAAGGTATTATATATATATAGAGAGAGAGTACAGTTTTTAAAATAACAAGTTATCATTGAAATACATAAAGTAAACTAACTTAGTACCTAGCATGATGTGAAAATATATGGGGACTAAAATAATACACTTAGGTATATATGTTAAAATAGTGAAGATTAAAAAGAATTAGGCTACCAAGGGCCGAGTGCGGTGGCTCACGCCTGTAATCCCAGCACTTTGGGCGGCTGAGGTGGGCGGATCATCAGGAGATCAAGACCATCCTGGCTAACATGGTGAAACCCTGTCTGTACTAAAAAAAATACATAAAATTAGCCGGGCGTGGTGGTGGGCGCCTGTAATCCCAGCTACTTGGGAGGCTGAGTCAGGAGAATGGTGTGAACCTGGGAGGCGGAGCTTAAAGTGAACCAAGATCGCTCCACTGCACTCCAGACTGGGTGACAGAGCAAGACGCCGTCTCAAAAAAAAAAAACAAAAAAAAATTCATATCTTTGACTTAATGAAGCTGTATCTGTGAGTCTAGTAGTCTAAGATAATTCCACATCCAGCAAAACCTTTATACACAAAGATATTCATTGCAGCATTGTTTACGATGATGAAAATTATAAGTAACTAGTGTCTAAAAACTGGAGAAAAATTGATAAATGATGAAGCCATTACAACATTATGTAAACTACAGGATCACTATATAATGGAGTTGAATTAAGGTATAAAATAGAATAAAGATGTCTATAGGTTGCCATTAGGTGGTCTATTGGACACGGCGTTAACTGAAGAAAGCAAGGTGCTGAAAAGGTGTATAGTAAGTTAATTTTGGAACTACAGATATATGTACGTATTTTCTGATATTTTTCCAAACAAAATATTGGAAAAATAAAGCAAGTAGTAACAAAAGTGGTTTCCTAAAGGTGGAGGTAGGCAATGTGGAACACACAAAGGTGAAAACTAGAACTCTCTGAATGTATCTTGCTTTATATTTTTGCTTTGTGTAAAAGATGGCCCCCAGGAATCCCCACCTCGTGGTATTTACACCCTTGTGATGTCCCCTCTGACACTGCACCAGGGTTGATCTGTGACACCAATAGAATTTGGCAGAAGTT
>NW_012111253.1:5886014-5888403 GCF_000951035.1 Colobus angolensis palliatus
ACACCCAGCTAATTTTTGTATTGTTAGCAGAGACGGGGTTTCACCGTGTTAGTCAGGCTGGTCTCTAACTCCTGACCTCATGATCCGCCCGCCTCAGCCTCCCAAAGTACTGGGATTACAGGCGTGAGCACCACCATGCCCGGCCGAGTTGTAAATAATTTAACAACTGAATATAATCAAAAAGAAAACTAGAGGCAGTCGTTAAAAATTGAAGACAAACTGAAACAAATTGAACCTGATTCTCTATCAAGTTGGTGGCAAAACTATACATATAATAATGATTTCAAGTGATTCACAAACAAAGTATTTTTCTTGTACATCCGTAGTGGGCTGAATCCTAAGGACTAAAATAACTGCGAATAAATCTTAAAAGGCATTCGGTGATCTGTTAGTAATAACATTGATATTTTTATCCTAAACTATTCTATCTATCCAGTGGAATAAATCAAGTAAGTCATTATGTTAATAACATTAGGAACCAAGATTTTACACATGAGAGAAGAGAGGCAAACACAAAATCAAAGAAATTAAGTAAAAACCCTTTAATCTTTAATTTAGATTAGAAATAGCAGTATTTATTCATAATTTATTTTTATTTTGAAAAAAAATTCTTAGCTCTGTGCACTGAAAAGACCTGAAAAGAAACGACAGCATGATAGCAATAAAGACCTAGCATCCAGATTATAGCGAGTAAGCATAATTTAAAACAAACAAATATGCAGAACTCCTTAGGGAAGTGGCTAATTCCAATTCTGAGGCTGGAAATGTAAAAGATGAACTTGGAATATCCTATCCTACCAGAAATTAAGAAAAAAATTAAGGACTCCAAGGGTTTTATGACAAGAATAAAGAGCCAGCTTTTCAAGGGCCCTCACTGGCCCAAGATGGGACAATTTGAGCATCAAAAAGCATACTGACTGCAAAGTACTGTAATATTTACACATCAAGTATTTTAAAACTCCATGAGTTCATAGTGACATCAATAATCAATAAATAAAACCTCATTGGTTACCTTTTGGAGGCTGCTGGGACATCAACTCACTAATTGTAAAATAGGCAAATAAAGGAAAAGAATATCATTTATTTTGCTTTTCTGGGTAAACTATATTCAAGAGCATCCAGAAATGATAGGAAAGTTCTTCATTATAAACTAATTCAAGTTCATAAAAAAATGACAGAATTGGAAAATCATCTTTTATGAAGGATAGTCTGGGTTATGGAAATGTTTTATGTCTTCATATAAGTGGTGGTTACATGCTTGTGTAAATATGAATATGTAAATATCATCAAGCTGTTCACTTAATATTCGTTCATTATATTTTAAGTAGTTTAACCTTAATTTAATAATTTTGACTGGGCGCAGTGGCTCACACCTATAATCCCAGCACTTTGGGAGGCTGAGGCGGGCAGATTTCGTGAGGTCAGGAGTTCGAGACCAGCCTGACCAACATGGAGAAACCCCGTCTCTACTAAAAATACAAAATTTAGCAAGGTGTGGTGGCGCATTCCTGTAATCCCTGCTACTCGGGAGACTGAGGCAGGAGAATTGCTTGAACCCAGGAGGCAGAGGTTGTGGTGAGCCGAGATGGTGCCGTTGCACTCCAGCCTGAGCAGCAAGAGCAAAACTCCGTGGCAAATAAAGAAAGAAATAAAGAATAATTTTACCTCAATTTTCAAATTACACTTGAATTATAAAAAAATTTCCATTGTGGCCGGGCCCGGTGGCTCACGCCTGTAATCCCAGCACTTTGGGAGGCCAAGGCAGACAGATCACTTGAGGCCAAGAGTTCAAGAGAAGTCTGGCCAACATGGTGAAACCTTATCTCTACTAAAAATATAAAAATTAGCCAGGTGTGGTGGTGGTGCACGCCTGTAATCCCAGCTACTCGGGAGGCTGAGGCAGGAGAATCTCTCGATTTCGTGAGACAGAACTTGCAGTGAGATCGTACCACTGCATCCAAGCCTCGGTGACAGAGTGAGACTCCATCTCAAAAAAAAAAAAAGAAAATTTAAAAATCCCCATTATGGTCAGGTACCGTGGCTCATGCCTGTAATCCCAGCACTTTGGGAGGCCAAACTGCATGGATCACCTGAGGTCAGGGGTTCGAGACCAGCCTGGGCAACATGGTGAAACCCCGTTTCTACTAAAAATACAAAATTAGCCGGGCGTGGTGGTGTGTGCCTGTAGTCCCAGCTATTCGGGAGGCTGAAGCAGGAGAATTGCTTGAACCCCGGAGGTAGAGGTTGCAGTGAGCCAGGATCGTGCCACTGCACTCCAGCCTGGGCAACGGAGTGAGGCTCCACCTCAAAATAAATAAATAAATTAATTAATTTTAAAAAAGGTTGGGCGCAGTGGCTCACGCCTGTAATCCCAGCACTTTGGGAGGCT
>NW_012111253.1:5889173-5900248 GCF_000951035.1 Colobus angolensis palliatus
GAGTAGCTGGGATTACAGGCATGCGCCACCACAGCTGGCTAATTTTTTTGTATCTTTGGTAGAGACAAGGTTTCACATGTTGGCCAGGCTGGTCTTGAACTCCTGATCTCAAATGATCCTACCGCCTTGGCCTCCCAAAGTACTGGGATTACAGGCCTGAGCCGCTGGGCCTGGCCTTTTTTTTCTCTCCTTGAGACGGAGTCTCGCTCTTTTGTCCAGGCTGGAGTGTAGTGGTGCACTCCCAGCACTTTGGGATGTTGAGTCGGGTGGATCACTCAGGCCAGGAGCTCAAGACCAGCCTGGCCAACATAGTGAAACCATGTCTCTACTAAAAATACAAAAATTAGCTGGGTGTGGTGGCAAACTTGTAGTCCCAGCTACTCGGGAGGCTGAGGCAGGAGAATTGCTTGAACCGTCAAGGGGGAGGTTGCAATGAGCCGAGATCGCGCCACTGTACTCTGTCTTGGATGACAGAGCGAGACTCCATCTCAAACAACAACAACAAAACAGGTGTTCTCTGACCAGGTATGGTGGCACATGCTTGTAGTCTCAGCTACCTGGGAGGCTGAAGTGGGTGAATTGCTTGAGGCAAGGGGTTAAGGCTGCGGTGAGCTGTGATCTCACCTTTGAATAGGCACTGCACTCCAGCCTGAACAGTAGAGTAATACCCTGTCGCTAAAAAAAGAGAGAAAAAAGTGTGTACCTGGAGAGCACTAATGCCCTTCTCTTACTACAGACTTCCAATAGCTGCCTTAGCCTATATTTCCATCTGGCACGGCCCTATACTGCTTTAGCAGAAGATAATACGGGGAGAGAGCCGTTCATCCCAACCACCCACAGACCACTGCACTCCTTCTGCAGCCCCCTACAGTCCAGGGGGCCATCAGAGCAGAACTATTGCAATCCTGCAGGAGAACCCAACACCCTAACAGAGCCCTTAGAGCGGCAGCAGTGTCTGTGGTATCCAGCTGAGAGTAGTCTTACAGAGACTGTTGCAGTGGACTTGTTCCTAAGCATGTGTGACAACCTCCAGCAACTCCTGGAAATAATGAGGTGCTTTTTGTGGGGAGTTGAGGTTCTTGCATGAACAGGTGGCAGGGCAATTAGGTTACGCCTAGCTTTTGTTTTATGGCAACAGTGGATCTGGATGTCTGTGGGAGTGGCAGCTTGCAGGAAGAAGGGTAGACTATTTCACTTTCCCCTAAATAGGCCTGGGGCTGGGATCCACAGTGTCCTATGCCATATGAATATCTGAAAAAAACAATTTTTTCCTGGCAGAAGAATCAGCAAAAGCAAAGGTGGTAGCATATTTATGGTTAAAGGAATGGTAAGGAGGCTGGCTGGAATGGAGGGAGCGAGGGGGGAAAGTAGAAAATGAAGTCAGAGAGATGATGGGGATTGGAGACCATGGCAGCCTTCTCTGATCATTTCCTGCCCAAGGGTTGTTTTACACCTGGAAGCGTTTTGAGAGCAGGCTCTTGTTTTCTTTGGTAATTTAATTCTTTCAAAATCATAGAAGGCTTCGGATCTCTTTGCTTCCAGACAGTTCCATGTGCTGTAATGTTACTATGCCCAATGTTCTTTCCTAGACGTAGTGGTAAAGTCTCCTTTTTGTAGTGTTTGTTTCTTGGTCCTCTGCTTCTTTCCCTTTCAAATTAATGGTGGCTACCTTGACGTCATCTCAAGCAACAGGCTTAGGTGAGGGCACCACCACCTTTAATCTAATTTTTGCTTTAGGGCACGGTCTCTCTAAATGAGAGGTCTTTATGGACTATTGTGTCAAGGGATCAAAAGCTCACAAGATAGGGACATGAAATTGCCTTGCAGCAGTTCCTTGCCCTTATCTCCCCTCGTTCCAGGAAGAATCAGGAGACATTTTGCCAACACTCAGGTCAGACTGCAGCCAAGCCTCGCTCGTGTGGCCTACATGAAGATCTGCAGCGTCACCAGAATATCATGACAAAGCCTTTCCCGTACACTTTGTGACACAAAGTCTTTTTCAGTCTCCTCTCTTCTTATTTGGGATATAGCAGCAGTGAGCTTTTCTAATGCTGTATCCTCAAATTTCCCAACTCTTTCTTTTTAACTTTTAGGTTCAGGAGTACATGTGCAGGTTTGTTATATAGGTACATTGTATGTCACAGGGGTTTGGGGTACAGATTATTTCACCACCCAGGTAATAACCAATAGGTAGTTTTTCTATTCCTCCCCTCCTCCCTCTGTCCGCCTTCAAGCAGGGCCTAGTGTCTATTGTTCTCTTCTTTACGTTCATGAGCAATCAGTGTTTAGCTCCCACTTATAAGTGAGAACATGAGATATTTGGTTTTCTGTTCCTGTGTTAGTTCACTTAGGATAATGGCCTCCAGCTTCATCCATGTTGCTGCAAAGGACATGATCTTGTTCTTTTTTAATGTTGCATAGTATTCTATGGTGTATATATACCACCTTTTCTTTATCCATTCTACCATACATGGTCATTTAGGTTAATTCCATGTATTTGCTATTGTGAATAGTGCTGTAGTCAACATATGCATGCATGGGTCTTTATGGTAGAATGATTTGTATTTTGGGGGGTATATACCAATAATTGGAATGCTGGGTGGAATGGTAAGTCTGCTTTCAGCTCTTTGATAAATTGCCATACTGCTTTCCACAGTGGCTGAACTAATCCACATTTTCATCAGCCGTGTATAAGCATTCCTTTTTCTCCACAACCTTTCCAGCATCTGTTGTTTTTTGTCTTTTTAATAATAGCCATTCTGAGTGCTGTGAGATGGCATCTCGTGTTTTTTGTTTTTTTGTTTTTTGTTTTTTTTGGCATGGAGTCTTGCTCTGTTGCTCAGGCTAGAGTGCAGTGGCATGATCTCAGCTCAGTGCAACCTCTGCCTCCCGGGTTCAAGCGGTTCTCCTGGCTCAGCCTCCTGAGTAGCTGGGGTTACAGGCGCACGCCACCGTGCCAGGCTAATATTTTTGTATTTTTACTAGAGACGGGTTTCACCATTTGGTCAGGCTGGTCTCGAGCTCCTGACTTCATGATCCACCCGCCTCGGCCTCTCAAAGTGCTGGGATTACAGGCGTGAGCCGCTGTGCCCGGCCATGATTTTTTTAAAAATTTGACTTAAGGGCAGGGAGGCTTTGGGGATTTTGGGGTCATTATGGTTTTGATTTGCATTTTTCTAATAATTAGTGATGTTGAACCTTTTTTCATATGCTTGTTGGCCATGTGTATCTTTTTTAAATTAAATTAAATTAAATTTAAAGTCCTGGGATACCTGTATAGCATGTGCATGTTTGCTACATAGGTTAACATGTTTCATGGTGGTTTGCTGTACCTATCAACCCATCATGTAAGTATTAAGCCCCACATGCATTAGCTATTTGTCCTGATGCTCTCTCTCCCCTCACTTCCCTGTGTATGTGTGTATGTCTTGTTTTGAAGAGTGTCTGTTATTGTCCTTTGCCCATTTTTAAATGGGGTTGTTTGTTTTTTTTCTAGTTGATTTAAGTTCCTTACAGATTCTGGATATTAGACCTTTGTCGGGTTCATAGGTTGTAAATATTTTCTCCCATTCTATAGGTTGTCTGTTTACTCTGTTGATAGTTTCTTTTGCTGTGCAGAAGCTCTTTAATTAGGTCCTATTTGTCAATTTTTGTTTTTGTTGCAACTGGTTTTGGCATCTTTGTCATGAAATCTTTGTGAGGTCCTATTCCAGAATGGTATTTCCTAGATTATCTTGTAGGATTTTTATAGTTTAGGTTTTACATTTAAGCCTTTAATCCATCTTGAATTGATTTTTGTGTAAGGAAGGGGTGGAATTTCAATCTTCTGCATATGGCTAACCAGTTATCCCAGCACCATTTATTGAATAGGGAGTCCTTTCCCCATTGCTTGTTTTTGTCAACTTTGTCGAAGATCAGATGGTTGTTGGTGTGTGGCATTATTTTAACTTTTTGATTTTTTTTTTTTTTTTCAAGACAGTCTTGCTCTGTCGCCCAGGCTGGAGTGCAGTGGCACGATCTTGGCTCACTGCAACCTCCGCCTCCAGGGTCCAGGTGATTCTCCTGTCTCAGCCTCCTGAGTAGGTGGGACTACAGGCACACGCCACCACACCCGGCTAATTTTTGTATTTTTAGTAGAGACAAGATTTCACCATGATGGCCAGGCTGGTCCCAAACTCTTGACCTCATGATCCCCCCACCTTGGCCTCCCAAAGTGTTGGGATTACAGGTGTGAGCCACCATGCCCAGCCTATTTTAACTCTTTATTTTCTTTCATTTCTGCTATTGAACCAGCCAGTTCTTGAGTCAGCTTTTCTCTTCATGTAATACCTTGCTAAATACAGCAAGTAACCATCAATACACACCTAAAATTGCTTTCTATCTTTTTTTCCCTAGAGTTATAGGCTCAGGAGACATTTGGTCTGACTTCTAATTTATCACAGGTGACATTTTAATCAAGAATTTTGCTGCTTTTTAACATGGCTCTCCATGTTGTATCCTCCAATATCAGTTTTGTCACTGCTCACTGACTCAAATACAACACGTTTTGTTATTGCTCATCTTAAAGTATTACGTGGGTGAACAGGTCAATGAGGCAACCTTCCTCCATGCAGTCATTCAGAAACCCAGGGTGACAAGAGCTTTGCTACCTTCAGCACATGGCCACCAAGGTCATCCTTGGGGGTCGCATGCAGTCATCCCTACTGGAGCAACCTGGTAGAGGAGAAAAAACATATAGGAATATGTTTGTGAGTTTTATAGGAGCAGGCTAAAAGTGGCACGAGAAATTTGCTCTCCTATTTCATTGCTTATAAAGCAATTTCATCATATGACTATATCTAACTGCAAGGGGAGGCTGGGAAGTGTGTTCCCAGGAAGAAGAGGAAAGCGTGGATCAGGTGAGGAGCTAGCAATCTCGCCATAGGTGCTTTGGAATAGTGTATTGGCAATGAGAGTAGTGAGAAGTGGTAGAATTTTAGGTTTATATTGAAGGTAGCGACATCAGAATTTGTTGACTCCAAGGCTTTTGGGCTAAATAATTGGAAGAATAAAAATGCCATATACTGATATGGTAAAGACTATTGAGAACTCAGTTTTAGGCATTTAATTTTTGAGATGTCTGTTAGCATCCACGGGGAGATGTCAAGTAAGCAGTTGGATATGCAGGTCTACAGTTTAAAGAAGTGGTCAGTATTAAAAATGTCAATTTGGGGGTCCTTAGGACATGGATGGTATTCAAAGCAATTGTACACTAAATGCAAAACTATATATAACAATACTGAATTTCATTCACTCTACAAAGTGCAATTTCCTCACATCTTTGAAATTGGAATGCATTTTAGAGCACTCAGCCTTCAGTTATGATTGGCAGTGTTTTCTTTCTTTGTTAGTGGCACATAAAATAATGATGTATCTACAATTGATGGCACCTCAGATTCAATGAAGCATAGTAATAATGGTAAAAAATGATAATGATAATATTGAGTACTTAATATTGTGGTTGAGACACTGTGCTAAGCCCGTTCTACGATTATTTTTATATGCAGTTGTAATATAGAAAGTCTTGGCCGGGCGCGGTGGCTCAAGCCTGTAATCCCAGCACTTTGGGAGGCCGAGACGGACGGATCACGAGGTCAGGAGATCGAGACCATCCTGGCTAACACAGTGAAACCCCGTCTCTACTAAAAAATACAAAAAACTAGCCGGGCGAGATGGCGGGTGCCTGTAGTCCCAGCTACTCGGGAGGCTGAGGCAGGAGAATGGCGTAAACCCGGGAGGCGGAGCTTGCAGTGAGCGGAGATCCGGCCACTGCACTCCAGCCTGGGCGACACAGCGAGACTCCGTCTCAAAAAAAAAAAAAAAAAAAAAAAAAAAAAAAAAGAAAGTCTAAGAACACAGACACTGGGGCCTGACTGAGTGGAGTCTGTCTGAATTTTAGCTCTGTGCCTACTAATCACATGACTCCAGCCAAATGCTTTATCTATGCCATAGTTTTCCTATCTAAAATAAGATAATACCACCTCACTTACAGGTTTATTATAAGGATTAAAGGAATTAATATACATATGGTGCCTAGAATGAGGAATTAATACACATATAGTGCCTAGAACAGTGCTTACTTCGCACGTAAGTACTGAAATGATTTAATATTTTTGTTAAAATATGTGAAAAGCATATGTAGGCTGGGCATGGTGGCACGCGCCTGTAATCCCAGCTACTCAGGAGGCTAAGGCAGGAGAATCGCTTGAACCTGGGAGGCGGCCATTGCACTCCAGCCTAGGTGACAGCGAGACTCCATCTCAAAATCAATCAATCAATCAGTCAATCAATCAATAAAGAGCATATATGTATGCACGTAAAACTTGACGATACTCTTTTTTTTTTCTTTTTTTTTTTTTTAAGACAGCGTCTCCCTGTGTCACCCAGGCTGGAGTGCAGTGGAATCATCTTGGCTCATTGTAGCTTCCTCCTCCTGGGCTGAAGCCATCTTCCCACGTCAGCCTCCCAAGTAGCTGAGGCTACAGGCATGAGCCACCATGCCCGGCTAACATCCCTTTACTTTTAATCTATGTCTTTATATTTAAAGTTGGTTTCTGGTAGATGACAAATAGCTGGGTGTTGGGTTTTTTAAATCTCTTCCGACAGTTTCTGTCTTGTAATTGGTGTCTTTTATAATAATTAGACCATTGATGTTTAAGTGACTATTGATATAGTTGGATTAACGTCTACCATGTTTGTTACTGGTTTCTATTCATTATCCTTGTTCTTTTTGTTTTGTTTTGTTTTTGTCTTACACTTTTTTCCTGCCTTCTCTGGTGTTAGCTGAACGTTTTTTGTTTTTTCCTTTTTCTTTTTTTTTTTTTGAGACGGAGTCTCGCTCTGTCACCCAGGCTGGAGTGCAGTGGCCAGATCTCAGCTCACTGCAAGCTCCGCCTCCCGGGTTCACAACATTCTCCTGCCTCACCCTCCCGAGTAGCTGGGACTACAGGCACCCGCCACCTCGCCCAGCTAGTTTTTTGTATTTTTGAGTAGAGATGGGGTTTCACCAGGTTAGCCAGGATGGTCTCGATCTCCTGACCTCGTGATCCGCCTGTCTCGGCCTCCCAAAGTGCTGGAATTACAGGCTTGAGCCATCGCGCCTGGCCTTTTTTTTTATTTTTCTAAACAGGATTTCGCTTTGTTGTCCAGGCTGGAGTGCAGTGCCATGATCTTGGATCACTACAGCCTCGATCTCCTGGGCTCAAGTGATCCTCCTACCTCAGCTTCCTGAGTAGCTGGGACTACAGACGTGCACCAGCACACTTGGCTAATTTTTGTATTTTTTTTTTTTTTTGGTAGAAAGAGGAGTTCACCATGTTGGCCAGGGTGGTCTTGAACTCCTGGGCTCAAGCAATCTGTCCGCCTTGACCTCCCAAAGTGCTGGGATTATAAGCGTGAGGTACCATGCCCGGCCAGTTGAACATTTTATATGATTCTAATTTCCCTCCTCTCTTAGCATATAAATTCTACTTCTTTCTTTTCCAAAGTTGCTCTAGAGTTTGCAGTATATATTTACAACTAATCTAAGTCCACTTTCAAATAACATTACCACTTGACAGGTAATACAAGTACCTTATAACAGAGTATTCTCAATTCCTCTCTCACACCCCTATAACATTGCTGTCATTCATTTCAGTTATCCATAAGCTCTACTGAATACTGCTAATACTGAATCACTGCTATTATTATTTTGAACAAACTATTATCTATTAGATTAAAAATAAAAATAAAATATTTTATTTTACCTTCATTTGTTCCTTCTCTAATCCTCTTCTTTTTTTTTTTCCTTTGAGACGGAGTCTCACTCTTGTCACTCAGGCTGGACAGTATCGGCTCACTGCAACCTCCTCCTCCCGGGTTCAAGCAATTCTCCTACCTCAGCCTCCCAAGTAGCTCGGATTATAGGCACCTGTCACCACGCCCTGCCAATTTTTGTATTTTTAGTAGAAACGAGGTTTCATCATGTTGGCCAGGCTGGTCTCCAACTCCTGACGTCAGGTGATCTGCCCACCTCAGCCTTCCAAAGTGCTGGGATTACAGGTGTGAGCCACCGCGCCCAGCCCCTCTTACTTTCTTAATGTAGATACAAGTCTTTGACCTCTATAATTCTCCTTCTTTCTGAAGCACTTAACATTTCTTTCAAGGAGGTATACAGGCAAGAAAATACCTCAGTGTTTGTTTGTCTGAGAAAATCTTTACTTCCCCCTCACATTGGAAGGATAATTTGGCTGCGTACAGAATTCTAGATTGGTGGGTTGATTTTTTTTTTCTAACACTTCAAATATTTTACTCCACTCTCTTCTTGTTTGTTTGTGTGGGCTCTAAAGAGAAGTCTGATGTGATTCTTATCTTTGCTCCTCTGTAGGTAAGGTGTTTTCCCCCTCTGGCTTCTTAGAAGATTTTATCTTTGAATTTCTTTCTTTCTTTTTTTTTTTTTTTATTTAATTCAGACGAAGCCTTGCTCTGTCACCCAGGCTGGAGTGCAGTGGCATGATCTCGGGTCACTGCAACCTCTGCCTCCCGGGTTCAAGCGATTCTCCTGTCTCAGCTTCCCAAGTAGCTGGGATTATAGGCGCCTGCCACCACACCTGGCTAATTTTTTTGTATTTTTAGTAGAGACGGAGTTTCACCATGTTGGTCAGGCTGGTTTCAAACTCCTGACCTCAGGTGATCCATTCACCTCAGCCTCCCAAAGTGCTGGGATTACAGGCGTGAGCCACTGCACCTGGCCGATTTGAAACTTTTAGTAGCCTGCAGTAGAGTCACTGGGGGTACCTCTTTAACTTGGCCATGGCGCTCTTGATTCTAGAAAGCTCTGTGTGGAAACAGGGCCCTTTCACACGCTTTAGAGAAGCTACTTTAATTACTAAAAATGATTTAGAAGTTTAGCATTTTAGCAGATTTTTCTAAAATATTCCAAACAACTCTGTAATAGAGACTAGATTATAAATAATTCTCTTATAATTTTGTTTATACTGTTGATTTGAATATGCTTTTTTTTTCTTTCCCCCAATGATAGGATAAGCATAAAATTCAAGACAGTTGCTGTCTAGAATATCATGTTCTAATTTAGTGAGATCCAAATTAATGATGTTATAGTAGATGAATTGGTAGCAAATGAGCATATTTGCTTATGGGCTTTAAAAGTGTTTACTTTTTCTGAGATAAGCAGTAATATTTCCAAATTAGAGTAGACTTTGAGGAAACTCTAGCAAAAGGAAGACTTGGTTGAAAATTTGCCTTTTTACAAGACTTCTAGGCTAGTCAAGAAGAAATAACAGTGCTAAGGCAGAAAGCAGGACAGAACTGAAGCTTCTCTCTAGGTTGCAGTCATGTAGAGAATTTGACTTGATGTCTGACTTGAATTAGCAAATGGTTGGTCTGGGTGACTGCAGTGCAGTTTTGATTGTGAATATGGCTGGAAAATTTGGAATCCTCCAGATGGTACGTAGATATATATCTGAGCTATACCACTGCTAACGAGCAATGGATTTACTAGAACCAGCACAGGGTCAGGAATGAGGCATAATCTGTGCCACAAACTGGTGATATCTCCTCCTGGGAAAATATGTACTTCTTAGGCCTAGATGAAATAAACACGATTTTGCTAGTAAAAACAAAAGGATCAAATTATTTTGCACTATGGTGGTTTACACAGAATATGTAAGATACAGCCCTTCAAATTTTTTTTAAAAGCTCCAAAGATCTAAAAATGCTACAGTAAAAGGAGTGAAATAATACCTAAAACACTGGCTAAAAGACTCTGGTGGAATATTAATCGTGATGCTCCCTGGGGTAAGGTAAGGTGCAGGGAGGCAGGTTGACCTGGGGTCAGCTCTGGGGTCCCTCCAGCACTTTTCTGATCTTACTCCTCAAATCTTTATTTTTATATTTTATTTTGTTGTTGTTGCTGTTGTTTGTTTTGAGACGGAGTTTCACTCTTTTGCTCTTGTTGGCCAGGCTGGAGTGCAATGGCGTGATCTCGGCTCACAGCAACTTCTGCCCCCCGGGTTCAAGCGATTCTCCTGCCGCAGGCCCCCGAGTAGCTGGGATTACAGGCATGCACCAACACATCTGGCTGATTTTTGTATTTTTAGTAGAGACGGGGTTTTGCCATGTTGGCCAGGTTGGTCTCAAACTCCTGACCTCAGGTGATCCACCCGCCTCTGCCTCCCAAAGTACTAGGCATGAACCACTGCGCTCGGCCCTGTTTTTTGGGTTTTTTTGAGACAAGGCCTGGTTCTGTTGCCCAGGCTGGAGTGCAGTGGTGTGATTTTGGTTCACTACAGCCTCAGCCCCTCCAGTAGCTGGGACTACTGGCATGTGCCACCATGCCTGGCTGATTTTTTATTATTTTTTTGTAGTGATGTGGTCTCACTATGTTGCCCAGACTGGTCTCAAACTCCTGGGCTCAAGTGATCCTCCCATCTTGTCCTTCCAAAGTGGTGATGTTACAGGCCCTGGCTGGCCCTTGCTCTCTCAGTGACCCCTCCTCCTTTTTGCTCCTATCCCAGATTTCTTCTTAGGGTTTCCTACAAAGCCATCCAGTTTGATGCCCAGGCCCTGGGGGCTCAGCTTCCACCATTTTCTCAAGGTTCTTTTGAAAATCAGAATAAGAAACGTTTCATCTCATTGCGTGTATTTATTTCATTTGTGTTTTTCTTGGCTTTCTAAATTGCTGGGTGGATTTTTAAAAATCTTTTCGTTTTTTAACTAGAGAAACTAACAAAATATACACAGACTCTCAAATAACACTACGGGTACCTTCACGGCTTTGCCTTTAATTATTTATTATTACCTTATCCCTCTTCACAGGGGCAAACCCACGCTTTATGAAGCCTGATGCTTACACAATTCTGGGAGCCTTCCTTGAAAAAAAAAATTTCAAAATTACAAATGCAAAATTAGGTACAAAAGGGAATATTTACAATGAGAAATCACCACAAATAGCAAGATTTAAACAGCTGATAAATTAAACAGTGCAAAATCCAGGAAAAAAAATTCATGGTTGATCAAAATTTCTTTTTTTTTTTTTT
>NW_012111253.1:5900718-5907147 GCF_000951035.1 Colobus angolensis palliatus
TGGCCAGCCTGGTCTCGAACTCCTGACCTTGTGATCCGCCCACCTCAGCCTCCCAAAGTGCTGGGATTACAGGCCTGAGCCACCGCGCCCGGCCAATAATCAAGTGCGTTTTTAAGATGATCAACTGGTCACGCGCGGGGCACGTGGGGAGGTGCTGAGGAGCCGAGGCCACGGCCAGCTAGACGCCGGACTGTCCAGCGAGCACTGCAGCGGGAGCTGGCAGTCGGAGCAGCCCCGGAGCAGGCGCAAAAGCAGCAGCAGCAGCAGCCGTCGCCGTTAGCGGAGCGCAGCCGAGCCGGCCATGGCCTTGTCAATGCCGCTGAACGGGCTGAAGGAGGAGAACAAAGAGCCCCTCATTGAGCTCCTCGTCAAAGCTGGCAGTGATGGTGAAAGCATAGGAAACTGCCCCTTTTCCCAGAGACTCTTCAGGATTCGTTGACTCAAAGGAGTTGTATTTCGTGTCACAACTGTTGACCTGAAAAGGAAGCCTGCAGACCTTCAGAACTTAGCTCCCGGGACCCACCCACCATTTATAAGTTTCAACAGTGAAGTCAAAACGGATGTAAGTAAGATTGAGGAATTTCTTGAAGAAGTCTTATGCCCTCCCAAGTACTTAAAGCTTTCACCAAAACACCCAGAATCAAATACTGCTGGAATGGACATCTTTGTCAAAATCTCTGCATTTATCAAGAATTGAAGGCGAGAGGCCGGGCGCGGTGGCTCAAGCCTGTAATCCCAGCACTTTGGGAGGCCGAGACGGGCGGATCACGAGGTCAGGAGATCAAGACCATCCTGGCTAACACGGTGAAACCCCATCTCTACTAAAAATACAAAAAAAACTAGCCGGGCGAGGTGGCGGGCGCCTGTAGTCCCAGCTACTCCGGAGGCTGAGGCAGGAGAATGGCGTGAACCCGGGAGGCGGAGCTTGCAGTGAGCTGAGATCCGGCCACTGCACTCCAGCCTGGGCGACAGAGCGAGACTCCATCTCAAAAAAAAAAAAAAAAAAAAAAAAAAGAATTGAAGGCGAGAGGCTAATGAAGCACTGGAGAAGGATCTCCTAAAAACCCTGCAGAAACTGGATAAATATCTGAATTCTCCTCTCCCTGATGAAATTGATGAAAATAGTATAGAGGACATTAAGTTTTCTACACGTAAATTTCTAGATGGCAACGAAATGACATTAGCTAATTGCAACCTGCTGCCCAAACTGCGTATTGTCAAGGTGGTGGCCAAAAAATATCACAACTTTGATATTCCAAAAGAGATGACTGGCATCTGGAAATACCTAACTAATGCATACAGTAGGGACGAGTTCCTCAATACCTGTCCCAGTGATAAGGAGGTTGAAATAGCTTATAGTGATGCCAAAAGACTCACCAAGTAAAATCGCATTTATGAAAGAGATGTCTTCATGTCTTCCCCTAAGAATATGCTTTTCCTAACAGGCTACTCTTCTTCTTATAGAGTAGAAACTGTATTTTGCATGAACATGCAGTTATTGAAAATTAGGATCAAGGATAGACAAGGTATAGTAGTTATCTTAAAATATACACTCCTTGACTGGGCACGGTGGCTTATGCCTGTAATCCCAGCACTTTGGGAGGCCGAAGCAGGCGGATCACCTGAGGTCAGGAGTTCAAGACCAGCCTGGCCAACATGGTGAAACTCCGTCTCTACTAAAAAAAAAAAAAAAAAAAAAAAAAATTAGCAGGATGCGGTGGTGCACGCCTGTAATCCCAGCTACTTGGGAGGCTGAGGCAGGAGAATCGCTTGAACCCGGGAGGTGGAGGTTGCAGTGAGCCGAGATCGTGCCACTGCACTCCAGCCTGCGTGACAGAGTGAGACTGCGTCTTAAAACACACACACACACACACATACACACACACACACACACACTCCTAAGTAGTATTATTTTAAAATCCTTTTACCCTGCCTACCTCTGTACCCGGGTTCCCCTCTCTTTAATTTGGAGACACTCCACCACAAACTTTACACTTTAGAGGTAGCTTGCCATCTCTCAGGAGCCCTCACCATTGTGTCCATTCACTGTGTGTAGATGGCAGAATTTTGAGGTGCAATGCTTGTTAGAATAGTAGCTACGACTTTATCAGGCAGCCCCAAACTGGTGCATAATGCATGGTACAAGGAATATTTATGTATTTTTTTGGATTTTTGTAATATTTAGTGCAGGGTGGAGAGCTAACAGAGGAAAGAGCTCCATTCTTCAAAATAGAGTGATGAAAATTCATTCTAAAACTCAAAGTATTTTCTTTTCTTTTGGGGGAAGGGGACGTAGTCTCACTGTCACCCAGGCTAGAGTTGCAATAGCGCGGTCTTGGCTCACTGCAACCTCCTCTTCCTGGGTTGAAGAGATTCTCCTGCCTCAGCCTCCCAAGTAGCTGGGATTACAGGCGCCTGCCACTGCGCCCGACTAATTTTTGTGTTTTTAGTAGAGATGGGGTTTCACCATCCTAGCCAGGCTGGTCTTGAACTTGTGACCTCATAATCCACCCACCTCGGCCTCCCAAAGTGCTGGGATTACAGGCATGAGCCACTGCATCTGGCCCAACTCAAAGTATTTTCATTTGGGATATTTATTATCTTGTTTTTTATTAACTCAGTGATTACACTTGGCTATGTTCGAGGAAGGCATGTCCACTGTAATTTTGATGATGACAGAATTATTTTTCTTTGTAGAAAGACAGATACTACTATATCAGGGAAGTTAGTCAAATGAAATGGAAATTGGTAAATGGACAAAAGCTACCTAGTTAAAAGGATGATCCGACAACATTCTTTAACCCCATTGTATGTGGAAAGAGCATAGCTTAAAATCTTGAGAAATTTGGGTCATAAAAGTTTTCATGGTAGACAGTTGATGCAGTATATAAATTGGCATAATGGAAATAATCTGATTTTATTTTTACAACTAATAAACCATTCCCCTTCATTTAAACACCTTTTGTATTTACTTCAATGAGGAGATTGGAGTCTGAATGGAAAGTCTTACTGTTTTCCAAGGAATTCTGAGAAATTTTTGTATTCAACAGCTGGAAAGTTCTCTACTATTCTAGTTGATAAAACTTCCCTTTTTTGATGTAGATGCAGATTTTCTATACAGTTCTATTGTCTTCTTTTACTAGGACTGTTAACTTTTGTCATAAACTTCAAATAAGATTTTATTTTTTGGTAGTTTTTGGCTTTCACAATTTGTCTTTAAATCCTTGAGCAATATGTTTACAATTAAGAGATTTCTGACATTTATTCTTACACTAAGTGGATCAACTCTAGGATTTAGGCACGTTAACTTTACTTCTGTTGTGTGTTGAATCTCTCCAGAGTTGCATGTAGATAGCATTTGTTTCTGTGCACTTAAACCTATTTAGAAAATATCTACAAAGTAAAAATGGAGAGGAAATAGGCATGTGTTTTTTCATGAAAATTTTGATGCAAATTTCATCAAGTTTAATGATTCACCAATTTCTTACATTAATTTGAATTATGCATTTAATTCAAAGAGAGGGGAGCATTCATTATTGACATATATGGGCTTTTAAAAACTCCATCCTTTATAAATAGTCAAGGTTTGGGTCACACAAATTATATTTTCATCACGGAAAAATTTCAATTTCTCAAGCCATAATGTTGAACGGAATTGGCGCATTTTCTTTAGAATTTCTTGAACAGGCAAATGAAAGCTTATTATAGCATGTGTGTATTTTCTTTTCTCTTTGGAACATGAACACCAGTATATTGTTGGCAGCTATTGTATTAAAAAAAAAAGTATATTTTCACTATCATAAAGGATTCTTTCCCCCCCTCATGAAAATAAACAACAATTTGGGGTAAAAAAAAAATGATCAATTTTGAGACAACTGTCAAGTTTCTTTCATACATGGGCTGCAAGTTTTCAAGACTTTTGTGCAGTTACTAATATTAAGTAGTCTTTGAGTTGATAACGCTTATAACTAGCTTATTCTTGGTGTTCTCCTTCTAATGTCTGTGGCATTGATTGGTGACTAAGCCCCATTTACCATGACTAAGACCAGGTAGCTTGTTCCCTTTGAGTGGGCAGATACATGGTAGTTTTACTTTAGACTCCTTTATGTCCCCAGAACTCAGGGATGATCCAAGGCTGGGGCTACTCTTGCTATCCTTACAGGACGCTGCATCCAAGTCTTTGCCTGGGAATAGGTCAGTTTCAGAGAGATTCCCACAGAGCAGGAGGGACAGACTACTTCTGAGCATGTTGTTAGGCACTGGTGTTTAAAATTTGGTCGAATATCCATGAGCAATAGCACATTATCAACAGTGATCATTTAATTCTGTCTTGTTCTCCCTAGCTACATTTTCTGCCTGTTGTCATAAAGATGAAATGGGACCACCTACTTAGATTTTTAGTTATCATATTTTTATATTAAAAACAGTAACTCATTGTGGACTTTGCTCATTCCATTCAATCACAAAGCCTTCTCTAGGGAACATATTATCAAAGGTCCCTCCTCTTCTATTTTAGTTTGGCCATTAGCCCGGAAAGTATTTCTACAGGTATGAAGCGTTTAACCCCTTGCCTATAGAACTTTTAAATTTGTAGCCCTGAAAATATTAAATAATATCAATTTATCCAGGAAAATTTATCTATGGTTTAAGATAAGTGTCCTAGTAAACAATGAGTATACTTATCAGATATTTCTAGGGCAGGGGGAGTGGGGAGAGAGAGCAATGGGAAATATTATGAGGAAATGTAATATAATAAGGTTTTGCCCTAATGAAGCAGAACCAGGAAGTTAGAAAAAATTACAGTTTGAAAACTAAAGGACAGGTGTTAGAAAAGAGAAACCCAAATAAAGGAAGAAGAAAGACCTGGACTATATGGATTTTAATTTAAGGAGTTACACTGTGATAATAAACCTATTCTTTTAACTCAAAACTGCTTATTTCCTATCCCATTAACTAAGTGGAAGATCTCAAAAGGGGGCAGTCCTGTAGGCCAAATGTACCCTGGGAGCTAAGGTGCACCCTCTGGGTAGCTCCAGAGAGCGCAAGGCATCAGTTGGTGGTGAGCTTGACTTGAGAGTTGAGACTAAAACCGCTGGTGGGGGTGTAATGTATAGCCTAAACCATATGACATTGTATTTGGCTGGATTTTCTTTTTTTCATTTTTTTTTTTATTGTAAAATACAGATAACTTAGAATTTACCATTTTAAGAGTACTATTCAGAGGTATTAAGTACATTCGCAATGTAGTCCAACTATCACCACTTTGCATTTCCAGAACCTTTTTCATCATCTCAAACAGAAATTTTGAACCCATAAAACAACTCCCTACTACCCTCTCCCCCTAGCCCCTGGTAGCCTCTATTCTACTTTCTGTGTCTATGAGTTTGACTACTCTAGGTACCTCATATAAGTGGAACCATACAATATGTGGCCTTTGTGACTGGCTTCTTTCACTTAGCATAATGTTTTCAAGGTTCATCCATGTTGTAGCATGTATCAGAGTTTCATTCCTTTCTAAGGCTGAATAATATTTCATTGTGTATATATACCAAATTTTGTTTATTCATTCATTTGTTGATGGACATTTGGGTTGTTTGCACATTTTGGCTATTGTGAATAATGCTGCTATGAATGGTGGTGTACAAGTGTCTGTTACAGTCCCTGTTTTCCCTTCTTTGGGGTATATACCTAGGAGTGGAATTGCTGGGTCATATGGTAATTTTATGCTTTTTGAGGAACTGCCATGTTTTCCACAGCAGCTGCACCATTTTACATTCCTGCCAGCAATGTAGGAGGGTTCCAATTTCTCCACATCCTGGCCGACACCGGTTATTATTATTTTTTTGGTTAATAGCCTTTCTAATGGATGTGAAGTGGTATCTCATTATGGTTTTGATTTGCATTTCCCTAATGACTATGATGTTAAGTGTCTTTTCATGTGTGTATTGGATATTTACATACATTCTTTTAAGAAATGGCTCTGCAAGTCCTTTGCCCATTTTTGACTTGGGTTTTGTGTTTTGCTGATGTTGAGTTGTAGGAGTTTTTCATATGTTCTGGATATTAATGCCATATCAAATATATTATTTGCAAATATTTTCTCCCATTCTGTAGGTTGCCTTTTCACTCTGTTGATAGTGTCTTTTGATGCACAAAAGGTTTTAATTTTGTTGAACTCCAATTTATCTATTTTTTTCCACCTGTGCTGTTGTCATATCCAATAAATTATTGCCAAATCCAATCTTGTGAAACTTCCCTGTCACGTTTTCTTCTAAGAGTTTTATAGTTTCACCTCTTACGGTTAGGTTTTTGATTCATTTTCAGTTAATTTTTGTATTTTTTTTAAAATTTTTTGTATGTTACATGAGGAAAAGATCCAACTCCATTGTTTTGCATATATATAATATATAATATACGTATATTATATAT
>NW_012111253.1:5907197-5910193 GCF_000951035.1 Colobus angolensis palliatus
CCTCAAAAAAAAAAAAAAAATTATGAATGTATGCTTTCATTTCTAACGGGTAAATACCTAGGAATGGAATTAATGCATCATATTTTAGGTGTCTGTTTAACATTTTAAGAAACTGCCCAACTGTTTTCTAAAGTGGCTATGTTACATTTCCATCAGCAGTTTATGGGAGATTAAGTTGTTCCACATCTTGCCAACACATGATATGGTCAGTTTTTAACATTTTAGCCATAACCACAGTAGTATCTGATGGTGGTTTTAATTTGCATTTCCTGTTGAGCACTTTTTCTTGTGCCATTTGCCATTCATATATTTTCTTCAGTGAAATATCTGTTCCAATCTTTTTGCCCAATTTTAAGTTGGATTGTGTGTGTGTGTATATAAAATAAATATGTGTATATATAATATATACGTGTATAATATATATGTATATAATATATATACACACACATCCAGTTTTCCCAGCACCATTTATTGAAGACTGTCCTTTCCCTCATTGAATGGTCTTGGCACCCTTGTGGAAAATCAGATGACCATATATGTTAAGGGTTATTTATGAGCTCCTTATTCTATTCCATTGATGTATATACCTGTCCTTACGCAGTATAGTTTCACAGTAAGTTTTGAAATCAGTAAGTAGGAGCCCTCCCAACATTGTTCTCCTTTTTCAAGATTGTTTTGGCTAGTGGAGAGGTGGAGGGGAAACTCCTTATCTGTATGAATTTTAGCATCATCTTGTCATTTTCTGCAAAAAAAAAAAAAAAAAAAGCCTGCTGGGATTTTGATAGGGATTGCATTGACTCTGTAGATCAATTTGAGAAGTATTGCTATCTCAATAGTATTATGTCTTTTAATCCTTGAATATGGGATTTTTTCCATTTATTTCAGTCTTTAATGTTTTTCAATGATCTGTAGTTTTCAATGTACAAATCTTACATTTCTTTTGTTAAATAGATTTTTAACTTTATTGATTTTGATGCTATTGTAATGGAATTTTAACTTAATTTTCAGATTGTTTATTGCTAGTGTGTAAAACTATAACTGATGTTTAAATATTGATCTTATATCCTGCAGTTTCCAGAACTTGCTTATTGGCTTTATTAGTTTTTTTTATAGTGGATTTCCCAAGATTTTCTATATATAAAATCATGTCATGTGAAAGTAGCGATAGTTTAATTGTTCCTTTCTTATCTGGATGTCTTTCATTTCTTTTTCAGGCTATAACTGCAAGTACAATATTGAACAGAATTGGTGAGAGGGGACAATCCTTGTTAAAGGTGCACTTTTGATAGGGTTAAAAGACCAGTGTTCAACACTTTCCAATCCTGACCTTGGGCAAATCATTTACCCTTTCTGTTTCCTTATCTAAAATCGAAGATAGCAGCCTACAGTGTACACGAGTGGTCGTGTCTACTTTTTAGAAGCCCATGAGCTAGTGGGTAAGCAAATGATTCATGGAAATAATTACAAAAACAAGGTAACATATGCTAAGAGTTATTAGGGCTATGAATGATGTATCTTGGACACCCTATTAGATAATTTTGTGGTGAAAAATGTGTAAACAATCTAGTGCTAAATAGACAAACGGTTTAAAAATTTAAGATACCAATAACTTGCTTTCACTGTCACCTAAATTAGTTTGGTTCCATTTTTAACAGTCTTTTATTACAAACTGATATAATCATAGCATAACTAAATTCAACCCTGTTCTCTATAAAAAAGATCTCGTTTTGTAAGGTTTTACTATGATTTTGCATGCCATTTGATGTCCACAGGTAGTTTTTAAGTCAAAAGGAAATCTGTAAATTAGGAACTGTTAATTTCCTCTTCATTTGGGCATCCTAGGTAGACTGTATAGAATTGTTCCAAGCACCCCATTAATTTGAGATTAGCCTAAGTTTTTCCTACGCCTGCACTTTGGAACATAAACATGTAGAAAATAGTCCATGACACAGCGGATGGGTTCATAAGTTTCTTCCGGGTTCTAACACTGAATCGTGCTGATGATCTGGCAATGGAGGCTAATCTTGCCACATCAAGTACGGCCTATTCACTAAGCCGTCTGGGGTACTTTATAATTTTTTTCTTTGCTGGTCTGTTTGAAGGGCTCCTATGGCCAAGAAGGTAGTCTCTCCCGTCAGTTACGCTGTGAGGACGCCTGAACGCTTTCAAGTACTGATGCTGCATGATCGTGTGAAAGTGTTTCTCAGAGCACCTCCCTCGCGGGGTGGGGAAAAGAACCTCACTCCCCACGCCCCCTCCTTCCGCTGCAGGAGATAGCCACACCTTCCCCCTATCGGCGCCAAGCAGGTGGCCAGGCCCTCGGGACCTCGCGCCCCCGCAGCCCAGTGGCCCGGCCAGCTCGTGCGTCACGTGACGCGGGTCAGCTGCGCCGCCGGGACCTCCAGGCACCACGGCGGCGACAACCCAGCGCGTGGTCTCGGGATCTCATCTTTCCGCACCCCTCCCCCCACGATCCCGGAAAAGGGGGAGGCCGGTGACGTCATCATCCGGGTTCTTGTCGGTGGGGCCACGGTTCACAATGGAACAAAAACAAGCGGCCAGAGTCAAACTATGAGCGACGCGGCTGCAGCTCACGCGATTAACCCCGTCGTGACCAGACACCCCGCCAGTCCCTGCCGCCCAGCTCCTCCGGCGTGGTGTGCCAGATCTTTTGGGGCCTCCCTTCCCCAACTTCGGTCCTAGAGCCACCTCTGCCCTCGTCCCGCTCCTGAGCCGAGGGGCATGGAACAGGATTTCTGGCGGTAGCACGACCCTGAAGGGGCCAGCCGGAAGAAACGGTACTGCGCGAACAATCTTTACCGCATTGTCTTCCCCTCCCCCACCCTAGCTCTCCGAGTTCCCAGCGGCTCGCGCCCAAGCCCGGCCCCCTTGGCGGCTCGCGCTGCTCTCCCAGCCTTGACGGTCCGCGGTGGAGGGGGGAGAAGAGGGGGCAGCTGAGCGGGAGGGGGCTGGGCAGGAACAGGGGGAGGCCCGAA
>NW_012111253.1:5910410-5911465 GCF_000951035.1 Colobus angolensis palliatus
CCGCTGCTGCCGCCGTCGCCGCTACCGCCGCCGCCACTGGCCGAGCGGTTTTTTTTTTTGGTTTGCCGGATCCGCCATATTGACGAGGACGGGCATCCGCGGCTGCGGACGCTAGTCTCCGCCGCACCCGGCCCCGTAAGGGCCTCTGCTGTGCCGAGCCCCTCCCCGCCTTGCACAGCTCCCGGGCCTCGCGGGAGCCCCCGCCGCCGCCTCTCTCTCACGGGAGGCGGCCGCTTTAGCGCCCGGTGCTTGGGTCGGCGCCGGGAGCTAGGAGAGAGCTGCTGCAAAGCCACCAGGCCCGGAACGGGGACAGAGGCGGCGACTAGAGGAAGGTGAAGCCGTCGCTGCAGGAGGAGGAGCAGGAGGAGGTGACGCAGGAGAAACGCACCGCCCGGAGCCCGTCTGAGCTCAGCGAGAGCCCCAGCTTGAGGGGAGAAGGGGGAAGAGGGCCGTAGCCGGCGAAGGAGGAGGAGGAGGCGGGCGCGGCGAGGAGCGAGTTCCGGCGCCGGGTGTGCAGCCTTTTGGTTTAGACGCCCTCAGCCCCGAGCCCGGCCGCCGCAGCCTTTCAATACACTTTGTTGCCGGTCACCCCCGGGCCTGGGATGCACCCAGGGTAGGTCTTGTCCCGGGACCGAGCCCCACCGTCGCCTGCTGCCTCCCGCCTCCACGTGCCCTGATTTTGAGAAGACGTCTGTGTCGTGCGGTGAGTGGCCAGCTGCACCGGGGCGACGCGCCTTCCCGGGGCCAACAGCTGGATGTGGGTGAGGGGAGGAGGGCGAGGGGGGTGTGCGTGTGTGCGAGCTTCTTCCCTCGGCGGCTGCCGGCCGGGCCGGGGCTTCCCCGTTCCCCCTCCTCCGGCCCGGGCTGGGCGGGCGCGCGAGGCCGTGTTGTGTGTGGAGCCGGTGTCCCGAGAGCGTGTCTTGTGTGTTTTGGACTGTAAGGGAAAATGGCTGACGGCTCCGTCCCTCCCCCTCCTCCCCCTTCCCGTCCTGTCTGGGGCCGAGTAGGAGGATGGAGTCTCCGGGCGTGGCGGGCAGCCCCCCCGCCGTCCGCAC
>NW_012111253.1:5911515-5926658 GCF_000951035.1 Colobus angolensis palliatus
GGGGGCTGGCCGCCCCCGGCCGGGCGGCCGCTTTCCTACCCGGTCTGGTTCCACTTGACACCAAACGCCATTACTGAGGTGGAGTGATTTGGAGTGGGGGAGCTAGTCCTCGGCTACGCCTGGCTATCAGGCCTGACGACTTGTCCGCCTCCCCCCACCCTCCCGCGATAACCCGCAGTTTCTCCCCGGCCCTGGGCTCCTGGAGTCGGAGCTGGGTTATCGGCCTCCTACTCTTCCTTAGCCCCGCTTAATTTGCAGAGGGCCAAAGCCGTGAAAGGGGTTTTTG
The DNA here is from genome assembly GCF_000951035.1 of Colobus angolensis palliatus. Classification (NCBI taxonomy): domain Eukaryota; kingdom Metazoa; phylum Chordata; class Mammalia; order Primates; family Cercopithecidae; genus Colobus; species Colobus angolensis. Next base: position 5,911,802 of record NW_012111253.1, read on the forward strand.
AGTGCAGAAATCGCTTCCAAGCTAGCTTGGACCTATTATCTTTCTATTTTTAACTGTTTCTGCAAATATTAGCATGTGCGAGTTTATTAGTGATCAGATCTTCAGATTCTTGTGACGTGAGGCTTAGGGTTGGATAAATGGCTGATTTTTCATTCATTGTGAAATAAGTTAAAGAGTTATAGAGCAGGTGTGTAGATGGCTTCTTCAATTATTTGTGTGGATTTCTGTAGCGACTAGAACTTACACGAGAATTTGCAAAATTTCTAGTAGAACCTGTTTAAATTAAGCATGTTATTTTTTGGAAGTTCCATAGTTATAACGTTAATTGAATTTACACGGTGCAGTTTACAGGTGTATATAATTGTTTCAGATTGTCTTTTAGTTTAAGCAAGTTGTAGGTATAGATTATTCATACTTTATTTTTCGGCGAGAGAAGTATGTGTGCCGCTCTTTTACCTGGAAACCCATGAGTCCCTACATCTACCTAACGTATGTATACTTTCACTTTTGAGGGGAATAATTTGGGGTGCATTGATTAGGAAACTTTCGAGCAGGTACTTAACCCTCTCGGAGCTAATTACCCTTAGGTAAGAACTCTTTCACCATGACTAGCTTGGCTGGTTAGTACACTTGAACTTAAAAATAGAGACTACAAACTCTCCTTTAGATCTCGCTGGTCTTCTGATTCGCTGGGCTGCCATTTTGGTTTCAGCAAATGCCTTCAGATTCTTGAAGAATTATGTATTAAATATAAAAAAGTGTCAACATTCTTTTTCTCAATTTTTAAACTAATGTGCTGTGTCATGCATCTAACTTTAACCCTTTAAACTTTATCGTTCCAGCGTTTGGGTGGAGTGAAAGCTTGAAGTATTTGGAATTGGTGTTCCACAGGTGAACTCAAAATGTCTTTGGTATTTTACTGTCTTGTTTTCTCTAATTTAAAAATAGGACATTTGGGCTATATTAATTATCTCTACCCCTTTTCTTGTATTTTTTTTTTGCATGAACGTGTAACTTGTAATTCTGGTTATCAGCGTTCTCATGTTTCTTTTGTTTGCTGACCTTGGTAGTTTCTGAGAATTTCTGGAGGGAGTGATAGCACCAGCAGCAGTACATGTGAGAATCTTAAGTTACTTCAGGAAGGAACTTTGAAGGGCATATTTTACCTTTCACCAGGTTATTGGGGTCTCTAGTTTGGTGTTCCATAGTCCATAGTTCGCATGGTTTTTTTTTTTTTTTTTTGTCTGTCGCCCTGGCTGGAGTGCAGTGGCACGATCTCGGCTCACTGCAACGTCCACCTCCAGGGTTCAAGGGATTCTCCTGCTTCAGCCTCCCGAGTAGCTGGGACTACACGCGCGTGCCATCACGCCCGGCTAATTTTTTGTATTTTCAGTAGAGACGGGGTTTCACCGTGTTAGCCAGGATGGCCTCGATCTCCTGACCTCGTGATCCGCCCGCCTCGGCCTCCCAGTTCTCATGTTTTATCTATGGAATGCTCAAGTAGGATTTATTTTAGATCTTTTTTCTTTCAGAGTCTTGTTTTTAATGTCTTAAGATATGAGATTTCTTTGCTATCTTCTCAGATTTTTCTTTGACATGGTGGTAATATAATGCAGCTCATGGTTTTGAAATGGATGTTTGTCGTGAATTTGCCAATCATCCAGTTCTTGATTAGTTGGTCACACAACAAGCGTCTTTTAGCTTATTTTTATTTAATAAGATCAATTTCTAACGTTTTAGTTTCAAAATTTTAGTATTAAAACCAATCTTTGTTTAAAACAGATGTAAGAATTTGTTATTTGAAATACCTAGCAGTGTATGTTAATGGGTTAGTGTTTTTATAAGTCTTTTGGGCAATGAAGGTGAGGGGGCTCTTATCCTGAGATTGAGTTAGTTGGTTTTTATTCTGAAAGAACGTATTACTTTTTATGGTAGCCTACGTTATGTTTCCCCTCTTGTAGGTATGTTTTCTGAGTCTTGAATCGTTTTTCTCTTTTTTCAAAAAGGGAAGAAAACGTATTTTAGTTTTCATTTGGTTCTTTTTGGAGCGGTATTTTTGAAAGCCATCCTATTTATTGCTAAGTTCTTGTATTATTTTAACATAGAGTCTAACGTTAATATTTGGGAAAGAGTTGATGCATTGGACCTCAACCCTGACTGGACATGAGAATCACTGGGCCTGGTTAAAAAACAAGAACAACAATAAAAAAAACTGATCCCTGGGTTTCACCCCCAGAGACTGATTAATTGGTCTGATATGGGGCCTGGGCAAAGGTATATTTTAAAAGCATTGTGGATGATTCTTACATGCATTTGGGAGTTGAAAACCACTGGGCTACTGTTTTTATCATCTTGTTAGAACTTTCAAGTGGATAAATAAGAAAATGGATTTTTTTCTCAATTGTTTTCAGTTATTAGCATGATTATCATTTGAGCGTTAATTATCTGCCAGCACTGTTAAGCATTTTCCATTTATTGCCTTATGGAGATGGGTCTGAGGTCTGTCAGGTTCAACCAGTGGTGCTTCAACTACTGTGCTATGTTAGTGAAATGACACTGATTGCTATTTTTAAAAAAGCATTTAGAGCTTTTGGTTTGTTTCTTGTACCAGAGTAGGTTTAGATATAGTTTAGTTTTTAAGACTATCAAGATAGTCTCCAATTTGATAAATACCTTGGTTGCCCAAGGGATATGTTAAAAGCTATAATGGCAAATAGGTTTCTCCCTTTCCATATATCTTCCAGCATGCTCAGGGTGATAGTTTAGTTGGTGAGTATGAGAAAATATTACACAACATTCCTAAAAGGTGTAGAAACTATGCGTTTGTCTCCTAGTAATTTATTTAAATGATCTCATAAATGACCATTTAGTATCACATCAAATTCTGTTATCTCAGTTTGAGAATTTAGAGTTTTATTTGTCTTAGTCAAAATCGGTTTGATTTTGATTAAGCGTTTTGAATTTTGTGTTGTTTCGGGATTGATATATAATTATTTTATGGAATGAATGAAATAACAGTAACAGACATTTATTTGGAGTTTCTGTCTCTTAATCCGCTTGGTCCATTGGACCAAATTCTGCATGGTGGGGGGATGGCAGCGGGGAAGCCTATAGGAGTTCAGGATCTATGAGGTTTTTATTTTTTTTGGAGACAGATTCTCGCTCTGTCACCGAGGCTTGAGTGGTCACGGTTCACTGTAGCCTCGACCTCTCCTGGGCTCAGGTGATCCTCTCACCTTAGCCTCCTGAGTAGCCGGGACTACAGGCGCTCGCTACCATGCCTGGCTATTTGTATTTTTTTTTTTTTTCTTGTCTTTTGTAGAGATGGGATTTTGCCATATTGCCCAAGCTGGTCTTGAACTCCTGGGCTCAAGCGATCTGCCCACCTGGGCCTCGCAAAGTATGAGGATTCCAGGCATGAGCCACTGGGCCTGGTCCTATGAGCATTCTTAGTGTGACACAAGATTCCTCAAAGATCTTTTTGTTAAATTATATCATAGAAAATGGGACTCCAGGGATCATGAAAAAAGTTGATGTAATTGTTATAAGGAAAAAAGACTTAAAACTTCTAACACTTACCTATATTGGGCATTGAATTTATCATTTAGTTATTGTGGATTATAAAGTGATGACCATTGTAATATACTTTTAAGGAATAACTTGTGAAAAAGTATATTGTTAGGATGAGATCACTTACCTAAAATTTATTCTTCAAACATACCCATGCTAAATCTTGGTGGCTTCAACATGTGTAAACACACATACCTTATGTTTGGCAGCAAATGGATTTTCAGTTTTATTCTCAGTCACTGCCTAACAAGGATTTTCTACCACCTCTGTGTACCAATCATCTGTGGAGCTTTTTCAAAATATGTATTTGCTCTACAGGTGAGTCTGATGTGTAACCAGGGTTTTTTTGCCATCCCTTTTAGGGAAAGGGGAGATCTGAGACCCTTTGCATGTATTCCACCGTTAGGCAGTAGAACTCTTGCTTGAGTTTCGTTTTGTTAGTCACACAGTCAAAAATTACGGACTGAAACACAGACATGCAGTGAAAAGCTCAAACACTAGAAGAGACGGGGATTCCACACTCAAACGTAGTATACACAGTATATTTGCACATACATATCAAATTTATTGTCACTTAGCAGCTTCTCAGTGTTACGGTTCCAACTATACTATAAACATTAATATCTGTTAAGATATTTGTTTCGTTTTTAATCCATTCAACAAATACTTATGGGGCATCTGCTATGTGCTAGGCGCTGTTCTAGATACTACTGTTGTCTAGAAGCTAACATGAGAAGTGAGGTGGGCTGGACTAGCTGATCTCTAAAGTCTTTAGTGCTAATTTTCTGGCATTCTTTTATGTACCTCATAGGAGAGATTGGATTAAGTTGTTATTAAAAAAAAACTTTGTTATGGTATATGCCAATTGAATTTTTTTGTCACTTTAAATAGAATTTCATTCTGAACTCCAGTTTTCTCCGGTGAGCCCAAATGTCAGGTATAGTAGAAATAGGTTCTTTTGAAATTCTTGGCATGCTGGCTTTAGGAATAGCTGTACTTCTGATGCTGTTAATTTTTGACTGGAAATTACATACTCTGGTGTCACCCCTTACTCCTGCCATTCCTTTGCTGTATTGATGCTCTGTTATCTCTGCACAGCGTGTTTTTCTATTTAATTTACTTTGTTTAGGTGTTTTGATTAGTTCTGTCCTTCAAATTCTATCTTTAAGGTTAGTGGCTTTCATTCTAAGTCACTGATACATCCTTAGCACCTAGAAAGTGCCTGGCATACAGACATTTAGTAACTGTTGGATGAACATAGTTGATCATATTCTTGCTATTTTACTTATTTTTTTCTAATTCTTTTTACTACTTGGAGTCATTTGTCTTACTAATCCCATTACAACGAGGAGTCCTGGAGGAGATCTCAGTTCTTTCTAGTCAGACCCTTCATTTTTCAGATGAGAAAAATGGCTCAAAGAGGTGAAAGGTGAAGTAACTTGACCAAGATAGCATGCCATAGACTACCTTCTTTATGAAGCTATTTCTATATCTGTCAAATCACATTAATTATTAAATTCTCTGTAGTCACTCATAAAATTAACATTAAATTGTCTCTCTGGTAATGGATAATAAGGTCAGGGATTCTGTCCTTTACCTTTGTGTATTACAGAGCACCTAGAATAACACTTTATAATAACCATTTGATTACCTGAATGGGAAAATCTGGGGCAGTATTTAACTTGCACTACCTCCAGCCTCTTGTACAGAATTGATGCATCTTCATTTTATGGCACCCTATAGTTTATTCTTATTAATCATGTGAGCTTTGAACATGTTCGACCCATGTTAGTCAACCATAATCAAAGGAATTGTTTTCCTTGGGATGAGTTTGAGCTGGTGATCTTGGATATTAGATCCCATCTTCCACAGAGGCTGTGAATTGGGTGGAAAGGAAAAAGGGAGTTTTGAAGCCTCCTGTTATATCCTTTATGTTCATTTTATTCCTGCTGACTTTGGTGGCTATTGAGAGTTATAAATTGAGGCTGTTGGTTACATCTCTCATTTCTGGTCTTTTCTGTTAACTGGTTACTTAGAAGTCCTAAGTAAGGCTGCTCATTATTAACTTGGACCCCAGAGAGCATGGAAGTTACCGTATGGTATTGGACCCATTTCTGCCTAATAGTGTTTTCTCTGTGGTCGAGGTGTAGCGTACAAAGTTTTGGTTGCTCTGCTTCGTAACATCTCTGGAGTTCAGAGCAGGGATCAGTAAACTTTTTCTGTAAAGGGCCTCATAGTAAATACTTTGGATTTGTGGGCTAAGAGGCAAAATTGAGGACATTGGGTAAATTTTTTATTGGTGAAATAAAAAATATAATTAAATACAATTATGTATAACTTAGGTCTAATGAGAAAAACAATTTGGTGTGTGTGTGTGGAGGGGAGGTAATACAGTATTTTGCTTTATTGGGTAAAGTTGAGTGTTCCCTGTCATCAAATTGAGTGCAAATGTTCCATGTGAAATCCATTCTTAGCTTGCGAGCTGTACAAAAACAGAAGGCTGGAATTGGTCTGTTACCATGTTTTGCCAGCCCCTAGTTAAGAGCAGCGATTTTTTTTTTTTTTTAAGAGAGGGTGTCTCGCTGTCACTCAGGCTGGAGTGTGGTGGCACAATCATAGCTCATTGTAGCCTGGAATTCCTGGGTTCAAGCCATCCTCGCACCTCAGCCTACCGAGTAAGTAGGACCGCAGGCCTACGCCACCTCACCTGGTTCATTTTTGGTAGAGAACGGGTTTTGCTGTGTTTCCCAGGCTGGTCTCAAACTCTTGGCCTCAAGTGATCCTCCTGTTTTGACCTGCCAGTGTTGCTGGGATTATAGGCCTGAGCCACTGTGCTCGACTTCCTATTTGATACACTATATGTTAACAACTCTTATGTTAACAACTCTGAATCTCCTTTCCTTAAGTCGGGTTCAGACTTCTGTACATTAGCTGATGAAAGGGTTTCTTTTTATTGCAAGGTGGTATTGCCTGAGAATAGTTTGGTTTCAGCAGCTTTGCTGTATTTGTACAGCAGTATCTTGCGTTTATGTGCAAGTTGAGATGTATTTTGCCCTTTTATAAGAATGAGTGGAAAACAAAAATAAACGGCGCGATCTTGGCTCACCGCAACCTCCGCCTCCTGGATTCAAGTGATTCTCCTGCCTCAGCCTCCCTAGTAGCTGGGATTACAGTCATGAGCCACCACACACGGCTAATTTTGTGTTTTTAGTAGAGACGGGGTTTCTCGATCTTGATCAGGCTGATCTTGAACTCTCGACCTCAGGTGATCTGCCTGCCTCGGCCTCCCGAAGTGCTGGGATTACAGGCGTGAGCCATCATGCCCAGCCTACCTGGAGGTCTTAAATATCCTTGAGACAGAGGGAACTGGTTAGGGATATGAATCTTAAACCTTACTGGATTAAGTTGTGCTTGTTGGTTCCGTTAGTTGGCTTTGTTCAAATAGTGAATGAAATAATTAGAATAAAATAGGAATTAAGTGTGGCAAATGTATGATGAAGTTTAGAAATAAAATTTTCTGTACTCTGTGAGTGGGAAAATCCCCTAAAAACATGTGACTGTTGTTTTTGAAATTTTTGACTTCTCTCACATTTTGGGGAATGTGAAAGGATACTGGCTATGTACAGCATTTGTCTAGACTTTTGAAAATATAGAAAATCTCATTTACTCAATTAGTGTGTATATTATCTGTTTACTGTGTTCTTTGTAGATATAATTAATTATCCAGGATTCTTAAGAGTTGACTTGGAGCATGCTGAGCTGAGGCAAGAGGGATTGTGGGGCCAGACTGAGTGTTGGAGTAGGAACCTACTGTAGTGCCTACGGGTGTATTTCTTTTTTCTTTTGAAATGGAGTTTCACTGTTGTTGCCCAGGCTAGAGTACAATGGCATGATCTCGACTCACTGCAACCTCCGCCTCCCAGGTTCAAGTGATTCTCCAGCCTCAACCTCGTGAGTAGCTGGGATTACAGGTGGGTGCCACTATACCCGGCTAATTTTGTATTTTTAGTAGAGGTGGGGTTTCACCATTTTGGCCAGGCTGGTCTCGAACTCCTGACCTCAGGTGATCCACCCACCTCGTCCTCCCAGAGTGCTGGGATTACAGCTGTGAGCCACCATGCCCGGCATGTTTCTTGTCTGATGTCAGTGCATATCATTATCTGAGCCATGTCAATGTCAGCTGAAGATTGCTTTGTTATCCTGGGTGCATTATGGGAAGGAGAATCATGTCAGTGTTACCTTACTGTGATTGAACTGAATTCATTCATTTAATGTAGATTGAGTTAGTATGCCTTATCCATAATGTTTGGGATCAGAAGTGTGCCCGATTTTGTAATTTTTCCCCCAGATTTTGGAATATTTGGAATATTACTTGTCGGTGAGTGAAAATTCAAAATCCAAAATTTGAGGCCAGGCGCGGTGGCTCACCCCTGTAATCCCAGCACCGTGGGAGGCTGAGGTGGGCAGATCACTTGAGGTCAGGAGTTCGAGACCAGCCTGGCCAATATGGTGAGACCCCGTCTCTACTAAAAATATAAAAATGAGCTAGGTGTGGTGGTGTGCACCTGTAATCCCAGCTACTCAGGAGGCTGAGGCTGGAGAATCCCTTGAACCCGGGAGGTGGAGGTTGCAGTGAACCCAGATTGTGGTACTGTGCTCCATCCAGCCTGGGTGACAGAGCGAGACTCCATCTCAAGAAACAAAAAAAAGTTCAGATTTTGGAGCGTTTTGGATTCCAGATTTTTCAGATAAGGGATGCTCAACCTGTGCCATTTTAGTCACCAGAGGGTATATGAAGATGATTCTCTACTTTCAAGGCTCTGAAGATGGTGAGCCAGACAATTATACAGTGCAGTTAAAGCTATATTAAATGGAGGTGTGAAAAGTGTAGTAGGAGAGATAGAGAAATCATTGTTTGGCATTGGATGAGGTAGGTCCTCAAAGATGTACTTTAGATTTAGATTAGAGCAGGGACTTCCGGGCAGAGGGAGCAACTTGAGATGAGGCCGGGTTTTTTAACCTTGACATTACTGACAGTTTGGTCCAGATAATTCTTTTTTGTGAGGTGCTGTCCTACTCAGCCCTGGCTTCTACCCACAAGATGCCAGTGGTATAGCACCCCCCCCATGTCTTCAGACATTGCCAATTGTTCCCTAGGGGCAACATTGAGAACCATTATTTGACATGGAGCAATGAAAGTGTGGAAGTATAATGTTTTCAGAGTAAGAACTAGTAGGAGAGTATGGAAGGAACACTAGAGATACTGGGAGGGGAGGGGTTATGGGAGATGGGACTGAAAGGTAGTTTGAGTGAGGCTAAAATCACAAGGGGTGACCTTGAGTGCCATGTTAGTACATTTGCCTTTTATTGTTAAGGTAATGAGAGATGTACTTTCAAGTTTAAGTGAAAAGAGACATTAGATTTGTGTTTTCGAAAGATAATTCTGATGGCATTCGTGGCAGATGTGTTGGAGAGTTGGGTCTTGGGGGATTGAGATGGTATTTTAACCGTCCTTGTGAAAGATAAGAAATAATGATTAGGGAATGGAATAAAGGAAGGAGATCAATGGGGTGCTCCCATGGTATGAGGGAGGTGCTGCTAATTTGAGTTTCGCTTTTCTGCCACAGAATGGAGTACTGAGCTAAAAAGCGGAACACCTCTATTGTCTTCCCTTTCAGCTTTTCCTGCCACCTCCCAATTCCCTTTCCTCACTGAGAGCTGCTGTCTGTTGAGATCTGTTGAAAGGTCATCGAGAGAAAGGAATCTGGGTTACAGAATGACTACTCTCCCAATGTGGTTCCTTAAAGAGTGGATTATCAAAGCAAAAGTGTCATCGTCCCCCCGCACCCTCCTCCCCCCCGGTAAGGGGTTAGACTCTGGCATCCAGAGAGCGTTAATTGTAGCCTCTCCTTGGTGTGTGTAGATGTTATGTTGCCTTAAAATACTTTGACGTACAAACATAGGTGAATAATCTAATCGTTTAAATAATTGTAATGATTTCATTGCTTCCTATTTTGGAGGTTAGCTTTATTTTAAGTGAGAATGTAGTCAGTGGAAGGGTACTGGACTTGGAGTCACAAGATCTGTGTTTTATTTTTTTTTTTTTATTGATTTTTTGAGACAGAGTCTCACTCTGCCGCCCAGGCTGGAGTTTAGTGGTGCGAGTTTAGAGGTACACTGCAACGTGTGCCTCCCAGGTTCAAGCAATTCTCCTGCCTCTGCCTCTCAAGTAGCTGGGATTACAGGCACCACTACCCATGGCTAATTTTTTTTATTTTTTGTAGAGACGGGATTTCACTGTGTTGGCCAGGCTGGTCTCAAACTCCTGACATAGTTGATTAGCCTGCCTTAGTTCCCCAAAGTGCTGGAATTACAGGTGTGAGCCTGGTCAAGAGCTGTGCTTTAGTTCCACTTACCCAACTCCCTGTGTTAAATCTCTTAGCTAACCTCTTGGGTCTTCATGACTCTGTAAAACCAAGATGTTGAACAAGAGGTGAGTTTACTACTTTTTTAAGTTCTTAAATTTTATCTTTATTCCTAGAGATGTGGAAAAATCTGTAGTCTAGAGAAGAGAAATTGTCAAGTAAAGGAAAATAAAAAAGGTAAAAACACGTTAATGGGTTTAGGAGTTGGTTATATTCCTCCATTTACTTGTCAATCCGACAGCTTGAATGTCTGCTCCCCCTTGTTTCTCCTTTGTGTGGTCTGAGGGCTTTATTTTATTTAGAATCCTGTGGGTTAATTGTGCTTGGCCCACAGCTTGTACTGTGAATTTAGGGACCATAGACTTTGTAGTCAGGGGTATAATTTCTTTGTTGGCAGAGCAACTGAAAAGTTTGGTTAAGTTTTCATCTGCAGTCTAGCTTGAGCTTTAATAACATAACTGTTGCTAAAAAGTGGTATAGCCTGCTAGGGGAAATAATATTTAGGGGAAAATTATTTTTTCTGAATTGAAGATGAAAATACACAGATAAATACAGTAACTGATTTTTATCTGGCACAGATGATTTCAGAGAAAATGTTGATACCTCATTTCTTATTACTGTAAGAGAACTAGCAAAAGAAGCTTATTTTTATTGTGTTTCTTAGGTGAGTCGTTCTCAAACTTCTTGCTCTCAGGATGCTTTTATACTCTTAAATTATTGAAGACCCCAAAGAGTTTTTGTTTATGTGGGGTTACAGCCATTGATTATTTACTGTATTAGAAATGAAAACAGACATTTAATGAAGTTGTGTATGCTTTTAAAAGTAACAAAACCCTACTGCAGGTCAATGTAGATAATATTTTTATGAAAAATAACTTTTCCAGGACAAAAATTAGTGAGAAGAGAGGCATTAGTTTACATGTTTTACAAATCTCATACGTAGCTTAATAGAAGACAACTGGATTCTCTGCCCCCTCCTGCCTTCAATCTATTGCGATTTAATACATTATATAGCCTTTGGAAGAACTCCATAGTACACTTGAGAAAGAATGACAGTGAAAGTGCAAGTAAAGTCTTATGAAAACAATTTTGACTCTGACCTCTTGAAAGGGTCTCAGGGATCTTTGAGAACCAGTGTCTTGGACTGCCAAGAGAAGTTGTGATGTTATCTTTTGGGTGACTTATCTACTGTAAATTTTACTTTAACTGAGATACATGACTTACAGTAAAATGCACAAATATTAGATTGTATAGCTTGATAAATTTTTAGAAAATATATACATCTGTGTAGTCATTCAGATCAGGATATAGAATATTTGCAGCACCCTGTAAGGTTCCCTTATGCCTCTACCTCCTCCCTGTAAAACCCCAAATACCCTGACCTCTGTCTTTTATTTTTTTTTTTTCTTGAGATGGAGTCTCACTGTTGCCCAGGCTGGAGTGCAGTGGCGCGATCTTGGCTCATTGCAAGCTCCGCCTCCCAGGTTCACGCCATTCTCCTGCCTCAGCCTCCAGACTAGCTGGGACTACAAGTGCCTGCCACCACACCTGGCTAATTTTTGTATTTTTAGTAGAGACAGGAGTTTCGCCATGTTGGCCAGGCTAGTCTTGAACTCCTGACCTCAAGTGATCTGGCCGCCTCGGCCTCACAAAGTGCAGGGATTACAGGCGTGAGCTACTGTGCCCGGCCTGACCTCTCTATTTTTTAATGAATGTTATGCCTATTTTTAAACTTCAGATAAATGGAGTAATACACTATATACTCTTGTATCTGGCTACTTTTGCTGAACACATGATCACTAACTTTGTCTTTTTCTTTATTGTTTTTTTGAGATGGAGTCTTGCTCTGTTGCCCAGGCTGGAGTGCAGTGGCGTGAGCTTGGCTTACTGCAGCCTCTGCCTCCCGGGTTCAGGCGATTCTCCTGTTTCAGCCTCCCGAGTAGCTGGGATTACAGACACCCGCCACCACACCCAGCTAATTTTTGTATTTTTAGTAGAGATGGGGTTTTGCCGCATTGGCCAGGCTGGTCTCGAACTGCTGACCTCTGGTGATCGGCCTGCCTCGGCCTCCCGAAGTGCTGGTATTACAGGCGTGAGCCACCGTGCCCAGCCAACTTCGTCTTTTTCATTACTGTATAGTATTGTATTACATACATTATTTATTTATCCATTCTGTTGGATTGAGGTGGGGTTTTTTTGTTGTTTTGAGACAGGGGCTTGATCTGTCACTCAGACTGGAGTGCAATGGTGTGATCACAGCTCACTGCAGCCTTGTCCTTCCAGGCTCTAGCGATTCCTCCCACCTCTGCCTCTCGAGTAGCTGGGACCATGGCCACATGCCACAATGCCCAGATAATTGGTTTTTTTTTTTTATGGAGATAGAGTCTCACTATGTTACTCAGGCTGGTCTCGAGCTCCTAGGCTCCAGCGATCCTCCTGCCTCAGCCTCCCAGAGTGCTGGGATTACAGGTGTGAGCCTCTGTGTCTGGCTGACATTTGAGATTGTTCAGTGTTTTCACCAATATAGAGAGTGTTGCCATGAACACTTTTGTATATGTCTTTTGGTGGTTTGCTACATATCCAGGATTGGAATTGCTGGTTTATAGGATACATAATGTGTTTAGCTTTAGTAGATACTGCCAAACAGATTTCCCAAGTAGTTTTACCAATTTTAACTCCTGCTAGCAGTAGGTCGTGTTGCTCTTCCTTATCAACACTTAGTATTATTATCAGTCAGTGTTTCTAATTTTAGCCATCTTGGTGGCAGTTTAGGAATATCTGGTGGCTTAAATTTGTGTTTGTGTCTAGTATTGAGAATACTTTCACGTGCTCACTGGTCATTTTACTGTTTAACTCTTGCTTACCTATAAAATTTGAAGCTTGGCTAATACGTCTTTTGTAGCTCAAAATCTCTCGTTGAATGAATTTTCTGAAACGAGGCTTTTAAAAAAACTTAATTGGCTGGTCATGGTGGCTCACGCCTGTAATCCCAGCACTTTGAGAGGCCGAGGCAGGTGGATCATGAGGTCAGGAGATCGAGACCATCCTGACGAACATAGTGAAATCCCGTCGCTACTAAAAATACAAAAATTAGCTAGGTATGGTGGCACACGCTTGACTAATCCCTCTTCTGAGAAGCCTTTAATAGATACTCTCTACCCTCTTCTAATTTACTCCCTTTCCAAGCTTTTTCTTAAGGAAAAATCAAACAGACAGATGTAGATAAACTTCCATATGCACATCAATCAGCTTCAACTCATGGCTAGTCTCTTTTTACCTACCCCTTCCATTTTGACACAAAAACCAGACAGCATTTCATCTTACATATTTCAGTATATCCCAGTCTAGTTTAGATGTTTCTTCCTTGGTGGTCACCTTCTGCTGCTCATCGTAAATTATAAGTTCAATTTAGTTCTTACTATTACTCTACTTTGTAAACTTCTCCCAGGTAATAATCACTAACACTTAATACCTGTGTGTGAGGATCTATGAAATTGCTTCACCTGCATACATTCTTTATATTCTTCACAGCAGTTTTAAAAGGTAGATAGATATTACTGTCTCGTTGTATATGTAAGGAAACCAAGGCACAGAGGTTGAATAACTTGCCCAGCTTGTACACCTAGTTAAGTGGTAGAACAGGAATTCAAACTAAGGCAGTTTATCTTCAGTCTTTAGTGTTAACGACTGCATTACATAATGTCTGAGTAAATGAGCTCTCTACTGCATGTAAGTTCTTTCAGTCGTCCTTTTTAATTAGCATTTTTTCCTTGTTTGCCTCCTGTCTTGCATTTGCTAACAGCACACAGGTATTATTTGCTCTTTCATAAAATCTAGCTAAAAGGGTCTTTAGCATGCAACTCTCTTATTTTATTTTTTACTAAAAAAAATTTTTTTTTTGAGATGGAGTTTCGCTCTTGTTGCCTGCGCTGGAGTGCAATGGCGTGATCTTGGCTCACTGCAACCTCTTCTTCCTGGGTTCAAGCGATTCTCCTACCTCAGCCTCCTGAGTAGCTGGGATTACAGGCGCCCACCACCACGCCCAGCTAATTTTTGTATTTTTAGTAGAGATGGGGTTTCACCATGTTGGCCAGGCTTGTCTCCAACTCCTGACCTCAGGTGAGCCACCCGCTTCGGCCTCCCAAAGTGCTGGGATTACAGACGTGAGCCACTGCGCCTGGCCAACTCTCCTGTTTTAAAGATGAGCATCCCTTGCTTTTAGCTGTTGTGCTTCTAATTTTATATGTGATATTCTGTCAAAAAATTGCCGACCTCTGGTCTCTTTGTTTAATAATAGTGTCTCTATAATTACGGGGAGAAGGTAACACATACTGAATTTAAATATTTTTGGTTTTTATATAGTATATTTTAAATTTTTAATGTTTTCATTTTTGCTTTAACGTTGTATTTGAAAATTTCATTTGCAGTAACTTGATACAGCTTTCACTTTAGATTTTTCTGTTTTGAGTATTGGCCCTCATGGTGTTATTTTGAGTGTTCGAATCTTTAGGATTAATTGTGCAAAGATATAAAGACTTTAGAGGAGCCGGCCAGGCACTGTGGCTCACACCTGTAATCTCAGCACTTTGGGAGGCTGGGGCGGATGGATCACGAGGTCAGGAGTTCGAGAGCAGTCTGGCCAATATGGTGAAAACCCATCTCTACCAAAAATCCAAAAAAAAGGCCGGGCGCGGTGGCTCAAGCCTGTAATCCCAGCACTTTGGGAGGCCAAGACGGGTGGATCACGAGGTCAGGAGATAGAGACCATCCTGGTTAACACCGTGAAACCCCGTCTCTACTAAAAAATACAAAAAACTAGCCGGGCGAGGTGGCGGGCGCCTGTAGTCCCAGCTACTCGGGAG
>NW_012111253.1:5926899-5936132 GCF_000951035.1 Colobus angolensis palliatus
AAAAAAAGGATTAGCTGGGTGTGGTGGCACATGCCCGTAGTCTCAGCTACTTAGGAGGCTGAGGCAGGAGAATCACTTGGACCCGGGAGGCGGAGGTTGTAGTGAGCACAGAGATCCTACCACTGCACTCCAACCTGGGGCGACTGAGCGAGACTCCGTCTCAAAAAATATAAGTTAAAAAATAAATAAATAAATAATGACTTTAGAGGATACTTCTCAGATCTTTCTTAATGGAATTTGTGTGTATAAAACTATTACAGAAACAACCCAAATGTCCATTGTCCATCAAGTGATGAATACATAAATATATAATGGAATATTATCCGTCAATGAAAAGAAATGAAGTACTGATACGTGCTACAACTTGGATGAACTTTGAAAACGTCATGCTTAAGTGAAAGAAACCAGTCACAAAAGACCTCATACCATATGATACCATTTGTATGAAATGTCCAGAATGGGCAAATTCATAGAGACTGAAAATAGACTAGCATGGGGCCGAGGGGAGGTTGAAGGGAAGGGAGAATGCTATTAATGGTATGAAGTTTCTTTTTGGGGGCGATGAAAAAAATAATCTGAGATCGATTTTGGTGATAATTGTGCAACTCTGAATATACTGAAAACCTTTGACTTGTACACTTTAAATGGACGATTTGTATGGTATGTGAATTAGATCTCAAGGGTGCTATTTTAAAAAACTTAAATATAATTTATAATGATAATCTCATCAATTAAAAATAATTTGAAATTCTTTGGTGTGCTTTTTCAGATTCTTTACATTTATGACTTAACCAATCTAGTTTTGGAAGATACAGGCAAAAAGAACACCCAATGGAGACACATAAAAAATGTTATTAGGCTGGGCGCAGTGGCTCATGCCTGTAATCCCAGCGCTTTGGGAGGCCGAGGTGGGCAGATCACTTGAGGTCAGGAGCTCAAGGCCAGCCTGGCCAACATAGGGAAAACCCGTCTGTACTAAAAATACAAAATTTAATTAGCTGGGTGTGGTGGCACACACCTGTAATCCCAGCAACTTGAGAGGGTGAGGCACGAGAATTGCTTGAGCCCAGGACGTGGAGGTTACAGTGAGTTGAGATCACGCCCCACACTCAAGTCTGGGCGACAGAACGGGACTCTGTCTCAGAAAAAAAAAAATTAATTATTAATACTGCCTTGTCTAAGATGTTGAATAAATGAAATGAAATCTTTGTTTTCAGTGTATTGGGTCAGCATTTCATGATTGGGTTAGTAACTTAGAAAAGTTAGATAATTTTGACAAAGATTGGTAAAAAGCTGTTAACAGATAACTTTGAATTTACCTTTTTTTTTTTTTGAGATGGAGTCTTGCTCTCTCACCCAGGCTGGGGTACAGTAGCGCAATCTTGGCTCACTGCAACCTCCACCTCCTGGGTTCAAGCAGTCTCCCTGCTTCAGCCTCCCTAGTAGCTGGGATTATAGGTGCCCGCAACCACGCCCGGTTAAGTTTTGTATTTTTTAGTAGAGACAGGGTTTCGCCATGTTGGCCAGACTGGTCTTGAACTCCTGACCTCAGGTGATCCGCCTGCCCTGGCCTCCCAAAGTGCTGGGTTTATAGGCTTGAGCCACCATGCCCAGCCTAACTTTGAGTTTATCTTAACCTGTTGTTTCAACAGAGTAGATTGATAGTTAGGCCTACCCGCATTCTGTAACATTTGATGTGACTTATGTCTAATATTAAGTCAACATAGCTCACCTATTGGCTGATTTAGGGACTGGGATTTATTGGAACTTCACAGCCTTTGTAACGATTAAAAGAGTTAAAAACAGGTGTTTTCTTTTTAAAATAAGTTTTTTCATTTTGATGATACTCTTCAACATTAGTATATGCATTTTGGATTATCCAGATGAATGCCTCATAATCAAGAACTGTTAACATCATTTCAGTACTTATGTTAGCTTTGTGTTTTTGTTGCCTTGCTTAGTTGTAACATTAGATTTGTGGGATAATGAGAACAACAGAGACAGACCTAACACATGAATAATATGGTGGTGCCAAGGGCAAATGATGTCACAGGACACTATGTGTATAGAGTAGTGTAATCATTCAAGTAGAAGTAGGAACATATAATGGTGGTATAGCCAGGCAAAACTCGAACCCATGCCCTAGCATTCAGTAATACACTGCCATCTGTCACGTTATTTTAATAGTTTTATTTGTATTTCGTTTATAAATTTATTTTGGTTTTAGTTATAAGAGCAGTAAGCATAAGGAATTTAATCCTAATTTCATTTCTGCATTTATTTAAGCAACATTGAAATAGAGAGTGATTAGTTTTTGAAAATTCTGTTATGGTAGAACCAGAATTTGCAAGCTTGAGCCAGCTTACTTAATATTATTGATAGAAACCTAGCATTTGGCATTAGATGACTGGAACTGGGACTGCAATTCTCTATTTACTAGGTTATTTCTGTATTTATGAAATGGGAAATATATTTCTACCTAAAAGGGTTGTTCATTTGTTCATTCTTTCACTCAACAGATAATTAGTAAGTTGTATAGCACCACATAATTTTATCTCATTACTAGTTTAATTTTCCCTACTGTCAAATTTTCTTTAGAGCCAGCACAAAATCTGATAGGAATATTATGCTATGAATTGTCTTCTAGAGGGTAAGATACCACTCCCCATTCCTCCTTTTTTGAGACAGGTTCTCGCTCTGTCACCCGGGCTGAAGTGCGGTGGTGCAATCATGGCTCACTATAGCCTTGAACTGCAAGGCTTAAGTCATCCTCCTGCCTCAGCATCCTCAGCAGTTGGGACTACAGGTGCATGCCGCCACGCCCAGCTAATTTTTGTATTTTTTTGTAGAGAAGGATTTTGCCATATTGCCCAGGCTGGTGTGCTGGGCAAGTCCTGGGCTCAAGTGATCTGCCCACCTCGGCCTCCCAAAGTGTTGGAATTACAGGTGTGAGCCGCTTCACACGGCCTAAACCTTTAACTTGAAATTTACTTTTTAAAAAATAGGACAAAATAATTTTAAAATATGGTAGGATCCTGTGTTAATGCAATGGAATAACAGCTATATCAGTAAAACTGTTGAGGCTGTTCATGTATTTAAAAATCAACCTAAGCAATTGTAGTATGTATGCCAGGAGCAGAAAATTCTGGTAATTTATAGTTGGGAGAATAATTTTCCTCTGGGCTGATCTAGAGATTATATTTATAGGGACCCTCTGAAGGTTCAAAGATAAGAATTGTCAAAAGGGGATAATAATCAGCATTTAAAGAGAGGAATAACCAGCACTTGTTAAAACACCTACTCTTTACTGGGTCCCTCCGTGTGTCTGGTACTTCACATGAATTCTATTAAAGCTTTTCAACAGTCTCTGGAGGTATTAGCCATCTTGAGAGAGAGAAAAAAAGATACCTGGAGTTAGAACTAATCATCTATTGTTGACCTGTCTGCTATGTTGCAGTATATGCATTGCCGAAAACCTCATAGTCTGCAAAAATCAGGTACCAAAAACTAACAATGTGTATAGGGAAAAAATGGGATTAAGAGTAAACTGATCACTCCAAAGCTGTGTTACTTTGTAATTAGAGCACTAACAAAACAAAAATTCCGGTAAAACAGCAGTTTTAAAGATCCTGAATTTCTGACAAACTATGATAAATATAGTACTTGAAAAAGGATAGCTTGATGGAAGGGGCCGGTATAAGGGGGAGGATTGGGGCGACTGAGTTAGGGAGACAAGGCTAAGATGTATAATCAGATGGAACTGCATACGTACTTCTGAGACAGAGCATGTGGCCAGATTAAGCCAAGAAGAAGAATGCAGGGGGTAGGCGGGGGTGGTGATGAGCATCTGGTTCAGACCTATAACCCCCAACCCCATGCTGCATTCAGCTTCTGTTACTTGTGGGTACAAAGCATTAATGTGTTGGGGGAAAAGTGGCAACCACTGTTCACTTTGTGAATTTGATGACTCTAGGTATGTCATAAGTGGAATCATAAAATATTTGTCCTTTTGTGACTGCTTTATTTCAGTTAACATAGTGCCCTCAAGGTTCATCCATGTTGTAGCATGTCAAAATTTCCTTCCTTTCTAAAGCTGGATAATTTTCCATTGTTTGTGTATCTATTTTACTGACGCATTCATCTGTCAAACGGATACGTGTGCTTCCACATTTTGGCTATTGTGACTAATGCTGCTATGAACATGGATGTACAAGTATTTGTTTAAGTCCCTTTCAGTTCTTTTGAATGTATACCCAGAAGTGGGTTTGCTGTATGTATCATACGTAAATTCTGTGTATAACTTTTTTTTTATTTTTATTTTTTGAGACAGAGTCTCACTCTTGTCACCCAGGCTGGGGTACAGTGGCTCCATCTTAGCTCACTGCAACCTCTGCAGCCCTGGTTCAAGCTATTCTCCTGCCTCAACCTCCCAAGTAGCTGGGATCCCGCCACCGTGCCCTGTTAATTTTTGTATTTTTAATAGAGACGAGGTTTCACCATCTTGGCCAGGCTAGTCTTGAACTCCTGACCTCGTGATCCACCCACCTCGACCTCCCAAAGTGCTGGGATTACAGGCATGAGCCACCACGCCTGGCCAATTTTGTGTTTAACTTTTTGAGGAATCACCATACGTTTTCCACAGTGACTGCACCATTTTACATTTCTTCCAGCAATGCACAAGGGTTCCAGTTTCTCCCCTTATCCTTGCTATCACTTGTATTTTCTGCCTTTTTGATTATAGCCATCCTGGTGATATCTCATTGTGGTTTTGGTTTGCATTTCCCTGATGGCTAATGATACTGAGTATCTTTTCATATGCTTATTGACCATTTGTATGTCTTACACATTCAGATCCTTTGCCCATTTTTCAATTGGGTTGTCTTTTTGTTATTATTGAGTTGTATTGAATTCTTTGTATATTCTAGATACAAGTCCCTTACTGGACACATTATTTGAAAATATTTTTCTTGTAATTTGTGGGCTGTGGGTTGTCTTTTCACTGTTTATAGTGTTCTTTGGATCACAGAAATTTTAAAATTTTGATAAAGTCCCATTTATCTTTTGTTGCTCCTGCTTTTGGTGTTGTACCTGTTAGAATCCATTGCCAAATCCTAGATCATTAAGATTTGCCCCCATGTATTCTAAGAGTTCTATAGTTTTTTACCTTAATTTAGATCTTTGATGCATTTCATGTTAATTCATATTGTTACTGGAAAACATTTTTATATGTAATAGGCTCAACAATGAATTATATACATGTTGTTTTAAACAATGCATTTTAAATCAGTTAAGAGAAAGGAGAAATATGCAGTCATACTGTTTTCTTATAATTTTGCATAATTGCATTTACCAGTGTTCTTTAACTGAGGATGTGTCTTGTCATGCTCCTCAGGTTGTCATACTGGAAGTTGATTTCTGAATTCTTTTTTTTTTTTTAAGGTAGAGTCTTGCTCTGTCACTCAGACTGGAGTGCAATGGCGCGATCTTGGCTCACTGCAACCTCCGCCTCCTGGGTTCAAGCAGTTCTCCTGCCTCAGCCTCCCAAGTAGCTGAGATTACAGGTGCCTGCCGCCATGCCCAGCTACTTTTTTGTATTTTTAGTAGAGATGGGGTTTCACCATGTTGGCCAGGCTGGTCTTGAACTCCTGACCTCTTGATCCGCCCGCGGTGGCCTCCCAAAGTGCTGGGATTACAGGCGTGAGCCACTGCGCCCGGCCAATTTTTTGTATTTTTAGTAGGTCTTTTGATAGCTGCTTATTGCCATGATCTCTCCTGTTTTCTAACACACCCTCAGGCAGCATATTACCATATCGTTTCAAATAGTTCACTTTAAGACAACGTCAGAACTCTGTTCTTAAGGCCTGCCTTTCCCCCTAGGCAAAATCTTTACACCGGTGCTTCAGAACTGGGTTGGACTGTGGCTCACTTCTCAGAGTGACACCTCTGCTTCTTGAGCAGGGTGCTTGGCTTTGCCTGTCATGGAATCTTGACTCTGAGTGAGGTAGGGTGGGGGCCATTAGGACCACGCTTTTCTTGACCTCCTGCACCTGGGGTTAAGAACTTTTCTTGACCTGCTGCACCTGGGGTTAAGAGCGTCTGCCTCACAAGTGGTGCCTCGCTGGAAAAAAGAGCCCCCAGACTTCTTAGCCATTCCTGCCTGCAATTATTGCCTCTGCAACTCAAAGTTGGGGGTGATGAGAAATGCTGGATGTCTTTCCCTCCTGGAGAGATACCATCAACTGGGAGCTGAGTCAGGGGAGGTGTGCTCTTGGCCGTTCTCACCTGGAGTGGAGCTACTGTCCTGCTGAGCTGGCTCAAATGCCACAGACTGTCCTTATTGAGATATGGTAGATTTTCTTAAATAAGTTATTTTTTCATTTGCTATATGCCCTTAGGACAATTTCCAGAGGCTTTTAGTGTTTTTTGTTTTTTAAAAAAATAATTTTCACCAGTTACGGTTGTTTCACTGGGAGAGCATTTACAGAGCCTCTGATGGCACCATTCCAAAAGTTATTTTTAAATGTAAAATTACTCAAATTGCCTACAGCCACTTAAAAATTTGTGTTTGAGAATGCTTTGGATAAGATGCTGAAGTTTATATGTATGTAAAAGCTTCAGTACCCTAATTGTGTACATACAACTTGACAGACGCTCAGTATGGAGGAGGTTTGAATAAGGGTGTTTGGCCAATTACTGAGCATTTCTAAAAGAATAAATTGCGGCTGCCACAAGAATTTTGAATGCAGGATGTAGTTCTGTTGCAGTGACTTGTAGGAAGTTATCCATAGGAAGTAGCCGTGGATGTACACAGTAATTTAGTGACAAAAATCAGGAGTCTGTAAGGGGGGTGTGTGTGTGTGTGTGTAGTGTTGGAAATAAAACAAGCATTTAGCTCAAGTAACATATTTAACAAAGATTAATTGGACATCTTAATTTGCATTAACCTGAATTATTGATTGGATTTAAAGCTGTCTAGAACTAGCATCACACTGGGGGTGGGGAGGGCAGGAAACCTGTGCTTAATGTAATTACCTTGACTGGCTTTGTGTGTAATTTATCATAATGTGTGGTAAAAATAATAAGGTCTGTGCAAATGATAATGGCAGTGCCGGTGGAACTAGGAAAAGAAAAGCTTTTACCTTTGAGCAGAGGCCACATTTTAAAATAACTTAGGGATGTTTAGGTTTGTAGCTGTGGGCTCAACTATTAAAAATAACTTACTGTATTTCAGACTCCTTAACATGAACCTCCCCATTTAACACTCTATCTCTGTCAGAGGGAGAGATCCCCAGACTTCTCAGCCACTCCTGTCTGTTTGAGAAGCATTCTCAAACAACCCCCCCAACCCCGCCCCGGAGAAGGGGCCTCATTTTGTTGCCCAGGCTGGCCTCAAACTCCTGGGCTCAAGTGATCCTCCTGTTTCAGCCTCTGGAGTAGCTGGGGCTATAGGTGTGCACGACCACACCCAGCTAATTTTTATAACATGATTTTTTATTATTCCATATATCTGAGGAATACAGCTAATTGTGTCTTAGCTCCTTGATATGTACTATAACAGTGACAAAGAATGCTTAACATGCGGAAATCGTGAATTAAGTGAAAAATCCAATTTTGTAAAACACGTTTCTGCATCAAAAACTAAACAGTTTGTCTTGGGAGTGGGGTTATGGTGAGATTAATAGTAGTTCCCCCTCCCCTCCTTTTCTGACATTATTGATGTATGGTCTGATAGTTAAAACTGTAGGACACTGGCACTTGCACTGCCTGAGTTTGAATCCTGGCTCCTACCACTTTGACGGCCTATATTCTCTCTGTCCCAGTTTTTTTACTCATGAAATTGGGCTGATAATAGGGTTGTTCTGTTGTTCTAAGGATTAACTTGCTTGGAATAGTGCCTGAGACAAAATAAATACTTAAATGTTAGCTGTTGTCACTATTAATGAGGAAAATGTTATTTAAAATTTGAGATATGTCACCCTGGCTTCATTAGTATTGAAGTTGGGAAATGAGAGACAGAGTTGGAAAAAAAAGTTACAGGCTGATTATGAATGACCTTGGATATGTACCAGATGGAGAAGAGAAGCCATTAAAGGTTTTAGAGATGGAAAGTGTTGAGATTAATTTAGCATTAATCTACTGAACAATTGGTGTAGTAGTGTGGACACTAGCCAGGTTGCTGTTAAAATAGGAGTCTAGGCTAGAGTGGTTTGAGTGGGAGTGGAAAAGATAACATTGGACACATTATAAAAGAGGAATGAAGGAGATGGGAAGGGAGAGATTTGACTTTGTTTTTACTGTATTTCCCCACACCCCCAATTTTAGTTTTGAGCACTGCTGTAGACTGAACGTTTGTCTCCACTCCCCCACCCCAAAAATTCATATGTTGAAACCTAACCCCCATGTGATGGTATTAGGAGGTGTTTGGGAGGTGACTGGGCCATGAGAGTGGAACCTTCACAAATGGGATTAGTGCCCCTGTATTAATAAAAGAGACTCAAGGAGAGTTCCCTCACACTTTCTGCCTTGTGAAGATACAGCAAGATTGCTGTCTGTGAACCAGAATGCAGGCCTTCACCAGACACTAAAATATGCTTGGCCCCTTGATCTCCAGCCTCCAGAACTATTAAGTGTTACTTGAGCCACTCTGAGCTTTAGTTACAGAAGGGGCTAAGAGAAACACCTATTGTTTGCCAATGAATCCTTGGGATTCAGTGATGAGCAAAGCTTGCATAGCTTCTGCCCTTAAGGAGCTTTTATGTTTTAGTTAGAAGATGAACTCACACAGGTGCTATGAGAAAATAGGGTAGCTGGCTCATAGAGCCTAGGATATGAGTACTTGATGAATCCTGACTCAGGAGAGTTGGGAGCTGATGAATTAGTATGGGTAAAACTAAGCAGAGTGCTTTGTTCAGAGGCTCTCAGGTGGCATGAAGGAGCACCTTGTGAAGGAACAAGAAGAAGGCAAATTGAACTGGAGTTTGAACAAGCTTTGGGTCGGGTTAGCTGCAAGATGAGGCTGGAATTGGGTGTTTGAGGGACTTGTAGACCATTAGATAAGTATTTTGATCTTCAACCTGGTCTTCGAACATTTTTTTGTTTTGTTTTGAGACAGAGTTTCGCTCTTGTTGCCCAGGCTGGAGTGCAGTGGCGCGATCTTGGCTCACTGCAACCTCTGCCTCCCGGGTTCAAGCAATTCTCCTGCCTCAGCCTCCTGAGTAGCTGGGACTACAGGC
>NW_012111253.1:5942017-5944866 GCF_000951035.1 Colobus angolensis palliatus
GACCTCATGATCCGCCCACCTCGGCCTCCCAAAGTGCTGGGATTACAGGCGTGAGCCACCACGCCCTGCCAATTTTTGTATTTTTAGTAGAGACGATTTTCACCATGTTGGTCAAGCTGTTCTTGAACTCTTGACCTCAAGTGATCCACCTGCCTCAGCCTCCCAAAGTGCTGGGATTACAGGCGTGAACCACTGTGCTCGGCTGATTTTAACCATTTTTAAGTTTGCAATTCAGTGGCATTAAGTACATTCACATTGTGGGATGCTTACCATCATCCATTTCCAGAATTTCTCTTCTTTCCAAACTGAAACGCTGTATCCCTTAAGCAATAACCCCTTATCCCCCCAGCCCCTGGCAACCATCATTCTACTTTCTGTACGAGTGTGACTAATCCGGGTACCCATGTTTGTGGAATTATGCAATATTGTTCTTTTGTGAATGACTTCACTTAGCACGATGTCCTCAAGGTTCACCCATATCGTAGCACCTGTCAGAATTTCCTTTCTTTTTAAAAAATACTGAATAATCCACTGAATGTATGTACCACATTTTGTTTGTCCTTGGATTGCTTCCTGGAAATACTTTTAAAAGAGACATAGTATTGGCTTAGTAGACAAGGTGATCTCCCCGGCCCCCCACTTACCCCACACTTGGAAATATATGGTCGCTTACCTCGTCACTCTCAGGAGGAGATGGTAGGGAGTGGAGGTTGTATTTATTTTCGGGAAAAAAACAAGACTCCCAGGTGGTGCTGATGAATCCATCTCTTCCTACCCTTTTGTGATTAATTGGATCTGTGTTCAAGATTCCCAAGTTTTGCCTGAATTCTAGACGTGTAGAGCCAACTCTCTAGTGGTTTTCACCTCAGTTTCAGTGTTAGAACTGTAAGAACTGCCACTCTGCCCCTTTCCTTTGAAGAGAAGTGGACGGGAAACCTGGAGTCCAGGATTATATAAGCCAAGGAAGCTCAGAGTTTCAAGAAGGGAGAGGAGGTCAGTGTCTAATGATGAGAAGAGGGCAAACAGGATGAATATTGAGAAGCAGTTACTTGATTTGTCAGTTAGTAAGTAGAACATTGGACCTTCTTCTCGTGCTTCCCCTAATGCACATACTCAAAAGCTTTGTATGTAATTTTTAGGGGAATTAATCTTCAAGCCCATCCCTACATCTCAATTAAGACCTTCTGGCTTAAAGCAGTTTTAGTTTTAGTAGCTTTGGATGGAGCCAGGTGAGAATGGGCAAAGTGAAAGGCGAGATGGGCGGGGCGTGGTGGCTCACAGCTGTAATCCCAGCACTTTGGGAGGCCAGGAGGGAGAATTGTTTGAGCCCAGGATCTCGTGACCAGCCTGGGTCTTAAAACAACAACAACCAAAAACCCAAAATTTACAACTTAGCTACTCTGTCTCCATCACATTTATTTAAAAAGAAAGAAAAGGGGAGATGGAGACAGTGTTATGACTTGTGGGAAAAGGGAAGGGCAGACACTGGTGCTTTTCAGTAGGGAAGATTCAAGCACAGGCTGGGAAAAGATTGATTGGGGATGATGATGATTGGAGCATCATCCCTTGGAGAGGGTATACAATGGGATCATGACCCCAGGCTGAGGGACAAGAAGAAGAAGAAGCTGGAGCAGATTTGAGGTAGACAAGAATAAAGTTGAATTGGTTAGCTAGTATTTTGAGTGCCAAGAACGTAATCACATATTAGCCTGGTGGTGGCGGCAAGGGCCTGTAGTCCCACCTACTTGGGAGGCTGAGGCAGGAGAATTGCTTGAACCCGAGAGGCGGAGGTTGCAGTGAGCCAAGATTGCACCACTGTACTGCAGCCTGGGTGACAGAGCAAGACTCCGTCTCCAAAAAGAAAATAATCATTCACATAATTTGTCAGCAGACCCAAAGTGACTAAGGAAAATGATAGGCAAGTTTCTCAAGGTTTTTAAAAATGTCTGCTTCACGTAACACTCTTTGTAATTTAGGGTGTATAAAATGGATAACAAAAGCGAAAGAGGGACTGCTTAAACCAGACTTTTTCATTTTTGTTTTCCACTTTATGTGTTTAAAGAGCTTCTATGTCTTAGACTCACCAGTACTTGATAGTATCAGTCTTAAAACTTTGTTTTGCTTTGCCAGTTTGATCAGTGGAACAAATCTTGGTTTTGTAATTTGCATTTTCACAATTACTAATGAGGTTGAAAGGCAGGCTAGTGTAGCATTTAAGAGCTATGGACTCCCTGGGTTCGAATCCCATTTTGCCACTTAGTACTTACTGATACAGGTAATTTACTTTTGCTCTCTGTGCCTCCCTTTCCTTACCTGTGAAGGGAGATGATACTAGTTCCTACTATATACATTTGTAAGGATTACAGTGCTACAAACAGTGCCTAACATGTGAAAAGCTCTATTTTAAAATTACGTCTTATTTCGTGTATTTATTAGTCATTTCTATTTCTTTTTCTGAGAAGTCTACATACCCTTTGCCTGTTTTTCTGCTGAGGTGTCTTTATTTTGTAATTTGTTGGACATATATAGTTTACAGATACTTTCTTCTACTCTGTTTGCTCTTTAATTTTTCAGAGAAAAATCTACCTGACTTCTTCTTGAAGCCTCTGAATTTTGCCTACAGGAGGACATATCTTAAAAATCAGTTTTTGTGTGTGCTTTAGTCAAGTTTTTTTTTTGTTTGTTTGTTTGAGGCAGGATCTCGCTGCGTTGCCCAGGCTAGAGTGCAGTGGCCCCATCTCAGCTCACTGCTACCTCCACCTCCTGGGTTCAAGTGATTCTCCTGACTCAGCCTCCTCAGTAGCTGGGACTACAGGGGTGAGCCACCATGAGTGGCTATTTTTTTTTTT
>NW_012111253.1:5946431-5948465 GCF_000951035.1 Colobus angolensis palliatus
ACCCGGGAGGCGGAGCTTGCAGTGAGCTGAGATCTGGCCACTGCACTCCAGCCTGGGCAACAGAGCGAGACTCCATCTCAAAAAAAAAAAAAAAAAAAACACTTGGAAGCTTGTTTAAAAAAACCATTTATAATGCCCTAGTATCAGTGATAAATGTTAGTTGTGCAGCCTTCCTTAAAATGTTTTAAAAAATTACTTTATACTTTGTCTTAGTACACATTATTGAAACAGGAGACTTCCCTGACCCCCTCACAGGATGGGACGTGTGACAGGGATGTAGCTTGTTTATTCCTCTTATGGGAAGGGGAGCTCACAGGTGAGCAGGCATAGGAGCCAGGGCGAGCGCTTTTGGGCTCTGGCCCCACAGCAGTGTCTAGGAGTGTTACTATACTCTTTTAGCCCTGTTGTCCCAGCATAAGTGTTAAACAGCTCAGAAAAGAGTCAGTGTGACATCCTTTTTGGGTTCCCGCATTCAGGGTATCCCGAGTTCTTTTCCTGTGTCTGGGAAGAATCAGGTCACAGGGACTTGAAGGATGGTGAATATGGAGATTTTATGGAGTGATTGATGGAAGTGGCTCTCAGTGGGATGGGGAGCTGGTGAGAGGGGATGGAGTGGGAAGATGATCTTCTCCTGGAGTTCGGCTATCTCTCAGCCAATCTCCAACCGCCCCCAGCTTCAGCCTCCTCTCCACCTTTAGACACTTCCTCACTTCTCTTCTTCTCTGCTGTGCTACGCTGCTCTGCCACTCTTCTGCTTTTGGAGCCTGGGGCTTGGGGTTTATATGGGCACAGGATAGGGGTGCGTGGCAGGCCAAAAGGGAACACTTGGTGTGAAAACAGGAATGCCTGTTCTCATTTAGGGCTACAGGTCCAGGCTTGAGCCCTCGCCAGGGACCCCACCCTCATACCTCCTGTCCTTATTATTCTTGCAGTATAATGAATGCATCAGCAAATTGAAAACAGATAGTTTTTGCCCTTTCTTAATTTAATTAAAATGACAGTTAAGTAGTTTGATATATTGCCTTTGGCGTCATTTCCAGGAGGTTGTATTTGTTTTCTTGGTATAATGGCCGGTGTAACATTATCAGTTTTAAGTTAAATGTAGTATTAATGAAACTTCAGCTTTTTACTTTCTCTTCTTGTTTCTATAGCCCCTTTTTCCTGACTAGATTCACTGGTGATACTAAATTTGAACAGTTCCATAATTCATGTTTTTTATGTCTAAAACCAATGACTTTTTCCCCTTTCTATTTGTAGGTTATGCAATGGTCTCTGCAAGATGGTTTATTCTTGAATTGGACCTTTTTAAGACTGACAAATGCTGGTACTTCATCTTCTATAAGTGGACTATAATTTCTTTTCTCAAGACAACTACATAAGCAGACAAAATTGCAAAGATCTGCCCTGTGTCGAGTATGACAGCCACGACTCGTGGCTCTCCGGTCGGAGGGAATGACAACCAGGGCCAGGCTCCTGATGGACAGTCTCAGCCCCCCCTCCAACAGAATCAGGTAGGATGTTGAAGATACTAGTTAAAGCTACAGTGGAGTGGGGCTGGGCACAGTGGTTCACACCTGTAATCCCAGCACTTTGGGAGGTCAGGGCAGGCGGATCACTTGAGGTCAGGAGTTTGAGACCAGCCTGGCCAACAGGGTGAAACCCTACAAAAATTAGCCGGGCGTGGTAGCGTGCGCCTGTAATCCCAGCTACTTGGGAGGCTGAGACAAGAGAATTGCTTTAACCTGGGAGGCTGAGGTTACAGTGAGCTGAGATAGCGCCACTGTACTCCAGCCTGGGTGACAGAGCTAGTCTCTGTCGCAAAAAAAAAAAAACCGAAAAACCAAAACCTACATTGGTAGGTCTACTGTTGAGGTACTAAATGATGGAACATGTTCTAAATACTTAGTGAAGCAACTGTTATTTTAAGTTTTGATTAACAAAAGTGAACAGGTCGGGCGCGGTGGCTCACACCTGTAATCCCAGCACTTTGGGAGGCCGAGGCAGGTGGATCACGAGGTCAGGAGTTCGAGACCA
>NW_012111253.1:5949180-5950352 GCF_000951035.1 Colobus angolensis palliatus
AGGATGGTCTCGATCTCCTGACCTCGTGATCCGCCCGTCTCGGCCTCCCAAAGTGCTGGGATTACAGGCTTGAGCCACCGCGCCCGGCCTGCCATGTGTCAATTCTAAGAGGGAAAGCATTAAATCGTTCAGTGTAGCCTATGATTAGCATAGACCCATCATAAATCATGACACCACTTTCTACCCCATAAATACATACAATTGTAAATTGTCAATTTACGATAAGATTGTAAAAAGAACATGGGCCCAAGTCTTGTTGCCTAGCATTCAAATTTCAGCTTTGTACCATATTTGCGTTATGACTCTGGGTAAATTATATAACCTCTAAGCCTCAAGTTTGTATATCTGTACAATGAGGGTAATAATAGTGTAACTACTTCATGGATTGTTAGAAGGATCAATTGAAGTAATGCTAAACATAGATTTTGGTATTAAGGTTTTATGCTGCCCTCAAAACTCATAGGGTGTGTCTCTTTCTGTTCTCTGGATGAATTTATGCGAAGTTTATTATTTTTTCATTAATTGTTTGGAAGATTTTACTGGTGGACCCATCTGGCCTGGAGTTTTATTTATGGAAAAGTTTTAATTGAAGATCCATTTTTTTATTTGGAGATGGAGTCTTGTTCTGTTGCCCAGGCTGGAGTGCAGTGGTGCGATCTTGGCTCACTGCTACCTCCGCCTCCCTGATTCAAGCGATTCTCCTGCCTCAGCCTCCTGAGTAGCTGGGATTACAGGCGCATCCCACCACACCTGGCTAATTTTTGTATTTCTAGTAGAGACAGGGTTTCACCATGTTGGTCAGGCTGGTCTCGAACTCCTTACCTCGTGATCCGCCTGCCTTGGCCTCCCAAAATGCTGGGATTACAGGCATGAGCCACCTGCGCCTGGCCGATCCATTTTTTTTTTAAGTGGAGGAATTTTAAAATTTTTAGCGTCTTCTGGTAAATTGTGTTTTTCAGGGAATTGGTTTATTTCATCTAGATTTTCAAATTTGAGGTAAAGTTGTTAATGACCCTTTTTATTATCTTTTTTGTGTCTTGGGGCCTATGGTAATGCCTCCTTATTTCTGATACCACTACTGATGTCATTAAACCTTCTAAAAAACCAACTCTCTTGTCTTTACTCCCTCCCCCCACCCCCTCTCCTCTCTGCGAATGCTGATCGTGGCGGAC
>NW_012111253.1:5950538-5955562 GCF_000951035.1 Colobus angolensis palliatus
ATATACAGTTTTATATTGGGAAGTATTAAACTGAATGACAAAACATTAACACTTGTGATGTGCAGCTCAAACAGTGCTTAGAGGTAAGTTAGTTGAGGTGTGTGTAAATTATCACAAACATGCTGCTTCCAATTTTTACATGTTTGTGTAGAGTCAGGTAAGTTTTTAGGCAAAAGTGTTATTTTTAAGTTTTTATACTATTATTTGGGGATAAGTTATTGTCCAGCTATTACAGATTACATATTCTATTATAAGTAGTATAGAAAAGAGCTTCTGTCTCTCCTTTTTCCTCTTCCTCTGCCGTTTTAGAGAAGTGAACAAGTCGGGGTTTTTTTCTCCCCCAAATAAGTGTGTCAGTTTTATTCCTTTTCCTCTCTAGTTCCCATTTTCGAGACATAAAACATTAAAGCGTTTGGTCACAGGTCTTGGACAGAGTTAAGTCCTTCCTGTATCATACATTTGTTAGCCAGTATTCAGGTTTTTAAAAGCGTAGTCAGAGGTTTGAGTTGGATGCCAAAGATTTCTAATTTTAAACCAGAAGCTAGTAGTTAGAGTTCCAATATCTTCCCCTCTTCCTTTTCCATTTTATACCTGCATTGTCCATGGAATTCTAACTTCTTTTGCAATGTTTCTGATTTGCATGGCTTTAGACAAAAATCAAACCTTTTATTTAACCTTACTCTTATTTTAAGATGTACTTGATGATTTTTAGAGCTCTTGGGTTTGTGATATTCAACCTAATATTCTGTGTCTACGTTGTGTTCCTTTTCTTCTAAAAACTTTACATTTTTTAAGATGACTGGTAATTTAAAATAACAAAGAAATGAAACAAATTACATTATCCCTCACCCTAACATTTTGTTTTTCTCTATTAATGTTAGGATTTTATTTTACAAGATCTGACACGGTTGTACCAAGAAGCAGCAACCAAAGTGTTAATCACTGTTCAATTTAGGGCTCACTTTTTGGATATGCTTCTATGTGCTGGCATAAAAGGAATTTCTAAAATCAGATTTTTCACTTAAGTTTTTTTAAGCATGCCTTTAAAAAAATTCTCTTAGAGAATCTTAGGCTTTAGTATGTAGTAAAACTTGAGAAATGAAACAGCCTTGGCAGAGGCACCGTGGGATGAACACTTTTGGATGCGGTTGCTGGGAGGGTGCAGATTTTCTGAAATGAAATTTGGCAGTATATGTCAGTGGCCTTCAAAGAAATTGTTTATACTGTTCTAGTAATTATATATCCAGGATCCTATCCTAAGGAAAAGTTGAAGTTCAACACAAAGGTTTATATATGAGAACATTCATTACAGCTATGTTTATGTTTGTTAGCAGTAAAAAATACCAAATACTAAATGTCTCCTTAATTTTGTTTAATTCATGCAATGTTATCTGGCCATTAATATTTTTTTAAGATTTCTAATGATCAAAAATATTGAATACCTAGATACATTGAATGGAAAAGGACACAGACTTAAGTATAATTCCAGTTTTATTGAACATATATATGGACAGTGTTTACTCTTAAAGATTACAAGGAAATAAATATCGGTGATGTTTATAGGTGTGGAATTACAGGTGTTTTAAATTTTATTTTTTATTTTTTCTATCTTCTATGAGCATGTATAAACTATGTCGGGGGGAGAGGAGTTAAATAATAATAAAGCAGACTTCCAAAGTTACATACTTCACATCAGACATTTTTGTTGGACTTGTGACACTTCTGTGCTGTAGTTTCCTTTGCCTTGAGACCAGCTCTGTGGGCACCTGCACAGTGTTCTCCATCTTAAGTAGAAGTTCACCATTTAGTTACTAATTGACCATATGAGTTCATGTATAAACTTTGTAAGTAAAACATATTAATGCTGGTAAACTCATCTGTCTTCGTGCAAGTGCTTACTTATGCAACTCTTTATTTTACAACCGTTCAATAGGTGCTTGAGTGTTAGGGCGAGGGGCCCCTTTCTCTTAAAGGGCCATCAGCCTACAGTGAATAGAAAATTCAAGAACACATGAGTAAAAATCAGTTTAAAATTTAGGTTAGTTTCATTTTGAAAGAGAAGATACCACCTGCTTTCTGAATTAAGAGTAAAGGTCATAAAAGTTCATTCACTTAGTTGAGAAAATATTATGTACTGCTAAAGCAGGGGGGAGAGAGACATGCTAAAAATGAAGACTAAAAGAAGTGGAAAAATAGCCACGTTAGTTGAAAGTGATTTACTTATTTAAAAACCATAATCATGAACTTCTAAATAATTGTTGTTTGAGTAATAGTTTGGGTGTAGGGAAATTATGGAATAATTACGTTTTCCCCCCTTCAAATAAAAAAAGTAGAAGTTATAAATTATAATGTGTAAAATGAGATGTATCATATTTGTAGAATAATTTCTGTCATGGCTCATATAATGGGAAATGTAAGCACAGAGGCACTACACGTTATGATTAAGAACACAAACTATTTAGACTTTGATTCAAATCCTGAGTATAGAATTTGAGTTGTGTGATCTTGGGCTACTTATTGTCTGAGTTTTTTTCATCTATTAAATGGCAGTAGCATACTTCATTAGGTTGTTGAGAATTAAATGAAATTATTTTAAAGCACAGTAGTACAGAGATGGCCTGAAACATCATAAATTTTCAATTATTTTATCTTTTGTAAAAATTTACAATACAGTTGTCCCTTAGTATTCATAGAAGATTGGTTCCAGGACCTCTTACCACTTGGATAGCAAAATTGGTGTATGCTCAAGTCCCTGATATAAAATGGTTTAGTATTTGAATATAACTCATGTACATCTTTCTGTATATACTTCACATCATCTCTAGATTACTTATGATGCCTAATATAGTGTCGATGCTGTATAAATCGTTATTATGCTGTATTGTTTGGGGAATCATGACAAGCAAAAAGTTTGTACATATTCAGCACATACTCAATTTTTCCTGAATATTTTCGATCCAAGGTTGTTAGTTGACTTTGCAGATGCAGAACCCATGGACATGTAGGGCTGTTTACTGAATTTTAAAACTGCAATGCTTGTCTGTGTTGGTGTTTGGATTACTATTTTACATATGTTATAGAAACTTAAATGTGGAATATTTAATTTTTAATTAAGACTTCATCGCCTGATTCTTCCAATGAAAATTCCCCGGCAACTCCCCCAGATGAGCAAGGTCAAGGTGATGCCCCACCACAGCTTGAAGATGAGGAACCTGCATTTCCACATACTGACTTGGCCAAGTTGGATGACATGATCAACAGGTGAGTTGGTGTGTAACACATAAGAAAGAGAGCAGACAGGAAAGTAACCCCACTGCCTCCTTAATAGTCTTTACAGCTTCGTCACTGCCAAATGTTCTATAACTCATGATTCTTAATGGATTTAATAAATGAAAGGGAGTGACAGTGTTAGTAAAATTTTCACATTAATGAAGATGACCCTGCTTGGTTTGTTTCTGAAGTAAAATTGTATGTTCAGTTTCCCTGTTGGAGAGTTTATGAAGTTTTATTCTCATTGGTCTCTTGGTTGCTGGATGACTTTCATAATTTTGGGATGGCCTGAGGTAAATCAGGTCATGAGGACATTGAGTTCCTCAGAACCTGATCCTAGTGAACTCTTGACTAGTTTGAGCCATTTAACCATCCTAGATGTTTCCTTTTTTTGGTCTTCATCTCAGGGAACAGTTCAGAATATAATTTTTCACACTTGTAGTATAAACAACCACCCTATCCCACCCCCACACACTTTGATTATTTAGAGGAAAACTCCAAGAGAGTGAAGCTTTAAGCTTTTGTGCAGAGGAATAAAAAGATTTCAAGAGGCTAGGGAAGAGCACATCAAAGAATCCCATATGACTGTGGTCTTGACTGTGGGCTCAACAAGTGAGTGCCAGGAAGGTGTGACACATTTCCCCCTCACTACCCAAAAGGAAAGTAATGAAAACACATGTTCTTAAAGGCACTTGCTTTACTGAGTTGTTTTTTTTAAATTTCATTTTCTAAAAATAAGTCAACACTATTAAATGCATAATGTGAGAGGAAATAGAAATCCTTTGCATTAAAAAAAGAAATCTAAATACATAAATAATGAGTATGCATTGTTAAACAGAAATATTTTATGTAGGTAAACTTCTCTATACTTTCCCCCTTACATACACATATTCCTGCCAAAAATTACTGTTAACAATGAGTACATTCTCCAGATTGCCTTTGTGTTTACTATCATATATGAATTGATTTTTCTATAAATACAGGATTCTTACTATAATTTTGTAACTTGCTTTCATTTATCTTGAATATTTTTCCTATTAATATCCATTGTTTTTAATTATATATTTACAAGAATACATTGTGTGATTCTGGTAGGTGCCTATAGTAATGGTATATAATTATGTTTAATGGTGGTCCCTGACATTCTCTATACCACAGCAGAAGGTTGTATTGTTTGTTGCTTTTCCATACTTGTCTGGTGGTTAGTGATTGGTAGTAAAATACTTCTTAGGCTGAAGTTGCATATTATTAGCAAGTTCCCAGTGGGGAGAAAAATACAAATGATTTTTTTTTTTTTTTGAGACGGAGTATCACTCTGCCACCAGCCTGGAGTGCGGTGGTGTGATCTCGGCTCACTGCAACCTCCGCCGCCTCAGTTCAAGCGATTCTCCTGCCTCAGCCTCCTGAGTAGCTGGGACTACAGGAGTGCGCCACCACGCCCAGCTAATTTTTGTATTTTCAGTAGAGACGGGGTTTCACCATGTTGGCCAGGATGGTCTCGATCTCTTTTCTTCTTTTTGAGACAGAGTCTCTCTCTGTTGCCCAGGCTGTAGTGCAGTGGCACGATCTTGGCTCACTGCAACCTCCGCCTCCCAGGTTCAAGTGATTCTTCTGCCTCAGCCTCCCGAGTAGCTGAGATTACAGGCATGTGCCACCATGCCTGGCTAATTTTTGTATTTCTAGTAGAGACAGGGTTTCACCATGTTGGTCAGGCTGGTCTCGAACTCCTTACCTCGTGATCCGCCTGCCTTGGC
>NW_012111253.1:5955612-5968901 GCF_000951035.1 Colobus angolensis palliatus
GCCTCCCAGGTTCAAGTGATTCTTCTGCCTCAGCCTCCCGAGTAGCTGAGATTACAGGCATGTGCCACCATGCCTGGCTAATTTTTGTATTTTTAATACAGACGGGGTTTCACCATGTTGACCAGGCTGGTCTCGAATGCTTAATGTCAGGTGATCTGCCTGCCTTGGCCTCCCAAAGTGCTGGGATTACAGGTGTGAGCCACCGCTTCTAGGCGACCCTGTCTCTTACCACAAAAAAAAAAAGCAGGAGGAGTGGGGGCGGTGCAACGAAGAGGTTTATCATGTCTCCTTTGATCTGATTCCCGAAAGAGCACTTCCCTGTGAATTTTAACAAAAATATCCCTGATACCTAATTAGTTAATATTTGATTGTTATAATAGTTTTATATCTTAAGTTATCAAAATAATTTAGTTTTCTTCCCTCTCTTATTGCTGTATCTTTTGACAGTACCTGTAAAAATTTGTAGAGACAACAGATGGTGCTTACTCCCACAAAGCAGATATTCTGCCAACCTTGTCTTAATATTTTAATATTATTTTAATATTAAATATTTTCATAGCAAGATAATTATAATTAGTAGCTCATTTGTAGTGCCTCTTTTAGTGTACAACCATTAAGCATGTTTTATTTTATAAAACTTTTAGGCCTCGATGGGTGGTTCCAGTTTTGCCAAAAGGGGAATTAGAAGTGCTTTTAGAAGCTGCTATTGATCTTAGTAAAAAAGGTAAGTTATATGTTTTTATGCTTTCTATAATGTATGCTACTAGATGTGCTTTTACTTTATCCCAAAAGCTGGTGAAATGGATTTGTTTTCCTCCATTTAATTGAGGGTCTTATCTGTTATGGGAAATAATATACAGAAGAATATTTTACAATTAAGTACCCTATATATGATGGATGGTGTGATGGACTCCAGACATATCTGCCCCCTGCCCCCCTTGTAATTTATCTTGAGTCATTTCTGTCCTCAAAATATGTACTGTGTAAGTCTACAAATTATTTACACTTGGCCTTTGACCGCTTTACTAAAATGACAGTGAATTAGGATGTGTGGCTCTTTGTACCTAGTAAAATTTTCATTCATAATCCTTCAGGTAAAAATTACCATTTTGTTAATATTGTACTTTTAAAATAAACTATCTCACATGTTTGTAAGATTGGGTCTTGCTTTGTCACCCAGGCTGGAGTGTGGTGATGTGATCACAGCTCACTGCAGTCTCTACCTCCTGGGCTCAAGCAATCCTCCCACCTCAGCCTCCTGAGTGGGACACAGGCATGCACCATCATGCCCACTAATTTTTTTTTTTTTTTTGAGATGGAATTTCGCTCTTGTTGCCCAGGCTGGGTACAGTGGCGTGATCTTGGCTCACTGCAACCTCCACCTCCTGGGTTCTAGCGATTCTCCTGCCTCGGCCTCCCGAGTAGGTGGGATTACAGGCACCCACCACCATACCCGGCTGATTTTTGTATTCTTAGTAGAGACAGAGTTTCACCGTGTTGGCCAGGCTGGCCTCGAACTCCTGGCCTCAGGTGATCCACCCGCCTTGGCCTCCCAAAGTGCTGAGATTATAAGGCATGAGCCACTGTGCCCGACTAATCTCTTTTTCCTCTTTCTTTCTTTACTTTCTTTTCTTTCTTTTCTTTCTTTCCTTCCTTCCTCCTTTCCTTTCCCTTTCCCTTTCCCTTTCCCTTTTCCTTTTCCTTTCCTTTTCTTTTTCCTTTCCTTTTTCCTTTCCTTTCCTTTTTCCTTTCCTTTTCTTTTCTTTCTTCCTTTCTTTCTTTCTTTTGTAGAGACAGACTGGTTCCCCAGGCTGGTCTTGAAGTCCTGGGTTCAAGCGATCCTCCCACCTCGGCCTTCCAAAGTGCTGGGATTGCAGGCATGAGCTACTGTACCTAGCCAATTTTTTTTTTTTTTAAATACACAGGAAAGGTGTGATTTTTCTCTTAGAGAATTGAAAGATGAAGTCTGTTTTTGTTAAACCAACAAAAGGAAATCTGGTGTTTTTACTCAGTTGTCCAGAAGAAAAAGTTTAATGCTGGAATTAATCTTTTTTTTTACCCCAATGTCTTTGGTCTACTTTAGGTGCAGTCGAGTTATCTAACAGAGGACTACTATTGTAATAATTTTCAATTCATGTTTTAAGATACTGCAGATTAAAAAGCAGTAACATTTCATTTTCTGAAATAGGATGGCTATGGATATGTTATAGTTAACAATAGGCACTATCAACAATTGAAATTGATTATTGTCAAAATTAACATGTTTAAGTACAACTCCATGGCAAGAGAAAGTTTGATTTATAATAATTCACCTCTTTTGTTTAAAGAACGTGTCCTTATGCCTCATTAATCCTGTAGAAATATACCAAAGTGAAAATACAACACACGGACAGGTTACGGTTGTTTTCACCACTCAAAATTTTTTGTTCTTTTACGCGTTTATTCACCAATTCATCAGAATTTTTTAAAGAATATCTTTTTTATTTTAAAAATGTTTACTTTTTATGGGTATATAGTAGGTGTATATATTTTGGGGTAATGAGATATTTTGATACAGGCATACAATGCGTAATAATCACATCAGGATAGATAAGAGTATCCATTACCGCAAGCATTTATCCTTTGTGTTTCAAACAATCCAGTTATACTCTCTAGTTATTTTAAAATGTACAATTAAATTAATTTTTTTTTTTACCGTATTCCCTGTTTTGTGCTAACAAGTAACTAGGTCTTATTCTATTTTTTGTACCCATTAACCATCCTGCTATTCTCTACATCCGTGAGTTCAGTTGTTTGATTTTTAGATCCCACAAATGAGTGAGAACATGTGATGTTTGTCTTTCTGTGCTTGGCTTATTTCATTACCATGGTGACCTTTTGTTCCATCCATGTTGTTGGAAATGACAGGATCTCATTTTTTTTTAATGGCTAAATAATACTCCATTGTGTATATGTACCACATTTCCTTTATCCATTCGTCCATTAATACTTAGGTTGGTTCAAAATCTTGGCTATTGTGACCAGTGCTGCATCAAACATAGTAGTGCAGATATCGCTTCAATATACTGATTTTCTTTTTTTTGGGCATATCAGCAAATTTTGGAAGACTTCTGTGCTAAGTATGTTCTAAGTCTTGACTGTAAAATGATGGGTAAACACTGATTAATGGTATTTCATTTAATAGCATTGACATTCAGTGGACGTGTATTCCTCCCTCCACCATATTTTTTTTTTCTGCGACCACAGTTATTTTTGACAAGTTCCAAATTTTTAAAAGTTTAAATTACCATCTCTTTTGTACTATCCATCAAATAATACTTTCTATACAAATTGAATAGGTTTTATTTTGTCATTAAGAGTTACAGATTTTCTTTGTTTGGAAGCACATTGCTCTGTTGCCTTTCTAAAATGTGGTGAAATTAAGCAAACATGTAAAGAAACAGAGACACTGAGATAATGAGAGAGGCTAATAAGGAAGGCAAGATATAATTCATTTTATTTGATAAAACACAGAATAGTATAAGGATATTGATGCTAAATGAATGATTTATGAACAAAATAAGATTTTAAAAATTGGGAAATGTTTTTAAGTTCGAAGACTTATTTTCAGGGAGCAAAATTCTATTTAAATTTGCCTCTTCTCGTGGTACTGCTGATCACCATTTTGTGTTTAAGGCTAGTGCCATAATTTGTCACATTTTCAGTTAGTGTTAATATTACTCGGTCAATCTACTTTTATGCAATTAAATATTTGTTAGCTGTCGGTGAAGTTTTCAGTTATTACCTTTTATTGTATATTGGACAATGTAAAAACAATCAGATAAATATTTTGTTTGCATTAATTTTTCTCACTTTTCCTTAGGCCTTGATGTTAAAAGTGAAGCATGTCAGCGATTTTTCCGAGATGGGCTAACAATATCATTCACTAAAATCCTTACAGATGAAGCAGTGAGTGGCTGGAAGTTCGAAATTCATGTGAGTCTTGTGTTTGACTTTAAAGGATCAGATTTACATAGTTATACCTGTGATTGGGGAGGGGTATATGTATGTGTGGCTGTGTTATATTTATTCTGTTATAATTGAATTAAAAGGTCTAAAAATGAAAAACTTAAAAATGTTTAAGTCTCTTGAAGGCAGCATGGTCATTTAGAATAAACATGAGATTTAGAGTTAAACTTGGGTTTAATCTCTCCCCTGGGATCTCAAGTGTCTGTGACCTTAGGCAAGTCATCACATTTCATTGAAAATGTAATGCTATCAGTTGTAAGGTACATCACTGTTTTATGGACTATTAAGAAAAATACTCAGGATGGGGCATTTCATATACATCTGGGACACCAAAGGGTCAAAAATGAACTTGCTATGCAGAAAGGGACAGCAAAAAACCCTGCATATCTTAACCTTGGCACTTGGTGAAGGGAGGGATTTAAAAAAAAAAAAAGTGAAAATCTAAACCACAAACCAGTATTTACACAGTTTTGTAGACTGAATTCAAATTATAGTTGTGATACAAAAAGCCCTTAAGTGGAAAATTTAAAATGGTCTCAGGTTGGTAGTGCCCCCAAGTGACTAACAGAAGCAAACACAATTCCTCTTTGCAAATACCTTCCATTTAGGAAAACAGTAATGTATTATTCATTGATTATAAGATAGAGTCAGATTCCAGAGATCTTAAAAAGTGAAAGTATATGTCTCAGACTGATAAAATGCCATAATTACTCTAAGTCTCTGTTACTTTTGTTTTTTTTGTGTTTTTTTTTTTTTTTTCCTGAGACAGAGTCTCGCTCTGGCTCCAGGCTCCCAGGCTGGAGTGCAGTGGTGCGATCTCAGCTCCCTGCAACCTCCATCTCCCAGGTTGAAGCGACTCTCCTGCCTCAGCCTCCCGAGTAGCTGGAACTTAGGCATGTGCCACCACGCCTGGCTAATTTTTGTATTTTTAGGAGAGAGGGGGTTTCACCATGTTGGCCAGGCTGATCTTGAACTCCTGTCCTCAAGTGATCCACCTGCCTCAGCCTCCCAAAGTGCTGGGATTATAGGTGTGAGCCCCCATGCCCGGCCTCTGTTCTTTTGTATACTGTGGAAGTGGTCATGTCAAGCAGATAATGTTTTTGTGGCCTATAACCTATTTCCCAAATATGACCATAGCATAAAAATTCCACATTTTCTAGCCGGTAGCTCATGCCTGTAATCCCAGTACTTTGGGAGGCTGAGGCGGGAGGATCACC
This sequence comes from Colobus angolensis palliatus, assembly GCF_000951035.1. Classification (NCBI taxonomy): domain Eukaryota; kingdom Metazoa; phylum Chordata; class Mammalia; order Primates; family Cercopithecidae; genus Colobus; species Colobus angolensis. The sequence goes on from NW_012111253.1 coordinate 5,960,838, forward strand.
TGAGGTCCCGAGTTCAAGACCAGCCTGACCAACATGGAGAAACCCCGTCTCTACTAAAAATACAACATTAGCCGGGTGTGGTGGCACATGCCTGTAATCCCATCTACTCCGGAGGCTGAGGCTGGAGAATGGCTTGAACCTGGGAGGTGGAGGTTGCTGTGAGCTGAGATCGTGCCATTGCACTCCAGCCTGGACAACAAGAGCAAAACCCCATCTCAAAAAAAAAATTCCACATTTTCTGATTTAACATGTAATTTTATAGGTGTAGAAAGGGAAACTTTGGAAGTGGCGTCAGACTTTCGCATTTAACATTTACCTAGCAAATTTATCTTGGATGATTGACATGTTGTATTTTATTTATTTTCATTTTTTGAGACAGAGTCTTGCTCTGTTGCCCAGGCTGGAGTGCAGTGGCGCCATCTTGGCTTCCTTGGAACGTCTGCCTCCTGGGTTCAAGCTGTTCTCATGCTTCAGCCTCCCGAGTAGCTGGGACTACAGGCACATGCCAGCACACGTGGCTAATTTTTGTATTTTTAGTAGAGACATGGTTTCACCCTGTTGGCCAGGCTGATCTCAAACTCCTGGCCTCAAGTGATCCACTCTCCTCAGCCTCCCAAAGTGTTGGGATTAACAGTCGTGAGCCACTGTGCTCAGCCTGACATATTGTTTAGATTTTAGAATTGCTGCCTATCGTGTACAAATTCCAGAGAGAAAAAATAGTAACTTGCATCTTATCTGTGGACGTAGAGCAGGAATAGATAACTTAGGTGCCTCTTGTATTTTTTAAGCTATAGCAAATGGCTTTTGAAAGTACCATATAAATTACGAAGTAAACAAATTCTAACTTGTTCTTTGATAATCAGTTTGATCCCAGTATTAATGAAATGGTTAGAAAAATGGAGAGATCATTATTTGTTAGGATACGATTAATATTGAAGATATTTCTGTTTGAAATTGCAGTGTTTTGATCTTGTAAATTGCCTTTCCTCCTCATGTAACAGAGGTGTATTATTAACAATACTCATCGTCTGGTGGAGCTATGTGTAGCCAAGTTGTCCCAAGACTGGTTTCCACTTTTAGAACTTCTTGCCATGGCCTTAAATCCTCATTGCAAATTCCATATCTACAATGGTACACGTCCATGTGAATCAGTTTCCTCAAGTGTTCAGTTGCCCGAAGATGAACTCTTTGCTCGTTCTCCAGACCCTCGATCACCAAAGGTGTGTTGGTTTGTTATTTTCAAAATTAAATAATACAATTGTTTTGCTCTGACACAGAATCTTAAGTGATCTGTATTTAAAGTGTGACAATGAAATAACACTTTAAATGAAAATATACCCAACCAGAAGCCTTTTTCGTAGCTTTGTCATTCTGGTTCTGTCTTTGTTTTTTCTGCATGTATAATTATCCCCGTTGTCTTCTGTCTAGCCTCTTTAGAAATAGTCATAATTGGCCGGGCGCGGTGGCTCAAGCCTGTAATCCCAGCACTTTGGGAGGCCGAGACGGGCGGATCACGAGGTCAGGAGATCAAGACCATCCTGGCTAACACAGTGAAACCCCGTCTCTACTAAAAAATACAAAAAATGAGCCGGGCGAGGTGGCGGGCGCCTGTAGTCCCAGCTACTCGGGAGGCAAACCCGGGAGGCGGGGCTTGCAGTGAGCTGAGATCTGGCCACTGCACTCCAGCCTGGGCAACAGAGCGAGACTCCGTCTCAAAAAAAAAAAAAAAAAAAGAAATAGTCATAATTTGGGTTAGTAGGAAACACTGTAGTTTTTCTTTGAAATAGGAGATTATTTCTTTGACCAAGGACTCAAGTGTTGTTCTGTAGGGCCATGATCATTTTAGGTATTCCAAGATTTTGACTCCAAAATCAAGTATATCCTCTAAATACCTAAAAATACATCATATAATTACAGAAATTGTTAATGAAATCAATATAGTAAATCTTCCAAATCTCACTTAAATATCTGTATTCGGTACATAAATGTAAGTTTTCTATATTGGTGTAAACAGACTATATACTGTAAAAACTTTATCCCTAAATGCTGCTTCTTTTAATAAATATTAAGTAATTAAAAAATTTTAGATTTCAGGGAGACATTTTTAATATTATAGGACTTGTACAAATTTCCCTTTTTCTATCCAGCCAGAAAAATTTTAAGTCATACATTATGCAGAACTTGGTTTATTCTACTAATTAGCTGAAGTTATCAAAAATATGTCAAACATAAGTTGAGATTTTCTGATATTTCCCAGTTCATATGGTTGCCACTAGATGGCTTATTTTTGCTTGAGTAGATCCGGTTAATATCTTAATAATGGCAATCTTCAGAATGAAAATTTTAATCTATACCTGTATTTCTTTTTAAATTTTACTTTTTTTTTTTTTTTTGCTCTATGTGCCAGTAATCCACAACTTAAGAGATTCACAGGAAACAAAACTTGATTTGGCAATGCTAAATGTAAAATTTTTAGATGACTTCTGGTTGAAGATAGTTTTATATCTTCGAAGTATAGTTCTTGCTATTAAACTTATAAAATATAGCGACTGGGAGAGTAGTTAGCCTTTCAAAGCCTTCAAGAGTACAATTTTAAAAAATATAGCCCAAAATATAGTTGTGAATCAAGGAGAAGCATATTCTATGGAGTTACTTACACATTTACTTGCTGTTGAAGTAAGAGAAATTTTATACAGCTAAACAGGTCTTCTATAAATCTGATTAAAAGGGGACATATTTGGCAGAATCTTCAACCATGTCCCTAGTTGGATGCAGATGTCATGATATAATGAAAAATCTAAGGGATATATAATAGCCTCCATATTTTTTTTTATTCTGTTCTTCAAAGGTGGTAGTGGCAAAATTCAGATCATCAGACTTAGTCGATGGAGATAAACTTTCTAAGCTGTAGATTCACTTTCGGATACTGTTTGTAATGAGTTTCATTTACCTTTGAGAAATTTGAGTTACAGAGCTTAAAAGTCTGTTTTATTAGGAATATTTTTGAGCCTTAATACTTAATCATTTTCTGGAGCTCTTGGTAGGTCTTCTGTTCTACTTCAAATTCTCTCTACACCCCCTACCCTCCTGGGACACTGAACCTCACTGGCCTCAACTTTTGACCCGTGAGAAAGCTAAAGCTGTCAGGACTATCTCTGAGAGTGTTTCCTGTTCCCCATCTTCCCCCAAGATGTTTGAAGATGTTTAAATGAGATTATTTATTCAAACATTTAAAATATAATAAAAACTTCATTGGTTATGACAAAAGGTCTCAGGTGAAATTCACCATTCTATCTTTGAGAAAAGGAACTTGTAGTAATAGAAAACTGTGGAAAGCATATGGTGAATTGTAAGCTATGTGGTCATTTTGAATTTTCTATTTAGGGCGACTGATCTTTCTCTGCCAGTCTTGACAACTTAGAGCCAGAGAAGGAAAGCTGTTGTTGGCAGCTGCTGAAGCTAGCCTATTAGCCTCAGTTTGAAGCACTCTATCTGAATATTCCCAATTGTTTAAGTGTACATTACAGTAAAAGAAATACAGAAAGATTAGCTTTAGACTAATTCTTTACTGTGTCCACACCTGCTGTTTTATAAATATTGTATGTAACTATCGAGTATATCAATCTAATACTCTCATTATAGTTACTGAAGAAATAAAATATATTACATAATGAGCATGTACTTTCTTACAATTGCTGAATGACAAGGGATCTGGTGAATTAAGTACTCAAGAGTTTTAATGGTTTTGAATTAGCCTTTCATGACTAAAAAGGAAAACCCTATTATCTTATATTGAAATACGGTAATGGATTTATTAGAGAATTTAGTTGATTCATATTCTTTTAAAACCATATAAAAATTAGCAGTAGGCCAGGCAAGGTGGCTCACGCTTGTAATCCTAGCACTTTGGGAGGCCAAGACGGGTGGATCACCTGAAGTCAGGAGTTCGAGACCAGCCTGGCCAACGTGGTGAAACCCCATCTCTACTAAAAGTACAAAAATTAGCCAGGTGTGGTGGTGCGTGGCTATAATCACAGCTACTTGAGAGGCTGAGGCAGGAGAATTGCTTGAACCCTGGAGGCAGAGGTTGCAGTGAGCCGATATCGCACCATTGCACTCCAGCCTGGGCGACGAGTAAAACTCCATCTCAAAAAAAAAAAAAAACCAACAAACAAAAACAAACAAGAACACTAGCATTAGCTATCATATTTTCTCTTTAAACAAACATTGGAAATACAGCCATTTATTTAGCATCTTTACTTTTTCCTGTGTATTTTAAAAAAATAGTTGTAGAAATTATTTTTGCTTAAGGCTTAGAAGAGAAATTGTCTCTTTTGTCCCTTGTTTTCCAGTGGCTTCTAAAACATGGCCTAAATTTTAGAAGGTGGCAAGGTGTGAAAGGTTTTCTTAGGTACATTAATTTCTACATATACTTGATTCTTATATCTGTATAGGCTTTTAATTCATCTTAAGTTTTTACATACAGACATGCTTTTAGCCTCACAACTGTTGTTTGTGCCAGCTGTATGGTACTTTGAGCTACAGCTCTTTCTTAGTTCATCCTGTTGCATGGTGTTACTTCTAAGATAAGGAGAACTGGGTGCAATTCGTATAAGCAAAAGTATCAACCAGCATATTCTACTTAGGAACAATAGATACTAATACCAGGCCTTAGTTTTTAATTGACAATTCACTCTCAGGCTATTAGTTACTGTGTTTATACGGAAATTTTAATATTTTACAACTAAACAAGAAGTAGATTCAAAATTCATTACTAAGTAGCTTCTTCTTAACTCTCTTGAAGTCTCTCTGCCTCCTGAAAATTATTTTAATATAAAAGACTTTCCAGTAATGAGAAGGTATTCATTCTTATATGGTGGGATATCTGAAATAGGAGCATGTCTTCTGATTCCTGTTCACCACTTATATTGGTACAAACAGATCTAACTATGCCCCAGTGATTTAATCTATACTTGCTACGTGTACTGCTTCTGTCTCACAGATGGAATTACTGTGAACAAAATGCAATGTTTTGTGGTCCTTTGAAAGATGATTTGTTTTACTGAATTTACTATTTCTAGTATATTTCAAGAAGGCTTTAGTGCTTTTTACCCCTTGAAGTAGGAAGTTAACTTTTTTCATTAATTGTGTTACAGGGTTGGCTAGTGGATCTTCTCAACAAATTTGGCACTTTAAATGGGTTCCAGATTTTGCATGATCGTTTTATTAATGGATCAGCATTAAACGTTCAAATAATTGCAGCCCTTATTAAGTAAGTTACATTTAAAAATCAATGTTTAGTGCACCGTAGAATTGCTGGTTTTTGCTTCATAAAAAATGGGTTTTTCAAGTGTGATTTCTTCAACTAATAACTTGGATTTTTAAAAAGTAATAGAGTTTAGTCCTAAATTGATTTTAAGAAATTGCGTATTTACAGGAGTTTTATATCTTTCTTATTTCAGACCATTTGGGCAATGCTATGAGTTTCTCACTCTTCATACAGTGAAAAAGTACTTTCTTCCAATAATAGAAATGGTTCCACAGTTTTTAGAAAACTTAACTGATGAAGAACTGAAAAAGGAAGCAAAGAATGAAGCCAAAAATGATGCTCTTTCAATGATTATTAAATCTTTGAAGAATTTAGCTTCAAGGGTTCCAGGACAAGAAGAAACTGTTAAAAACTTAGAAATATTTAGGTTAAAAATGATACTTAGGTAAGATACTTACCTCTTGAAATAATTATTTATGCCGATTTTAGAATCATACTTATCACTGAATTTTTCTTACAGATTATTGCAAATTTCTTCTTTCAATGGAAAGATGAATGCCCTGAATGAAGTTAATAAGGTGATATCTAGTGTATCATACTATACTCATCGACATGGTAATCCTGAGGAGGAAGAGTGGCTCACAGCTGAACGAATGGCAGTGAGTCTTTCGATTCTTCTTTATATGAATAAGAATCTACTTAAGACAAAAAATTAGAATAGCTCTAGCTAAAAAAATTAGTAGTAGTAACATTTTAAAGTAAACTGAAATTGGGAGGTGTTTTGATTGATTTATAACTCTGTTAATCCTGAGAACTTTTTGAAATAACATAGTTTATTATTTGGTAGTGATATGAGTAACTTTAAAACATCTTTGATAAATTTAGTGATGAATGTGGTGTTCTGAAGCAATTACTAGTTTGTTGGAGAGTGGGAAGTTGGTTGAAATGGAGTAGGTAGAGTTGATCTAGAAAATGGATTGGGTAGAATTTTATTTTGATATTGAAATTTTAGGAAACTTTATGTACCATAGATACCTTGTATGATATTGTTTTGAAATGAGTTAAGTATGCCATCTAAGTTACAGTGCCAATATTTTTTTGAATGTATATTGTGTAACAGTCTTGGGAAAACATCTGTAGGAGAACTGTCCTTGCCCTCAAGGAGCCCTCACTTTAATAGGGGAGATAGTGATTAGAGTGTGTTAAAATGTATGTGGAAACTGCTTAGATATTGCCCTGTGTTAGGGGATCGGGGTAGACATTTAGTTTCATACATATGATGTACGTATCTGCCTCGTGGAAAGTCCAGCACAGAGCTATTCAGAGTGTGGTCTGAAAACTGGTGCTGGTTCTTGAACAAGTCCTAGGTAGGACAGAAAACAGCAGTAAGTGTTTAGAAACTTCAGTTGCAGTTTGACATTGCGACATTTTTATTGTGTTTTACAAAAGTATCTGTGACTCTGCAGTGGCTCACGCATGTAATCCCAGTACTTTGGGAGGCCAAGGAGAGATTGCTTGAGGTCAGGAGTTCAAGACCAGCCTGGGCAACAAAGCGAGACCCTGTCTTTATATTAAAAATATTTGTGTATATATGTAGAATAACATAAAAACAACTATCTGCAACAGATTAGACATTAAAAACTGGCTCTTTATCAGCTGAGACATGTACTTCTCTAGCACATTTTGGGCCTAACTACTTTTTATTCTCAGTGAGCTAAATACTGCAAAATCATATAGTGTGGATTACTCCCTGTTTGTAGCATGAGTTAGCACTTTATTCTATTGCTGTAGATCAAATGAATGCTAGTTGAGCAAGTTAGCACAGTGTTACAGAAAAACAGACTGTGGAAGCATATGACTTGATTCATATTCCAATTCTAGCATCTGTGAGCCTGTTTACATTTTGTAATATAATAATGTATCTCTGACTAGGATTGTTTGGAAAATTAAAGAGAGAATGGATAAGCAGTAATAGTGCCTAGCACATGATAATTATTCATAAATAAAAGTAAAAAATAGAATGCCTTTTTACCCAAGGTCAAAACATAATTCTGGGGCAAAATTGGGATAAAGAACCAAAGATCCTAAAATTGGTCCTGTACCCACCCTACCATGGTGATTGTATACTTAAATAATATTTTTCTGAGTAAATGCTGGAGTGTAGAATCTTTTTAATTTCAGTATTTCTAATTTATGGGAACATTTTTGTATGTGCAAAATTGTTATAAAATTTCATAATTTTCCATTAAAGCAACACATAAGTATATTTTATCAGTATTATATTTTGTAAATGTGTTTTAAATTTCCTTATATTTAATAATAGTGTAAGCAATTAAGAAAAAATTGTTTTAATTTCTGCTTTCAAACACGTTTTTGAATTAACATTTAGGAATGGATACAGCAGAACAATATCTTATCCATAGTGTTGCGAGATAGTCTTCATCAGCCACAATATGTAGAAAAGTTAGAGAAGATTCTTCGTTTTGTCATCAAAGAAAAAGCTCTGACCTTACAGGACCTTGATAATATCTGGGCAGCACAGGTAAGGAATTTAAAATGATGGCTATTTAGTCTTTTAAATAAAGATACTAAAAACTGAATAAATACAGCAGTAGCTATCATGAAGTGCATGCAGGCTTGTATTGTTTGACTTTGAGAACATTTAAATGCTTGTTACCTTGCCAGGAATGTTTCTGAAATAACCAATAATCTTTTAAAAATAAAAATATTCTTTTATCTGTATTTGATAAAGGTTGAGAATTCGTCAGTGTTTTGTGTTTTTTTTTTTTTTTTTT
>NW_012111253.1:5969374-5979569 GCF_000951035.1 Colobus angolensis palliatus
TTTAAATAAAGGTGCAAACAGTAAAATCATAAGGAGTGTCTATTGAAAGAGAGTAAAGACATCTGTAATTGGTTTCTTCATAGATTTAATAGAAAGCAAAAACCTCCAGTGTCTGGAGAATTAAATCACTTGATTATTTATAAAGACCTGTAACAATTATTCCAGAGGATTTATAACTCTTCAGAAGGATTAGTAACCTTTTTAGTTTTTGAGTTGGAGACTGCAACTCCTTCTACTAATGACAGTTTTCTAATCATGGATTTCTTGGGAAGCATTATTGAGTTGTAGATTATGAAGCTTTGTTTTTTTTAGTTGATAAAAACCAAGAAAATAGCTTTGCCTTTGAGTGCTTAAGGTTCCAATTTTGAAACAATATTGTTAGTGGGCCTTATTTTTCTTTCTTTCTTTCTTTCTTTTTTTTTTTTTGTGAGACAGAGTCTCGCTCTGTCGCCCAGGCTGGAGTGCGCTGGCGCAATCTTGGCTCACTGCAAGCTCCGCCTCCCAGGTTCACGCCATTCTCCTGCCTCAGCCTCCCGAGTAGCTAGGACTACAGGCGCCCACCACCACACCTGGCTAATTTTTTGTATTTTTAGTAGAGACGGGGTTTCACTGTGTTAGCCAGGATGGTCTCGATCTCCTGACCTTGTGATCCACCCGCCTCAGCCTCCCAAAGTGCTGAAATTACAGGCGTGAGCCACTGCGCCTGGCCTAGTGTGCCTTATTTTTCTGTTTGCAATATTAAAATTGTCATGTTAAATTAAATAAATTGTATTAAAGGTTTGTATGAACTGCCAAAGTACACATTAGCTGTATTTATTATATCATGAAATTAAGTTGCCAGGTTTTAGATGGCAGTTCTAAAGCATTTTATAATGTTAGGTGTTTTTTTTTTTTGTTTTTTTTTTTGTGAGACAGAGTTTCGCTCTGTTGCCCAGGCTGGAGTGCAGTGACTCGATAACAGCTCACTGCAACCTCCGCCTTCTGGGTTCAAGTGATTGTCCTGCCTCAGCCTCCCGAGTAGGTAGGATTATAGGCATTTGTCACCGTGCGGGCTGTGTTAGGAATTTTCTTGTGTTACATAGTTAAATGAAAGAGATAAGAGTACTTTATTAATAGTTGTCAGTAAACAGTATACACTACTTAATCTGTTACTCAGATTCTAGTGTGTTGTGATTTTGTTTTTGTTTTTCAATAGGCAGGGAAACATGAAGCCATTGTGAAGAATGTACATGATCTCCTGGCAAAATTGGCATGGGATTTTTCTCCTGAACAACTTGATCATCTTTTTGATTGTTTTAAGGTAATTGTTAACATAGCAAAATATTACCATTCTATTTCAAATATAATTGATTAATTAGATCTGTGAATTACTTTTAGCCAATAAATACTTCAATAGAAATCCCATTCAATAGTCTGTGGTGTGAAGGAATTGGCCATTGTTTTCTTTTCCAACGAGAACTTGGTGTTCATTTTCTTAATAGCCCCCATAAGGGAAACTCAGGCTATCACTTTTTACTTCTTTCCCTGGTAGTTTCTATTTTAGTTACAGATTCAAGCAAATTGTAGGACTACAGGGAAGGATGATTGGTTGCAATAAACAGTAAGATGACAGCAAGAGAATACCAATATCTTGGTATTCTGGGGTCATATGTACAAGCAAAATATGAGTTAATCAAAATGTAACTGATAAAGCAGCCCAAGAACTCGTCCTACAGTCATACCTGCATTGATGCCATCATGTTGGTTTTTGAGGCCATGTTTTGTAACATCTTTGATTAGTTGCCAGGGTTAGGTTTGTGAAAGCTCAAGTGGTTAGTGAATTTGTGGATTAAGAACATAAAGACTTTTTGGCAGTTTGCACTAAGGGGTGTTCTATTAACAACTGGCATTAGATCATTAGGTCACCAAGATTTCTTGTTAAAAATAGCAATTATACTGACTAGTGGGAACATAAATTGCTATAGCCACTTGGGGAAATATTTGGTATTTCTGGTAAAGTTTAAGATTCTCGTAACTCATCAGTTTGACTTCTGAATATACACTTGAGAAACTCATGCTTATGTACACCAGGGTACGTGTTCAACAACACTTGTAGCAGAATTACTTGTAATAGCGAAAAAACCTGCTGTGTAGGATAGATAAAGCATAGAATAGATAAATTATGGAATGTTCATACAGTGCAATATTTCACGGCAATGAAAGAGCAACTCAACCATACGGAGGAGTAATAAACAGAAGGTTGAAGAAAGGAATAAAGCCACACAGTAATTCATACACCTTGATTACATTAATGTAAAGTTCTGAAATGGGCACAGCTGGTTTCTGGGGCGTTACTTGCCATGTATTATTTTTTATCTGGGTACTAGTTACCCAGGTGTTTACATTGTGTACCGTAATGTTGGTATATGCTCGTATTTTTCTAGATACTATTTCACAGTAGAAGAGAAAATACCATTTTTACTGGCTTCCATCACAGACATATTAAATCAGATCAGTAGGTACTGAAGTCCAAGAGTCTGTATTTTAAGCAAGTTTCACAGACAAGTCTTAGGGACAGTAAAGCTTTGCTTTATGGAAAAATCGCTACTTTAAGGTGCTTTATGGAGAAATCGCTGCTTTATGGAAAATTTTATTTTGAAGGGAACAAAGTATTGAGTGAATCTTTTGTGTGGTTTTTATATATTTTGTTTCTATGCATGTAAAAGTAAAACTTACATACTTTTTCCATCCATTGAAATATATCAAAGGCAGCTGAGGAAATAATAGAATTGGTCATCATGGGCACTGTAAAGATAAAGACTTCTGAAATGATATGTGACCAGTGATGCCTTTGATGAGAGAAGTAAAAAAAGGGGTTGTTATTATGTCTCCTGTATCCCTCCTCTTCTCAGGATAGTCTAAATACAATAATGGTCTTAATATAATAATAACTCTTCATGTTTTTTCCCCCTTGGCTTAACACATGTTTATTGAGCACTTGTCATTTCATAACAAGCACTTTTTTTCCAAGGTGTTGGTAAATCTGGCAATTCTTATGGAGTGTTGAAAGTTTCTGCTAAAGATGATTTTGAAAGGAAGCAATGAAGTCTGAGTCACCTTGTGGTTCTTTGCAGATTGCAACCAAATGATTCCAACCTTCTGGGTTAGACTTTGCTTTATGTCCTTGGCCTAGTTTTTAAACATTAGTCTAGTTTTTAAACATTTGAGTTCTAAGTAAGTTTCATATCTTTGCCAGCACTTGTTCTTGTCAGAGTTCTGAATTTTTGACAATCGTCTTGGTGTTTGAAATGTTACCTCGTTGTGCTTTTAGTTTTTATATCCCTTGATCAATGATGAGATTGAGTATCTTTTTGTATATTTTTTGAGCTGTTCACTTTTTTTTTTTCTTTTGGTGAATGCCTGTTCAAGTCTTTTGTCTATTCCCCCGACCCCGGCCCCGTGGCATTATTTGTATTTTTTTGGATTGTAGTTCTTGATATATTTTGAATGCTAATCCTTGTCAATTCAAGAGTTACAAATAATTTCTCCCAGTTTGGTTATCTTTTTCACTCACTCGATGGTTGCATTGGTTGAACAGATGTTCTTAATTTCTCCTTTCATGTAGTTTGTATCTCTAAAAGATGAGTACATGAAAAAATTCACAATACCATTATCGACCTAAAAATCAATAATTCCTTAATATCATAGTGTTAAAACTTCCAGTTGTCTTAGATCATACGTCTTCATTTTAGAAGTGAGTTTTGATCAGAATCCTGGTGTAGTCCATGTGTATGTCTTTTAAGTCTCTTTGAAACTAACTTCCTTCTTTTTTACTTTCCCTGCAATTTATTTGTTGAAGAAACTGGATCATTCGTTGCCTTGGTGTCTGTCAATAGTTTTGATACAGAAGGTTTTGTTTTTTATTTTACTAGAGCATATCTTAAGTGGTGGTGTGCTTTTCCTTGAGGAGGAATACCTAGTTGTCTTTTTGTTATGTGAGCCAGATGTTTTTAATTGTAATCTGATATTTAAGTCTTATATTCTTAGCCGTTGTCATATTTCTTTTGTTGTTTTGTGTAGACTGAAAGGAAATAGAAACGGGCACTCACATCATCTTTGAAGACGTACCATATTAGTAATTCCATTGAACGGATCTTCTCTCATTAACTTAATCGTTCTTTTTTTTTTTTTTTTCTGAGACAGAGTCTCTGTCACCCAGACTGGAGTGCAGTGGCACGATCCCAGCTCACTGCCTCCTGGATTCAAGCAATTCTCCTGCCTCAGCCTCCCGAGTAGCTGGGATTACAGGCGTGTGCCACCACGCTCAGCTAATTCTGTATATTTAGTAGAGATGGGGTTTCACCATGTTAGCCAGGCTGATCTTGAACTCCCAACCTCAGGTGATCCGCCCGCCTGTGTCTCCCAAAGTGCTGGGATTATAGGCGTGAGCCACCGCGCTCAGTCAGCTTAATCGTTCTTCTACTGTTTGATGTTAGGTTCATTTCAGTTTATTTTCTAATAAACTTAGTCCATTTTCTGCTGCTATAACAACACCACAGACTGGGTAATTTATAAAGAACAGAATTTTATTTGGCTTATGGTTCTGGAGGTTGGGAAGTACAAGAGGCATGGTGCCAGCTTAACCATGAGTTTTGGAGGGGACATTCAAACCATAGCAGTAACTTTACTCATAAAGCGTTTCCCATGTTGCTTAGCAGCATCCCTGGTCTCTACTCACTAAATGCCATTAGTACCCTGCCCTTCCACAAGCATGATAACCATGTTGTATTACAGTACCATTTTAGAGGTTTTAAAAAAATGTATTTTAGAGTTTTTAATTGGGTGTCTTCTAAATTGAAATAATGTATCATTTATTTTTCATTTTTGGAATTTAACTCTACCCTGTAAAAAAAATACCAGGCTAACTGTATTTTCAGATCTCACTTGAATAATTCTGTGCTTAGCTACATTTCTTTTGATGAATTTGAATATAGTTAACCTGGTGACAACTTATGAAGTGGTGACTAAATATGTGTTTTCATGTCACTTAATTTTTTTCCAGGCCAGTTGGACAAATGCGAGTAAAAAGCAACGTGAAAAGCTACTTGAGCTGATACGTCGTCTTGCAGAAGATGATAAAGATGGTGTGATGGCACACAAAGTGTTGAACCTTCTGTGGAATCTGGCTCACAGTGATGATGTGCCTGTAGATATCATGGACCTGGCTCTCAGTGCCCACATAAAAATACTAGATTACAGTTGCTCCCAGGTAAGAGTGTACTGCTTTGCTCACTTTTTGTCACCTTTCCCCTTCCCCCTTCCATTAGGATGGCTTAGTTACAGGATAGTTCTATGTTACTCTGACATTGTTAGTTTTTAAATGATCTTCCAGAGTTGAACAAAAAAGTTCATTAGTCTGCCTTCCTTAGAATCTGTACATCAAGGTTTTGTGACTCATCTGAAAAGCATTTTAGTCTCCTTAGAAGAAAGTAGAAACAACAGATTATACAGTGGTGGTATTACCAAGTGTATGGTTCTGAAATGCCAGTTTTGAATACAATTCGAATATTAAAGCTGATTAGGGACTTCAGAGGGAAGAGAAATTAGGTTTTCTTTGCTCATAGGGAAGTTAAGAAAAATTAATAGAATTTCCTAACCATTAAAACGTTTAGTGCCTCCACAATGAGCAAATCACACAATTTCCCTACAGTCTAATTTGTAGCATGTATATTTTTTAACACATGGTAAAGTGAACATTGAGTGATTTCTCACATGTTAATAAAACTATTTGTTACACTGATGAACTGGTATTTAGGTAAGAGCCAAGGAAAGCTCAGGAAGGTGTATTAATGTAGATACTACTCAGGTTTTGACTATGATTATTTGTGACAGTTCGTTAAGTATTCAGCAAATTAAATAGTAATAAGGGCCTTGAGTATAAATTATTTCATTAAATCAAGGGTCCTTCTGAGGAGTCTTGAATCAGAGCAGTACACTTGCTATCGGGGCTTTTAACTGGTAACTTCTTTTTTAAATATATTAGTATCAGTGGCTGCCATAGTGATTTACACATTCGTTCATGAATAGTTACTGAATTTCACTGAATTTAGTAGACTGTTGCCTTTTTTCAACTTCAACTTTATTGTTTGGGAAAAAAATTTTTAAAGTCATTCTCCAACTGCCACCTTTTCTCTTCTGCTTGCCAAAACTGCTGTCAAAGTGTACATTTGATCATAAATATTTTCATGGCCTTAAAAATGTACACACTATTAAACTCAGCATTTCTACTTAGATAAATTTCTTCTCAGAAATAGTGAAAAAGGATACAAAGAGGTACCCACAAGGACATTCATTAGTGTTTATGGACGTGAACATGTAGAAGCCTCCTGAATAATTACTTTTTTTTTTTTTGTCTTTTTTTTTTGTTTTGCTTTTTGAGACGGAGTCTTGTTCTGTTGCCCAGGCTGGAAAGTACAGTGGTGCGATCTTGGCTCACTGCAATCTCCGCCTCCCAGGTTCAAGCAATTTTCCTGCCTCGGCCTCCCCAGTAGCTGGGATTACGGACACGTGCCACCACGCCCAGCTAATTGTTTTGTATTTTTAGTAGAGACTGGGTTTCACCATGTTGGCCAGGCTGGTCTCGAACTCCTGACCTCAAGTGATCCACCCGCCTCGGCCTCCCAAAGTGGTGGGATTATAGGCATGAGCCACAGCTCCCAGCTGTGAATAATTACTAATAGTTTATACAAGGTTGTATTATGGAGCCATTAAAAGGATTAATATCACTTAAGAGTATGATCCCAATTTTGCTACCAAAAAAGGAATATCTGTGCATTACAAAATCCCAAACTTGAGGGGTTTCGGGGGGGGAAAAAAAAAACTCCACAAAATTGTTTTCCTTTCCCTGTATGCAAAAGTAAAATAATCCGAGCTTACAAAATTGTTAGTCACACAAACTTGCAGTTGTGATTACTATTGACTTCAGGGAAAGAGCTGAAGTAACTAAGGTTTGAGAAGTAAAATATCATAATTGAAATAATTTTGAGTTTATAACATTCTTAATTTAATTTTTAACAGTTTATATCTGCCTCTGTCCTTTTTCTCTCCTTGTATGTATGTTTCTTTATTTTGATTTTGGTGATTATTTTTAAATGTAGTTGTCATTGTATTTATTTTCTTAGTCAAATACACATTTTCAGTGTTCTTCACTCTACTAAAAGATGGCCCATTTAGGGTAGAGTAACAGTCAGGGTCTTGTTATGTATTAATTCTGGATTTTGTGATATGGTAGAATCTCTTAAAATACTGGCTAAATACCTACCCTTTGGCAAACTTGGAAAATCAAACTTTCTCTCAGTGTGACTAATACTTAGGATCTGCAGTGTTTGCAGATAAATTTCAGTCCATATAATACAAAGCTTTTATAACAGTGCTGGGCTTTTTGGAGTTTTGGTAGTGAATGTGAAATAAAAACAAACTTAAAGCTTTTATTATTTAAACTCTTTACTGTAATTACAACATGATGCTTGTGTTGCTAATCTTAAAAGCTTTTATTTTATGATTCTCAAAATAATTTGAAAATAAAATTCTCCTGAGTATTGATCTGTTTAAAACATTGAAATCATTTGTTTAAGGACCGTGATACACAAAAGATCCAATGGATAGATCGCTTTATAGAAGAACTTCGCACAAATGACAAATGGGTTATTCCCGCCCTGAAACAGATTAGAGAAATTTGTAGTTTGTTTGGTGAAGCGCCTCAAAATTTGAGGTAAGACTTTTTAACATAGAAAATTTCAATATTTAAATTTATGTACTTTATTGAAAATAAACAGCATATTGGCTGGCAAATGCAAATTTTTCAATTAGTGGAGTGAGAAGAGGCTATATAAGAAGTGTTTGAAACAAAAGAATCCTTTATTATATCTATCTTCTTTGTTTTATTAATGAGGAAGTAAGCCACAGTTAAGTGATAAATACCAGAATCAAGATAATATTGCTTTTGGGTTCTTGGTTCAGAATTATTATTATATACATACCATATTTCCAGCAAGTATGCCAAGAAGTTTCATGGCATGTCTTTAAAGTTGGATTAGACCACAAGGACATTTAAATTGATGAAAGATGACAAGATACAGTTCCATAATTTTTAAACGTTTATTTTAGCTAAATTTCTTTTTAATAGCTGTCTTTATACTATCTTAGGTGTCAAATTCTGGTTACTGAAATAGTTTGTCCTATTTTCTGGTAATAGAGTTGGAATTGATAACATCAAAAGGAAAAATAATGTGAAGAGAAAAAGAGTAGGATGCAATAGAAGGAATATTCACAGTGGAGTCAGGATTTCTAGGTGTGAATCTTGGGTCAAACTGGTAATTTAATCTTATAAAAATTCTGTAAAGAATCATGTTTGGCCTGGTGCGGTGGCCCACCCCTATAATCCTAGAACTTTGGGAGGCCGAGGAGGGCGGATCACCTGAGGCCAGGAGTTTGAGACCAGCCTGGCCAACGTGGCGAAACCCTGTCTTTACTAAAAATACAGAAATAAGCCAGGTGTGGTGGCGTGCGCCTATAGTCCCAGCTACTCGGGAGGCTGAGGCACTAGAATCGCTTGAGCCTGGGAGGCAGAGGTTGCAGTGAACTGAGATTGCACCACTGCATTCCATCTTGAGCAACAGAGTGAGACTGTCTCCAAAAAACAAACAAACAAACAAAAAAAAACCAAAACATGTTTTCTTTATATGTAAGATTAAATGAGTGCCAGGATCCTTTACAGCTCTACATTACTATGATTATACCTCAGACAGAAATAGAAAAGGTCATGTATGTCTTTATTTAAACAGTTGAACTTTGTCTCACTTTTTTCCCTACGGCTAGAAAAAAATATCAAATTGGAAAAGCTATGGAGATAAAAACATTGTAAGAAATTGAGACATATATCTCATTAACAATATTTATTTGAGGGCGTATTTTGAGTATGTTTGGCCCATCGTACATATGCCTTTCGGCCTTTCTCAAATGAATGCATTTGGCTTTCAAAGTAGACACAGTAGTTTACATACTCTTCCAAGAACAGTGGCCTCGTCTCCCCTAAAATAGTAGTAATGGATGTGAAAGTTGATTGGTTTCAGCAAAGGTAGCAAAATAGATTAGATTTCAATGAAGATAGCAAAACAGATTAGTCTTTGTGGTGACACCTGTGGGCAAACTTGGCTACAGAGTGTCCCAGGATGTTTTCTTAAATAGCTAATAATTAATAAAATTCTTCCTTACAACTGTAGTGTAATTTTTGTGATACTAGTCTTGCAAAAAATGTTTCTATTTTATAATTTTGGTAATAATTACATAACACAAGCACTTCGGTACTATTATAGGATAGAAAATAGTCATTGAGGTATACTCCCATTTGGTGAAGTTGGTGAATACTGATGGATGCTTTTGGTGTAAAATAAGAATAATGTAATAAATGTCTTATTTTTTGAAGAGTTTGTTGTGATATTTTCATTAAAAAAGGTAAATGTACAAAAGTATAATTTTTAAATTATTACATCAGTAGCTAAGAATTTAGATAGTACGAACTCTTCTGATTACAACAGAGTTTAATTGCCTAATTATATTGTTAAGTTCTTCTCGTTTCAGTCAAACTCAGCGAAGTCCCCATGTGTTTTATCGCCATGACTTAATCAATCAACTTCAACACAATCATGCCCTAGTTACTTTGGTAGCAGAAAACCTTGCAACTTACATGGAAAGCATGAGACTGTATGCTAGAGGTATGTATTGTAAGCTAAAATAAACTATGGGAAATAGCAGTGACCTTTTTTTGCATTAATTACCTTAGAAATATAAATCATGTTCCTTTATGGGTTTAAGATCCACTATTACTCCCAACTCTTAGACATCCTAAACTCCAGGCCAGCAGTTTAAGGGTCTTCACTAAGTGCTTGCCTTCCCCCATTCTCTTTGTTAAATAGATTTTTCTTCCCTGCCTTGGGAGCTCTGCCTGCCTTTATTACAATTGATTACTACCTTCTTAGGAATGTACCTGACTCATTTTCAACCTTTATTTCCTTTACCACCACCTTTAGCTTTTTAAAAGGAAACTTGTTTTGTCTATGTCTGTTCTTACATTATAGTTCTTTTATAATCCCAAGCTTATGTTTTGTAAGTGCTTCGAGACTCCATGAATTTATTTTTTTATTTTATTTTATTTTTT
>NW_012111253.1:5982185-6010819 GCF_000951035.1 Colobus angolensis palliatus
ATTGAGGCAATAATTAATAGCCTACCAACCAAAAAAAGTCCAGGACCAGATGGATTCACAGCTGAATTCTACCAGAGGTACAAGGAGGAGCTGACTCCATGAATTTAAAAAACATAAGAGTAGAGATGGGAGGCTGGCTATAAGAATCTAGATGTTTACATTGGCATTCAAAGTGTGAAATTGTTTGAACATGTTTAGGATAAAGTTTCCTGTGATTTCAACAGATCCCGATTATAAGTGCCTGCCATATGTGGAGCCCTGTGTCGGTGCTCTTTTGCCCTCTGACAGTTATGTCAGTCTGTGTGTGCAAGAGTAGGGATGGCTTCTCAGTATATACTCTTCCTCCTCTGTCTTATGACAAATTCATGCCCGTTTCCCCATCGATACTTTGTAGTTTCAAGTTTGTTTCCAGAGCAGTATATAAGAAGAAAATACTGTATTACCAGTGTTAGTGATGGAGTTAAACACACTGATTACTCAACTTACCATTCATTTAACATGTTATGTAGGATTTGCAGAAGCCCATAGTGTGTATGTTAAAAATGAGAATATTTATAATACTCATTGTTTGAGGAGTAGGCTTTTGACATTATTGAATAAAATCCCCTGGTGCTTATGAATTACCAGATTTTTGCTTAATACTTATGTACATTTCCCAATGAAATTCAGATAAACATAAAAATTAAGCAACTCTTCTGATACTCCTGGTGATAGTGTTGACTCTTTGTTCTTCCATTTATCCCCTCGGGGCCAATAGATTATAGAGCTAGACAAGCAATCTAAGTGTTAGGCAGCTGATGAGCAACAGACAGTGATCTTAGTATTTCAGTCCTAGGTTCCTTCTAAGCAGTATAATAGAACGATCAAGGCAATACAGCCATGTGATTTATGTTCTATACCAAAGGTACTCAAAATCAGTGAGATAAAGAAGAGGTTTATGTGTAGTAGGGTTTAGTATATTATGATTATAATCTCTTCCTGGTGGTACAAAGCCCTCATGGTTGCCAAGGAGGGCCTTCCCTCAGAGTAGAGCCATATAATCCATATGTGCTTTAATGCTGATTTTTATTTACTTCATTTGCATGTGGTGGTTAATTTCATTGTCAGAGGTCAGGAACCCTACTGTCTCACTAGGGTTTTTTCTGCTACATTGTAGTACAATTCTACTTGAGTTACTGCCTCATCTCAACTTCGTTGTCACAGGAATGATTACATTGTTCAGTTTTTCCTCCTTATGTTTTCTGTATATCTACAGACTGAGAGATGTGAGTCTGCATAGTCGGGTTGCCTAGGTCTGAAACATGACCCAAACATATTAACTGTATGACTGTGGGCAGGTTATTCATGCTAGAATAATGTCTGGCACATAGTAAATTCCCCTCTGAATTTTAACATCATACCTTTTCTTTCTCCTAAGCTTGGTACCTTTTCTTCTTCCAATTTATTACACTACTCTTGATTAATACTGATGAGTCTGGAGATACTTAAATATGGGGTTGGGGGGAAATAATTTTTAAAACTAGTAGAATTCTTCTATTAAACATTTTACAACATTAAATCACTTTTGTGGTAGCATCATCCAGTAACATTTCTGAATTTGCAGTTCTAAAGTAAATTATGGTTTTTGCCTCTATAATAAAAGTGATAGATGAATCCCATTAGGTATGAGGCATTAGGTTACTTGGCATAATAGCATCAGGCTTCCACAGTTCACTGATATTGTCAATTTCTGATAACCATTTTACCAATGGTTTGTCCTACCTGTCTTTTATCTTCACTAGCATCTTTAGCTTTGAGGGAAAAACATTTCCTCAGTAAGCATGATTAGCTGATTTTCCCCCCTATAAACATTATTTAGATAAAAGAATGAACTTAGTAAAATTCTCTACAGTATTTACTCAGGTTCTCACTACAAGTGCTTTCATACACTGGTGCTTACTTAAATTATTCTTTAAAAGTTTTTCATATGCGTACAATAAAGTATAAACCGCCTTTTAGTTTTCACTCAAGTTTTAACTCATTGGTAGAATAGTCATTACTGAAAGTTTAATTTACCATTTTTTCTTGTTTCTGGATAGAGTTGGACGACCCAACTTCACTGTAGGTCAGATTTTTGCACTCTGTTTACTTAGGACTGCCACCTTCTGTTACTTCTTCCCAGTCTTTTCCATCCAACAGTAACAGTTTTTAGGAACATTTTCCACACAAAAGGATTTCTTTATGAGTGTCATTCACCAGCAGTGCTATGTTAGGATGCAGATCCTGTGCTAGATTTTCTCACTTCTGACTCATTCCTACACATGAACCATGAAGTACTGTTAAGTCTATGTGGCTTCTGTGTGGTTTTAAAATAATTAAATATTATCCATTTTGTGAACAATTTATACCTTCCTGGAGAAACGGCTGTTTTCAGGCCTGGAACAGGGAAAGTACAACATGATCCTTGACCATCCTATTCCAGAAAGTAAAGTGTTCAACTTTTCTTACATGTTGACATGTCAAAAGGACACAGGAGTTGGCTTTCACTGGCCATAATTAGGTCAAAATTAGTAATGAAAATATGAAAATACTCATGTAAACAAAAATGCCGACTAACAAATGTAGAGTATATGATGAAAATAAACCCAAGGGGGTGAGGATTTTTCATATCTGGAATGGCAGAGTAAAATGTTCAGCAGGCCTTAACAAAACAACCATTTAACTGGAGATAAATATTAAAAATAGTCATTTAGAGTACCTGAAAATTGTCCTAAGGGAGTATAGCAAATGGGAAAACACTCAAGAAAATCTGTTAAATTTGCAAAACAGTAAGAGTCTGTAGCATTTGAGCCACAACTTGTTCTGTTCTCCCATGTTCAGACCAGCTTTCTTGTGTGGAAACTCTACTCCAGGCAGGTATGACTAAGAAGCAGGGGCTCCCTCTCCCCATGGCTGCCGGTCTAGGGCTGTAGTTTGACCACATGAGGTGCAGACTACTGGCATTTCTGATCCTTTTCAGCCCTATGTGACAGAAGCTCTGTTCCAGGCAGTCATGTCCAAGAAAACTGAGAGTCTCTTACCTCACTCAGTGCCTACTTGTAGGATAAATGCTTTACTTAAGGCATGACAGACTGAGAATACTGGGGCTCTGATTATCCCCAACTTAGCTTGCTCACAGGGTGGAAATTATATGTCAGGGAGTGCAATCTGAGAAAATCATAGTTTGATCCCACACCCCCAACACCAGCACCTGCTCTTAAAGCAGGGATATCATTTTGGGAGAAGCTAGCTGCTGTCTTCCCTCTATCTCCTGAACAGTAGCATAGATGTTCTATCCAGATGGAAAGATAAGATGTGAGGATGCTGTGCTCAGCAGTTGTGCTTGAAGAGACCATCTTTCTTTGGACCAGACCATGCCGTGCATGCCTAAGGGTATTATCACAAATGGAGATTTGGGTGATGAAGAATTAAGAAAGTGCTTGTGGCTCCCTTGTACTGGTATCAGCAAGTCACAGGATGAGCAACCAGAAGTTTAACAGAAAGATCTAGATAAGGAGATAGCCAAGACAAGCCCTCTTGTGATCACAGTCAACCCTGGGGGTCAGGAATGCTACGTGTATGCATTAGGCTGCACCTAAGCAGAAACTGTCAGAACTGGACATGGGACAAATTGAAAACATTCCCCAGGCTGGGCACCGTGGCTCAAGCCTGTAATCCCAGCA
The DNA here is from genome assembly GCF_000951035.1 of Colobus angolensis palliatus. Taxonomy (NCBI): domain Eukaryota; kingdom Metazoa; phylum Chordata; class Mammalia; order Primates; family Cercopithecidae; genus Colobus; species Colobus angolensis. The sequence goes on from NW_012111253.1 coordinate 5,985,887, forward strand.
CTTTGGGAGGCTCGAGACCATCCTGGCTAACACGGTGAAACTCCGTCTCTACTAAAATTACAAAAAACTAGCCGGGCGAGGTGGCGGACGCCTGTAGTCCCAGCTACTCGGGAGGCTGAGGCAGGAGAATGGCGTAAACCCGGGAGGCAGAGCTTGCAGTGAGCTGAGATCCAGCCACTGCACTCCAGCCTGGGCAACAGAGTGAGACTCCGTCTCAAAAAAAAAAGAAAAAACATTCCCCAAGCTTCATGTCGATTCATCAGCAAAGGGTGAAAGCCTCACCGGTACAGTGGACTTAAATACAGCTCTGACCAAACAGAGCACTGGGTGAATAATAAGCTACCCTGACTCAGGGGCAACGCTTTAGGAAGCCAGATGTGAAAATTACATGTATCTCTGGCAGTCTGGAAGACTGTGTATATATCATTGCATCCTTGCAGCAAGACTGCATCCTTGCTGGAGTGATTGAGAAGGGAACATGCAAGCTACTTGTCTCCGAATGAACATAGGACAAAAACAAACTTTTTGAGTGGTGTGATAGCAGCCTCCAAGCCACACAGACATCCCGTGGTAAAGGGTAAAAATCTACTAGTCAAGGAGGCTTAAGCACAGCGTTTGGCCAGTAAGGGGCTTATATTGACCCAGGGGCAACTCCTAGGTAGGCAGGCTAAAGGATTAAAAGAAGGAGGAAAACATCTGGATAGAGCCGTCGGAAGCTGTGCACTGTGAGGGAAATAGACTATAGTCTATTTCCCGTAGTCATAGCCCAGTCACTAAACAAGCAAGCAAATGGGTGGGGGAAGGGAGATCAGTATTCAGGTTGTGGTTGTATATCTAACATATCCAGATTTTGATGACAAAAATTTGAGGCATATAAACAAATGGGAAGATGTGACCTGTAGACTGACACAGAGACTGCCTTTGAAGGAGGCCACATGGAGGGCGTTGCAGACACACTTGACAGCAAAGACTTGAATTACACATATGCTCTAGAACTGAAGAAAACTATGTCTAAAGAATTTTTTAAAGTATTAATGACAATGTCTAAATTAGAGGATAGTAAAAAGAAATGATTTTTTATTTTAAAAATCATGTAGAAATTTTGTACTTGAAAAGTATAATAACCAAAATGAAATATTCGTAAGGGGGCTAAACAATAGATTTGAACTGGCAGAAGAATTAATCAGTGAACTTGAAGATAGATTAGTAGAAATTATGCAATCTGAAGAACAGGAAAAGTGAACAGAATCTCACAGAAATATTGCGTACCATGAAGGGGACCAATATTAATTGTAATGGAAATACCAGATGAATGAGAGTGACAGAAAGAGACATAGTCACGGAAAGCATCCCAAATTTGATGAAAGACAAGAAGCTTAAAGAATTGCAAATACGGTAAATGCAGTGAGCCCCAGACTGAGACACATTGTAGTCAGAACAGTTGGAAGGTAGTAAGAGAAAAATGAGTCTTCCTGCACAAGGAAACCCCAATAAAAATTAACAGCTGACTTCTCATCAGAAACATTGAGGCCAGAAGGCAATAGGACAACATACTCAAAGGGCTGGGGTTGGGGGACAGACCTGACAACCAAGAATTTTACGTTCAGCAGCACAGTCTTTAAAATCTGAAGGCAAGCTAAAGATATTCCCAGATAAAGACAGAGAATTTTTTACTCTAAGACTTGTTTTACAAGACATCCTAAAGGAAGTAATTAGGCCCAAAACAAGTGACATCAGACAGAGTGTTCCAAATTTGCAGGAAAAAAATACTTGGATACTATAAACCAGCGGTCCCCAACCTTTCTGGCACTAGGGACTGGTTTTGTGGAAGACAATTTTTCCACGGACTGGGGGTGGGGGTGGGGTTGGGTTTACCTCCTGCTGTGCGGCCCTGTTTCTAACAGGCTACAGACCTGACAGACATCTGTGGAATACTCCAACAATAGTGAAACTACTAAAACCACATATCATCTTAATAGATGCAGAAAAAGCATTTGTCCAACCTCTTCAATATAAAAAGGCTCAAACTAGGAATAGAAGGAAAATTCCTCTACCTGATCAAGAGTATCCCAAAAAACCCACAGCTAACATGATACTAATTAATGGTGAAAGACTGGTTGCTTTCCCCTTAGGAACAAGAATGAGACAAAAGATGTCCACTCCAATCACTTCTATTTAACATTCTGCTTGAGGAGTTAGCCAGGGTAACTAGGCGAGAAAAAGAAGTAGACAACCCAATTAAGAAATGGATGCGGCCAGGCGCAGTGGCTCAAGCCTGTAATCCCAGCACTTTGGGAGGCCGAGACGGGCGGATCACGAGGTCAGGAGATCGAGACCATCCTGGCTAACATGGTGAAACCCCGTCTCTACTAAAAATACAAAAAATTAGCCGGGCGAGGTGGCGGGCGCCTGTAGTCCCAGCTACTCGGGAGGCTGAGGCAGGAGAATGGCGGGAACCCGGGAGGCGGAGCTTGTAGTGAGCCGAGATCGCGCCACTGAACTCCAGCCTGGGCGACAGAGCGAGACTCCGTCTCAAAAAAAAAAAAAAAAAAAAAAAGATGCAAAGGATCTGAATAGAAATTTCTGCAAAGAAGGTATACAAATGACCAATGAGCACTTGAAAAGATGCTTAGTATTATTAGTTATTAGGGGAATGAAAATCAGAACCACAGTGAGATAATGCTACTTCATACCTACTAGGGTGACAAAAAAGAACAGTAAATATTGATGAGGCTATGGAGAAATTGGAGCGTTCGTATGGTCCTTGTAGAGTGGCAGAGCCACCTTGCAAAATGTTAATCGTAGAATTTATCATATTACCCATTCCCAGTTACATACCCAAGTGAAATGTATACATAAATCTGTACAACATGAATGAACTTTGAAAACATTATGCTAAGTGGGTAAAAGTCCATCAGAAAATAGCACATATTGCATTATTTTTTTGTTTTGTTTTGTTTTGTTTTTTTTGAGATGAAGTCTCGCTGTGTCGCCCAGGCTGGAGGAGTACAGTGGCACCAACTCAGCTCACTGCAACCTCCGCCTCCTGAATTCAAGTGATTCTCGTGCCTTAATCTCCTGAGTACGTGGGATTACAGGCACATGCCACCATGCCTGGCTAATTTTTTTTTTTTAAGTAGAAACAGGGTTTTGCCATGTTGGCCAGGCTGGTCTCAAACTCTTGACCTCAGATGATCAGCCCACCTCAGCCTCACAAAGTGCTGGGATTACAGGCATGAGCCACTGTGCTCAGCCATGATTCCATTTTTATATGAAATGCCTCAGACTTAAGCAGCAAGAACAAGGGGAGGGGGTGATTTGTACAGAGTTTCTTCTTGGGGTGAGAAAAGTGTTGTAGACTTAGATTGTGATGGTGATTATACAACTCTACTAAAAAAATTGAATTGTATTTAAATGGATGGATTTTATGGTACTTTATGACTCAAGTTTTTTTTTTTTTTTTTTTTTTTTTGAGGCGGAGTCTCGCTCTGTCGCCCGGACTGGAGTGCAGTGGCCAGATCTCAGCTCACTGCAAGCTCCACCTCCCGGGTTTACGCCATTCTCCTGCCTCAGCCTCCCGAGTAGCTGGGACTACAGGCGCCCGCCACCTCGCCCGGCTAGTTTTTGTATTTTTAGTAGAGACGGGGTTTCACCGTGTTAGCCAGGATGGTCTCGATCTCCTGACCTCGTGATCCGCCCGTCTCGGCCTCCCAAAGTGCTGGGATTACAGGCTTGAGCCACCGCGCCCGGCCAAGTTTTTTTTTAAATGAACTTTTAATATAAGTTCTAAAATGGACCCTAGAAAACTTGCTGTTTATGATGACAAGAACCAATTTATGTTAGTCTCAGCCATGATTCACCACCTCTTCCTACCTATTTTCATAGACATCTGAATAATTTAGTCTCATCTAATTCTTCCTGCTGTTTTCAGTGGGATACTTGCCACCTAGACAATATGAGTCAAAAATCGATTATCCTCCTCATTTGACTGCTAGCTAAGAAGTCCAGGTATTTGTTTTGAACTGAATATTTACTACAAAACTACCAGTTGTGCGTGTTTGTGTGTATGCCTTGACAGCTTGGAAGCTTCTCTTTAGTAAGAGGGCCTCTTCATTCCTATTTAGCATAAAGGCATCTTATTTCTTGACTTTTACTGATTAGCTATCAGTTGAATGCTTCCAAAGTTCTACTCTTTGTGCAGAGTCTCAGTTCTTCATAAGTAAAGTGCTAGCACCTAAACAAAAAAAGGAAAGTGTGTTGTTTGCTAAAACTAGTGGATAAAAGTTTAACAAAATAGTTACATAGTCTCAAAGTCTCTCTCCACAAATTACTTATTAATTACAAAGAGAAAAGTAGTACCTTTACAGCAGAGAAACCTGCCTCCCTTCTGTGTTACTGGCCACAATGCTTAGACTGATCTAATTATGAGGAAGTGGCGTGGAAGCCCAAATTGAGTGACATTTCAACAAAATTGGCTTCCAGTTTTCAAAAAGGTCAGAGAACACAAAGGATGATTAATTCTGCTGATTAAAAAATAAAAAGTCATGAGAACCAAATACAATCTTGGACTTTGTAGAAAAGATGTAAAAGGACATTATTGGGAAAATTGATGAAACTCGAATATGGACCATGAATTAAATCAGTGCTTCTCCAGGAGGGAGTGGAGGTGGCTATTTGACAATGTCTGGAGCTGTCTTAAACTGGGGTTGAGGGGTGAGTAGAAGCCTAGAATGTTACTAAGTAACCTACAGTATAGTCCTAGACAGAACAGTCCTGCACAGGTGAAGATTACCTGGCCAAACGTCAATAATGGAAACCCTGGGTTAGATGATAATAGTATTTTACTAGTGTAGTTTTCTTGTTATTTGGAAATACTCATTGATGTATTTAAGGGTAAAAAGACATATGTCCAATTCTCCAATAGTTTAGAAAGATTATGCACACACATGTATGTGTGTATTTTTTATATGTGTGGCAACTAATGAAGCAAATGGAGGAAGATGTCAACGGTGAATACAGGTAAAGAGTATAAGAGAATTTTTGCTTTTTCTTGTTTTTTGCGACGGAGTCTCGTTCTGTCACCCAGGCTGGAATGCAGTGGCACAATCTTGGCTCACTGCAACCTCTGCCTCCCGAGTTCAAGCAATTCTCCTGCCTCAGCCCCCGGAGCAGCTGGGATTACAGGCGCCTGCCACCATGCCCGACTAATTTTTTTATTTTTAGTAGAGATGGGATTTCACCATGTTGGCCAAGCTGGTCTTGAACTCCTGACCTCAGGTAATCTGCCCGCCTTGCCATCCCAAAGTGCTAGGATTACAGGTGTGAGCCACACTTTAAAAAGCCTCGCTTTTTTAAGAAACAAGGTCTTGATATTGCCCAGGCTGGAGTACAGTGGTGCAATCATAGCTCATTGTAGCCTCGAACTCTTGGGCTCAAGCCATCCTCTCACTTCAGCCACCACACCTGGCTCATTTTATTTATTTATTTATTTTTGAGACTGGATCTTGCTGTGTTCCCCAGGCTGGTCTTGAACTCCTGGCCTGAAGCGATACTACTGCCTGGGCTTCCCTAATTGCTGGAATTACAGGCATGAGCTAAAACTTGATTTTTTTCCAGTTTCTTAAGAAAACCTCTTGAAGTAGTCCTTTAAGTCCTAATGTCTGATGAAATATATATTCATGGAAGTAGACAGTGTTTATGCCTGTTTGCATATTCCAGTATGCGTGGAATTAGAAAGTAGTTGGTCGTAATATGTGAGGCTTTTTTCTTTACCAAAGCATCAAAACCAAATATGTTTCCAGACATTATGAATGTCCCATCTTTATAACACATCAAGAGTTTATTCAGAGAAGAAATATCAGTATTTTGAAGACTTTGATTACTGATTTCCAAAGGAGCTCACATAGACTCTTTAACAGTAGCTTGCACATACCAAGGGTCTGGGATCTGATATGGAAATACAGTAATTAATGCTGAAGGAAAATGACACATTCTGGACATTAACATGGTAATGGTGATGATTGTATAAGTTGGTCATGTAGAGTACCATCTTGTGTTACCCTCACTTCTTAGGTGTAAATTAGTAATATTTATTTTTACATCAAAATTATTTTTTCTTCATGAAAACACCTTTCAGTATAACAGGTAAGAAATTGAAGAAAAAAAAGTTTTGTTGTTTTTTTTGTTTTGTTTTTTGTTTTTTGAGACGGAGTCTCGCTCTGTCGCCCAGGCTGGAGTGCAATGGTGAGATCTCAGCTCACTGCAAACTCTGCCTACCAGGTTCACGCCATTCTCCTTCCTCAACCTCCCCAGTAGCTGGGACTACAGGCACCCGCCACAACACCCGGCTGATTTTTTTGTGTTTTTAGTAGAGACGGGGTTTCATCGTGTTAGCCAGGATGGTCTCGATCTCCTGACCTCGCCTCAGCCTTTCAAATGCTGGGATTACAGGCATGAGCCACTGCGCCCGGCCTGAAGAAAAAAATTTAGTCTTCCTTATCAGTTCATAGACCACTTAGGTCGGTCTTAGGCTGCAATCATGAATTGCTTCATTGTGTGTGAAGGTTGCATGAAAGGGTGTTGCTGAATAATTATTTTTGATAGCACATTTAACAGATTATTTTCTTTTGGTTAAATAACAGGAAAGTATTTTTGTAGGGAAAACAGAAGATGGATAGAAACCACCAATTGGTAGAATTTAGGTTGCCTCAATGATAAAGGATTAATGGCATTTTAACTGATCTAATTTCTTTGGTTGAAGTCAGCAGTGATTTGGGTTATCCATGTGTGTAATGCGTGATGTTTTTCTTAATTTGCAGACCATGAAGATTATGACCCACAAACTGTGAGGCTGGGAAGTAGATACAGTCATGTTCAAGAAGTTCAAGAACGGCTTAACTTCCTTAGGTTTGTTTTATACAATTAATGTTGCTCTCATTAAGGGATACAGAATGAATAGACTATATAGCTTGGTCTTTGTTGGGAGGCCTTTTCCGAAGTCATATAAGACATTTCCCTGTATTTGTTACTAAATACTTTAAAATGGTTCGCTGAGTTTTAACTTTGTTGCAGTATTTTAAGAGAACACATTTTAACCTTTAGAGTTGACTTCTGTTCTTCATACCTGTTTATGCTGGAAATAATGTTTATTTTTAAAGGACAGAGTCTCGTATTTTGACACAACCAGAAGGAGGACTATACTGACTTAATGATATCATAGACACTAAGGAAATGGGGGCAAAAGGCTGCTAGACCAGCACCTCAAAAGAGTGGTTGGAGTCCTCTGGTGCCTTGTTTGTTCTAACAGTGGCTGACAGGCAATCTAAAGTCATGTGTTGATAATATCATTTCTGATTAGCTTGAGGGAAAAGGTTTATTAAGATAAAAAGTAGTCTAGGGCTGGATTTGCTCTGCAATATTTAGCTTTTGGTGATCATACACTTACAGATGTGCAGAGTGCCTTTGTTACAAATTTTGATGGTCAGGTACGGTGGCTCACACCTGTAATCCCAACACTTGGGGAGGCCAAGGCAAGCGGATGGTTTGAGCCCAGGAGTTCAAGACCAGCCTGGGCAGCATGGTGAAATCCCATCTCTAAAAAAAAATACAAAAATCAGCCAGGCATGGTGGTGTTCACTTGTAGTCCCAGGTAGGTACTCAGGAGGCTGGGGTGGGAGGATCACTTCAACCTGGGAGGCGGAGGTTGCAGTGAGCTGTGATTACACCACTGCCCTCCAGACCCTGTCCCAAAAAAAAAAAAAAAAAAATTATGAGAGGTTTCTTTTGAATTCAAAAAACCACATGTAGCAAAAGAGCTTGTTTAGATTACAAGTGTGCTAACAGAAATGCCCAGATTATCACTGCTTCATGAAGTTTATTTTATTTATTTTATTTTTTTGAGACGGAGTCTCGCTCTGTCACCAGGCCGGAGTGCAGTGGTGAGATCTCAGCTCACTGCAACCTCCGCCTCCCAGGTACAAGCGATTCTCTTGCCTCGGCCTCCTGAGTAGCTGGGACTATAGGCACACGCCACCACGCCCAGCTAATTTTTGTGTTTTTAATAGAGACGGGGTTTCACCATGTTGGCCAGGATGGTCTCTATCTCTTGACCTCATGATCTTCCCGCCTCGGTCCCCCAAAGTGCTGGTATTACAGGTGTGAGCCACCGCGCCTGGCCCCATTTATTTTAATAACATTCTGGGGAGTTTTGTCCTGGGCTGTGTTAATTATGGATTTCTATTTATTGAACTCTGTGCTTATTTATGGAGAAAATTTTAAGTAGCTATATAATGATTTTAATTTTAGGAAAAACCTCTACCAAATTTTAAGAAATTTGGCACTGGTTTAAAGTGAATTGTTTTTTTTTCTGTATGTTTTGTTTTTAACCACCTGGATAGAAGGACTTGCCTCCCCACATTGAGAGTTACTGCCATAGTAAGCAGTCGTTACTGATTGGCATGTGTTATATGTCCCTTAGGTTTACTAGAACAGAAAAGTGGTTTCAACCCCTTTTGCCATTTTAAAGTTTGGAATCCGAGGAACTATTGTAGTTTCTACTCTGTTAGTACCTCTGTATGTGAGCTATAGCAACTAACTCAAGGGAGAGGAGCCTGACTTTAATGCCTGCTGTGTGTTGGGCCTGTACCAGACACTTTATATTTACTCCGAAGCAACACAGTGCAACAAGTGTTACTCCCATTTGATCAATAAGAAACCCAGGATTCCAGTGGCTTAAGGTAGCTTGTTTGAAATCTCACAGCCAGTGTATGATGGAATTGCACTACTCAACTAGGTCTCTTTTACTTAAGTCTGTGCTTTTCTTATTACCCCAGTAGTTTTTCAAACTTATGTAGGAGCTTTAGGGCTTCTGAGTTAAGTTCCTTGAAGATTTCTGAACAAGCAGTAGAAAGTTTCCCGATTTTTTTCCTTCCTTTTTCTTCTCCCGGCAACTGGAGCGGCTATACTTTTTATATATATATATCAGATTCCAACTGGGATTTTCATTTGGAGAAGGGTTTATGCCATCTTTAGAATAAAACAAAAAAATGGAAAAGCTTTGAAAATGTAAGCAGTTTTAACTCATAAATATTGATGGATTAGTTATTTGTGAAAGTTACTTAATTGAATACCTCATTTTTCAATGATGCCATATAAGCAGGATGCTAAGTCTCTTTCTTTCTCTCCTTCCTTCCTTCCTTCCTTCCTTTCTTTTTTTCTTTTCTTTCTCTCTCTCTCTCTCTCTCTCCATTTTTCTTTTTCTCTGTCTTTCTGTCTTTCTTTCTGACTTTCTTTCTGTCTTTCCTTCTGTCTGTCTTAACAGGGTCTCAGCCAGGCTGTAGTGCAGTGGCACAGTCTTGGCTCACTGCTACCTCCACCTCCCAGGTTCAGTTGATTCTCATGCCTCAGTTTCCCCAGTAGCTGGGACTACAGACATGAGCCACCACACCCAGCTAATTTTTGTATTTTTAGTCGAGATGGGGTTTTACCATGTTGACCAGGCTGGTCACGAACTCCTGACCTCAGATGATCCACCCACCTCAGCCTCCCAAAGTGCTGTCATTACAGGCATGAGTTACTGTGTCCAGCCAAGGTCTTTTATTTTTAACTCAAGCTACTAAACGTCCTTCTTTCCAAAAGTCTGGTTTCAAAGACTAAATGGTTAAAAGTTCAGGGAACGAATCTTTTATTCATAATTCAGCTAGCTGCATTTCAGGCACAAAGTGGGTGTTCAGTGTGTACTTGTTGAATTAATATCTAGTGGGGATTTTTTTTAGTACCAGATAAAAGAAAAATAGGCTATTTTGAAAATGAATATCTTTTTATCTATAGTTAAAATATAATGGTGATAAATTATTTTATAGATAATATAGATTGCCTTTCAGGATAAAAATTACATAAATCTAATTGCCAATTTTTTATGTTTTTTCAAGATTTTTATTGAAGGATGGCCAACTGTGGCTATGTGCTCCTCAGGCAAAACAAATATGGAAATGCTTAGCTGAGAATGCAGTTTACCTTTGTGATCGTGAAGCCTGTTTTAAGTGGTATTCCAAATTGATGGGGGATGAACCAGACTTAGATCCTGATATTAATAAGGACTTCTTTGAAAGTAATGTGCTTCAGCTTGATCCTTCTCTGTTAACTGAAAATGGAATGAAGTGTTTTGAGCGATTCTTCAAAGCTGTGAATTGTCGAGAAGGAAAACTAGTAGCAAAAAGGAGAGCCTATATGATGGATGACTTGGAGTTAATAGGATTAGATTACCTTTGGAGGGTAAGTCAAAAGTAGGAACTCTGTGAACAGTGTCTGATGTACTTTTTCATATACATAAGGAATTATAATTTCACGTATAAATTGTGTATTTTACTGTAATGTTTGTCTCAGGAATTTGGTGTAGTTAGTAATTGTTCATTTTTATTATTATATCACTTGTCAGTGGGCTTTTTCTTCTCTCTTCCTCTCCCTCCTCCTGCCACTGATGTTCCTTTTGTCTTAACTTAGTATCTGTGTATTCCATAGATATGCACTAAACATAAAAATCTTCCATTCCTCCCCTGTGGATATTGTTCCGTCCCAGTTTTTCATTCAGTGTCGATCTGTTTCCTCCTTTTCAATGTTTAATGCTAAAATAGAGGACAGAAGAGAGGATTTGTGTTTAGTATAGATTATGAGTATATGCTTTATTGGCACTGTTTACCTTGTGATATTTTTAAATACCTGGGGGAATAAAATACTATCTTTTTAAGGCTAATCTTTCTATTTTTATAGTACTAGTATATTATTCCTATCTTTAAAAGTCTGACCTGTTATACAGCAGTTTATATTGCTGTTTGGATGTCTGAAATTTTTTCCTACAAACCATAGATAAAGACGTTTACTGTGGCATTTGAGTATTTAAAAGCTTTTCATTAAGTATGTGGTTTTCAACATTGTTTTAACAGCAGAAACACATCTTAAAAATCAAAATTTGCACCACTCTACAAAATGTATACTGAATTGAACAAGAAAAATATGTTTTCTTACTTGGTCTCCCCATGCTTACCCCCTTTCCCCTCCCCAACCCTTTTATAGGGGCCAACACTGAAAGACTTCCTCAAAGTCCTCTAAGGTTCTGAACATAGTTTGGAAACCACTAATGTAATTAGATAAGTGATAAAGATTTATAGAAACTGGGGGTAGAGTAGTCCTTTATGCTAAACTGTGTTTCATGTAATCTCTTATTTCTTGTCAACTAATTTGAATTTCTTCTTGAGTGTCTGACTTGGTTATCAAGATACTAAATTATGGGGTTAAATAATAGTGGTCAAAGCATATTTTATTTTTACAAAAATGTACCTTTCATTCTTAAGCAAATTACTTTTTTCAGAGACTTTCATTTTGTATTTATTATCCTTTCTTTTGGTCTGTGCTTCTCACTTAATTTTACTTGATTATCAAAGTCAACTTACCATTAAATAATTGAATAGTGTATTTAAGATAACTGAGGATATGGTTTGAATTTAAATGCCCAAAAAAATATATGTTGAAAGGGGTGAATATTTTTATCATTTTGAAACCAGGTCGTGATTCAGAGTAATGATGATATTGCCAGCAGAGCTATAGATCTCCTCAAAGAGATATACACAAACCTTGGTCCAAGACTACAAGTCAATCAGGTGAGGATTGATGTGCATTAAAACTTCCGTATATAATTATTTCAGCCCACATTTCTCTTATACAAAAGAGAAAAAATACTATCTAAATGAATCTTGCCTTGATAATTGTCTTGAAGTGATTGGGTCATTTTTAATATAACTATTTATTACATGTTGAAATGGCAAAGAAAGTCTTTGTGAATTCATTTTGATGCTAACACCTAATCCTGAAGTTCACTTTTGGCTATCTAATTTATATTTGTTAACTTATGTAATGCTAGCTTCCTTTTAATAAACATACATTTTATTATTATATGGATTCTCTACTTAAATATGACTTGTTAATTGAGTACTATGATTAAATTAGCCATTGCCATCTTTAATTGGATTAATGTTTGATTTTTACGTTTTAAAGCAACTTTAACTGTGTTTATTTGGCCCGATATTTGTAGGTGGTGATCCATGAAGACTTCATTCAGTCTTGTTTTGATCGTCTGAAGGCTTCCTATGACACGTTGTGTGTTTTAGATGGTGACAAAGACAGTGTTAATTGTGCAAGACAGGAAGCTGTTCGAATGGTTCGAGTATTAACTGTTTTAAGGGAATATATAAATGAATGTGACAGTGATTATCATGAGGAAAGAACAATTCTCCCTATGTCAAGGTTTGTGAATCACTAATCTATTGGTGCTAATTCTTAATTATTTGATGTTTTCCTAGCCATTTGGTAAAAGGAGAGCAGAAATTTTTATTGTTTGAAAATTGTTGTCTTTGTCCATTAAAAACATTTTCATTTCATATAATTTTTTTTAATAACCTCCCCCACTCTCCCATCTGGTTTTGTTTTGGTTTTTTTGGGTGAGGCATTCTTACTCAAGTTGTTTTCTAGTTTTCTTTTGTCTTTGACATTATTGCTCATTAAGTGTTGCAGTGATATTTTGCAGTTAAAGTGTTTTTGTTTATTTGTTTATTTTGAGACAAGATCTTACTCTGTCACCCAGGCTGGAATGCCAGGATGTGATCATGGCTCACTGCAGCCTCAACCTCCTGGGCTCAAGTGACCTTCCCACCTCAGCCTCCCAGGTTTTTGGGGCTACAGCACAGGCTACCACACCTGACTAATTTTTTTTGTGGAGGTGGGGTCTCACTACATTGCCCAGGCTGGTTTCAAACTCCTACGCTCAAGGAAATCCTCCTGCTTTGGCCTCCCAAAGTGCTGAGATTATAGGCGTGAGCTGCAGTGCCTGGCCTGTAAAGAACTCTTAAAAGCTGCCTTGCATGGCAGTATAACAAATATTTTTAAATGGTGTTTATAGTTTTGGGATGTTTTGTATAGTCAGTGCCATCATTTTTTTTAAAGAGTTTTATTAACCATGAAATTATATACAGTTGCTTCTTGAATGTGATTTTTATTTTATATTTTACTTTAAAAAAAAGATACTATACCAATATAAATAGCATTTTGGAGTGAATTTTGATACAAAGCCTTTTTTCCAGAAAAGTGCATTTGTGGCATTTTTGTTGATGCTTTTAACAAAATGTAAAACTACCTTTTAAATGTAAAAGGTAAACTCTACCTTCTTTTTTTGAATTTTTTTTTTTTTCTTTTTATTAATACAGAGTCTACCTATGTTGTCCAGGCTGGTCTTGAACTCCTGGGCTCAAGGGATCTTCTTTCCTTGGCCTCCCAAAGTAGTAGGATTACAGGCATGAGCCACTGCATCCAGCCTACCTTTTACTTTTAAAAATAGTCTTAATGAGTTGAGCTTTTACAGCATAGAAATAAGCGTTAAATCTTTGTTTTAATTTCTTTTCAGTAGACACCCTATTTTCTGCAACCGTAGATATAAGACGAACAATAATAGAATATGATTATGTTTTTAAATATTATTTATATTTGTAGTTAAAAGGAGCAATATTTTTTTTTCTTTTGCATTTCACTCTTGTTGCCCAGGCTGGAGTGCAGTGGTGTGATCTCGGATCACTGCAACCTGTGCCTCCCAGGTTCAAGTGATTCTCCAGCCTCAGCCTCCCAAGTAGCTGGGATTACAGGTGCCCACCACCAAACCTGGCTTATTTTCTGTATTTTTAGTAGAGGGAGTTTCACCATGTTGGCGAGGCTGATCTCGAACTACTGACCTCAAATGATCCACCCGCCTTGGCCTCCCAAAGTGCTGGGATTACAGGCATGAGGCACTGTGCCTGGCCTTATTTTCAAGATACTGAAAATAATGCAGGTTGAGTATCCCTAATCCAAGAAATCCAAAATTCATCTGGTCCCAGACATTTCATATAAGGGATTCTCAAGCTATATTAAGTATCTTTAATTCACATCCTCTTATTTAATAAGAAAATACTCAATGTTAAATCCCTGGCATTATTTTCTTAGCAACAAAATTTCAGTCTGCTGAATATGATGATGTCTTTCTTTTTCCCCCTAGAGCATTCCGTGGTAAACACCTCTCTTTTGTAGTTCGATTTCCAAACCAGGGCAGACAGGTTGATGACTTGGAGGTATGGTCTCATACAAATGATACAATTGGTTCAGTACGACGATGTATTCTCAATCGTATTAAAGCCAACGTAGCCCACACAAAAATTGAGCTCTTTGTGGGCGGTGAGCTGATAGATCCTGCAGATGATAGAAAGTTGATTGGACAATTAAACTTAAAAGATAAATCGGTATGTATGTATAGTTAACAAATTTTTCAGTAAAATCAAACCAGAGACTATCATTTAATCAGTGAATACTAATTGAGCATTTGTTATGTTTGGGACTTTGTGTTAGGTGTTAGAGTTACAGCATTAAAGTATAGCATGTAGTCTTTTGAATTTTTTGCTTGGTATATCACTAAGTTTTGTGTTTTGTTTAAGTATTTTTCCTTGTTTTTGATACTAACATAGTATATCATTTTCAGCTTATTACAGCCAAACTTACACAAATAAGTTCCAATATGCCTTCAAGCCCTGATAGCTCTTCTGATTCCTCCACTGGATCTCCTGGAAACCATGGTAATCATTACAGTGATGGTCCCAATCCAGAAGTGGAAAGCTGTTTGCCTGGAGTGGTGAGTAGATACAGTTTTGAACTACTGTATGTAAGGTATTATGCTAGAGTTTTTAAGAATAAAGTATATAGAGTACTTTCTTTTCTTGAGGAGCTTACAGTTTAATGAGACAAAATAGTAACTATACAGTTAACCACCAACTTCAGAATGGATCCCTCTAAAAGGTAATTGTAACACAGTTGGAATTTAAAACATTATTTCCCCATAGGTATAGTATTGTTACTTTTACATAAAATTAACCAATTAGAGCTTAATTATAACACTTGGATGTATAAATTTAGAAGAATACAGTCATCCCTCATATGTGGAGAATTGGTTCCAGGACCTCTGCGTGTACCCAGAATCTTGCAGATGACCCTGTGCAACCAGTAGCCTTCCATATACTTGGGTTTTGCTTCCTGGAAATACTGAATTTTCTGTTCCACATTTGGTTGGGAAAAAGTCTGCATATAAGTGGACCTGTGCAGTTCAAACTTGTGTTGTTCAAGAGTCAGCTGTATCACTTTTAAAAATTTATGCCACAAAACGGGTCGTTCTTTTAGAACTATATATGAGCTGGGCATGGTGGCTCACACCTGTAATTCCAGCTACTTGGGAGGCTGTGAGGCAGGAAGATCGCTTGAGCCCAGGAGTTCTAGGCTGCAGTGAGCTGTGATTGTGCCATTATGCTCTAGCCTGGTCAACAGAGTGAGATCCCATCTCTAAAAATATAAATAAATGAAAACAAGAACTATGTAGGAAAATACCTGTAATCTTTATCAGATTGTCAGTAACATATAGCCGAAGAAACAATGACTCTTCCCTTTTTTAAGTTCTCTTTTCGCCCCTCCCCACAGAAATTTTGATGGTTACAATAACAGCAGCCACTCCAGTGTCAGGAGGATTTGGCTCTCTATAACAATTGGATTAAGAATTTGATAGTGGGCATGGCAGCCTTTTGTTATGTCCAGAGTCTAAATTGTATATAAGAGAGAAATGGTTTAATAGAACAGGAGAGGAACTATCACAAAAAAGTGACTGGAAGTGACTTGGATGATGTATTTAATCTGCACTATTAAGGATTTGTAAGGATTAAAAGATGGGAAAGTCAGACTATTTCGAAGAGTAGAAATGGCATAAGTAAAAGTAAAGGGATTAACACAGAGAAACTTACTTAGGGGGGCTTTTCTAATGGAAGTAAATAATTTACAGGTAATTATTTTGTGTATTTTATATTCTAGATAATGTCACTGCATCCCAGATACATCTCTTTTCTTTGGCAAGTTGCAGACTTAGGTAGCAGCCTAAATATGCCACCGCTTAGAGATGGAGCAAGAGTGCTTATGAAACTTATGCCGCCAGGTAAGAATTTTTAAATGATGATCAAGTACTTGCTGGACAATAAAGGAATATATTAGCAAATTCTGTTTCTAAATGGACCGTGCTTTTTGGTATAGACTACAACAAGAGTCACAGATGACAGCCCACAAGCCACATCAAGCCCGCTGCTTGTTTTTCTGCATCCCAAGAGCTATATTCTTAAGTGGCTACAAAAAAAAAATCTAGAAGAAGAATATTGTGATACATGAAAATTATGTGAAGTTTAAATTTTAGTGTCCATGATCAAAACCAGGCTCATTTGTTTACATTCTGTCTACATGACTGCTTTTGTCTTAAAACAGCACAGCTCAGGAGTTGTGGCAGAGGCCATATGGCTCACAAGCCTAAACTACTTAATTTCCCTGGCCCTTTACAGAAAATGTTTGCCTATACCTGGACTATAATGGGGGGTTATGTGTCATCTGCGGTATTGTTCCTTTTTTATTCCTTAGAAACGACCACTTTCAGCTTCTCGCTTTTACTTTTGTATATATATGTACCATTATGTCTGGAGTGCCCTCATACGGCTATTTCTTTGTTACTTATAGATACATACTGATTTTCTACTGTGTAGATGAAAACTTAACTGTTACATACCCCCACATCCTCCCAGTATTTGCTTAAATCCAGATTCAGCATTTACATTTCCAAGATTGTGAAATGTAGTTCTCTAGATTACTGATAACTTTCATCCTGGATTTAATAATTTCCCTTTTATTTTCCTGATTGTACACCTATCACTTATTCTTTCCACATACTTTTTTTTGAAGTATTTTTTATCTGAATGTAGGCAAACTATCACATTTGATTAATGGTTTGTGTATAGAATCCTAGGTTTGAAAATATATTCCTTCTAGCTGGTGGCATTGCTGATGAGAAGACCAAAGTCCTCTTGGTTTCTGTTCCTTTGCATGTGACCTTCATTTCTGGAAGTTTTGGTTTTATCCTTACATCTTGAAATATTATGATGTGTCTTAGAGTTAGGTCTGTTTTGTGGTGCATCATCTGTGGGCCTGGAGATTTCCTCAGTTGAGAGAGATTTGTGTTCTTTGATAGTTTTCTCACCAGCATTTTGCATTTTGTGTGTCTTTGAAATATCTAAGTGTGATGGTGAATCTACTAGATCTAATTTTACCTTTTCTCTCTTCCCTTCTCTCTTTAATCTTATTCCACCTTTGGGGTGGCTTCTTTAACCTTTTCCAGCTCTCTTGTTGGCTTTTCCCTTCCAAATATTCTAGTGTTAAAATTTCAAGACCTTTCTGCTAGTGATCCATTTCCATATACAGGATTTTATTTTTCACTAACACACTCTTGTGTTTCTGTTATAATATATGTGTGTTCCTTTAAAACCTAATGTTCGGCAAAATTATGCACTAAAAATATTAGGGCTTTGGGGGAAAAAGTAGAGTTTGGGCAGATCGTTCAAGCCTATACAATTTAAAAAAATTAAAAATTTTTTTAATGTATTTTTTGGAAATATTTACAATCTTACAGAAAAATTAGAAGTACAATTCAAGAACATTTGAGAGTAATTTAGTGGTTTTTGTAGTCCCATTGCCCACCAAATACTTTCCCTACAAACAAGGATATTTGTCTGTATAAGCAAAATTCAGCCATCTGTACCAGGAAGTTAATGTCGATTCATTACTGCCATCTACTTAGCAGACCCTATTCAGTGTTTTCACTCATCTCCTTCACAGCAAAAAGATACAGTTCAAACTCAAATATAGTCAGCCCTCCATATCCATGGGTTCTGGATCTATGGATTCAAACAACTGTGGATCAAAAATATTTGGAGGAAAAAACATTGTTCAAAGTTACAAAAAGCAAAACTTGAATTTGCCACATGCTGAGTACTGTGTTGAATCCACACAAATGAAGCTATGTGTAGGCATTGTATTAGGTGCTACAAGTACAGTGAGGCACCAGATAATGACGTTTTAGTCAGTGATAGACCACATATACAATGGTGGTTCTATAAAATTATAATACCGTATTTTTACTGTACCGTTTCTATGTTTAAATACACAAATACTTACCATTGTGTTATAATTGCTTACAGTATTCAGTACAGTAACATGCTTGTATGGGTTTATAGCCCAGGAGCAATAGGCAATGCCATATATAACCTAGATGTGTTGTAGGCTGTATCATCCAGATTTGTTGTAAACACACTCTGTGATGTTCACATAGTGATGAAATCGCTTAATGATGCATTTCTCAGAACATATCTTATGCAACATGTGACTGTAATCCGGAGTTAATTTATACGGGAAGAGGTGCATAGGTTGTATGCAAATTCTACATCATTTTATATAAGGCATTTGAGCATCCCTGGATTTTGGTATTGGGAGGGTGGATCCTGGAACCAACCCCGCACCACCACACCCCCCATGGATACCAGGGAATAACTGTATTGCATTTAGTTAATATATCTCTTTAGTTTCCTTCTGAAACAGTTCCTCATACTGTTTTTGACCTTCATGACCTTGACTCTTAAGGATTACAGGCCAGTTAATTATAGAATGTCCTACAGTTTAGATTTGTTTTACCATGATTAGATTCAGGTGATGCATCTTTGGCAGAAATACCACAGAAGCAATGTTCTGTTCATCTCAATGCATCTGGTCAGATAGTATGTAATTTCAGTTTTTCCCATTACTGACTGTGATCACTTGAGTTTCTTCCTTGCTTCCCCACTGTAAAATTACCCTTCCCTTTGAAAGTATTTTGGGCCAGGCGCGGTGACTCATGCCTATAATTCCAGCACTTTGGGAGGCTGAGGTGGGCAGATCACTTGAGGCCAGGAGTTTGAGACCAGCCTGGCCAACATGGCGAAACCCCGTCTCGACTAAAAATACAAAAATTAGCCAGGCATGTTAGTGTGCACCTGTAATCCCAGCTACTCGGGATGCTGAGGGTGGAGAATCGCTTGGACCTGGGAGGCGGAGGTTGCAGTGAGCCGAGATCATGCCACTGTACTCCAGCCTGGGCGACAGCGAGATTCCATCTGAAAAAAAAAAAAAAGTATTTTGTGCAGAGGTACTTTGAAAATATTTATACTGTTCCTCATCAGGCTTTGTATTCATTCATTTATATCTGTATGAAATAATGGTCAAGGAGTTATAATCTGTTACTATCATTTATCTTGATGCTGAAATGATCTCTAGTTTGGCTAGTGGGAGTCCTTTCAGGCTGTTCTGTGTTACTTTAATATGTTCCCATTATTCTTTCAGCAGTTGTATGCTTTTTGGCTCAAGATGTTTCAGATTAGGTCAGGTGCAGTGGCTCATGCCTATAATCCTAACACTTTGGGAGGGTGAGGCAGGAGGATCACTGGAGCTCAGGATTCATGACCAGCCTGGGCAACATAGCCAGACCTCATTTCTATTAAAAATATAAAAAATTAGCCAGGTGTGGTGATGGGTACCTGTAGTCCCAGCTACTTGGGAGGCTGAGGTGGGAGGATCACTTGAGCCTGGGAGATGGAGGCTGCATTGAGCTATATGATCATGCCACTGTACTCCAGCCTGAGCAACAGAACAAGACGTGTCTCAAAAAAAAAAAAGTTCCAGATTAACATCTTGTACCCTTTCTGCCCCAGTCCTGGAATTGGCTATTTCTCCAAGGAGGCCTGCTTGGTTTATTTTCCTGGAGAATGGTATTTAGAAACCAAGATCTGGACATTTATTGCACTCATTGCTATTGATGTATTGTTGCTCCCTGGCTCTCTAAGCAGTTAGAACTAAGGAATATATGTATGTGTATCCACATTTAAGTCTGTTACTATATACACACACACACAAATATATATATGTGTGTATGTTTTTACAAAACCATGGGGTCACACGACTTCCTCCCATTCCAGCCTATCAGTTTCATTCTAGTTTTCTCCCTTTCCGTATTTGTAATTTTTTTTTTTTTTTTTTTTTGAGACAGAATCTCGCTCTGTCACCGAGGCTGGAGTGCAGTGGCGTGATCTTGATTCACTGCAACCTCTGCCTCCCGGGTTCAAGGGATATCTCCTGCCTCAGCCTCCCAGTAGCTGAGATTACAGGCCTGAGCCACCGCGCCTGACCAAACTCGCTTTTCTGACAGTGAAACACCTGGCTTCTGTTATCCTCTCACTTATTTTCCTATTTAATCAGTTATCTCTAGCACCCCTCACCCTTTCTTTGAATGCAGAAGGACTCTGTCTCTGAACTTTGGGTCTCCACCCTAGGGACACTCCTCACTCTGCTTGAGTTGATTCTTTATGCTGAGCTCTA
This sequence comes from Colobus angolensis palliatus, assembly GCF_000951035.1. Classification (NCBI taxonomy): domain Eukaryota; kingdom Metazoa; phylum Chordata; class Mammalia; order Primates; family Cercopithecidae; genus Colobus; species Colobus angolensis. The sequence continues at coordinate 6,006,215 of NW_012111253.1, forward strand.
CCCGCTTGTTGGGATCCCTCCTCCTCCATGATCTGTAATTCCCAACATAGGACTACCTTTAAAACTTGCACATAGTTTAGTTAGAGCACTTATAAAATGATAATTAGTATCCTCAGAGATAACTTGGACAGCCCAGGCAGGTACTTCAGTGTGGCTGAAGGCTTCCTCAGGAGATAGTAAAAAGACAAAACCAATACAGAGGAAATGCTGACTTGACATTGCTGAGATACAGTGCAAAAGAGTGGAGCTCTGAGATAGATGGGCTACTGTTAAGATAGGCACGGGGGGAGTAAAACTTGCCAAGGTCCATGAAAGTCTAGTTTAGGATTGTATCTCACAAGATGAGCCCTTGATGCAAGTATTCACTTTAAATTTTCCTTTAAAAAGAAATAGGCTTCTGCCTACACATCTACCATGCTGAGGGGGCTTTTTGCTTTGCTCATTTTTATTTTTTTGTTGAAGATTAACAGTTCTGCTGTTCTGGCTACTGTTGCCTGGGAGAAATCACATGAACAAACTCACCTTCCGCATTATACTGACATCATTATATTTGCCAATTGATTGTGAGCTAATTGGGGTTATGGAAACGTGCTATAGCATAACAGACTGTAATTATTTCTCTCTAGGCTATTACTGATGGATATTATGTTTTCTTCTTTTTCCAGCATCATCTTTTACTGTCCTTGAGTTTTTTTTTTTTTTAAACAAAACTAGCTTCAAACTGTTTACAAAGAGTACAAATAGCTCCCAAATTCAGTAATTAACAGTTTGCCATAGTTATGGCATTCTGTGATTTTTTTTTTCTAACATTTGGAGAGCAAGTTGTTGGCCAGGCTGGTCTCAAACACTTGACCTCAGGTGATCTACTTGCCTCGGCCTCCCAAAGTGCTAGGATTACAGGCATGAACCACAGCACTCGGCCAAGTCATCCTTATTTCATTCTCATTGTGGTAAGGTGATATCTCATTGTGGTTTGGATTTGTATTTCCTTAATGATTTAGTTATGTTGAGTGTGCTTTCGTGTACATGTTGGCCATTTGGATGTCTTCTTTAGAGAAATATCTGTTCAAATCTTTTGCCCATTTTAGAAATCAGATTTTTTGCTTTTTTGCTGTTGAGTTCCTTATATATTCTGGATATTAACCCCTTGTCAGATGCATAGTTTGCAGATATTTTCTCCCATTCTGTAGATTTGTCTTTTTGTGGTCTTGATTATTTCCTTTGTTGGGTAGAAGCTTTTTAGTTTAATGTAATTTCGTTTGTCTGTTTTTGTGTTTGTTGCCTGTACTTTTGAAGTCTTAGCCAAAAAGTCCTTGCCCGCACTAATGACACGAAACATTTCCCTTGTGTTTTCTTCTAGTAGTTTTATAGTTTCAGGTCTTACATTTAAATTTTTAACCCCTCTTGAGTTTATTTTTACATATGATGAATAATAGGAGTCTAGTTTCATTTTTCTGCATATGTATATTCAGTTTTCGCAACACCGTTTTTATTGAAGAGATTGCCTTTTCCCCCAATGTGTGTTCTTGGCACCTTTGTTGAAAATCTGTTGTTTCTGATTATGTGGATTTATTTCTGGGTTCTCCATTCTGTTCAGTTGATCTGTGTCTATTTTTGTGTCAATACCATGCTATTTTGGTTACTATTGCTCTGTAGTGAATTTTGAAGTCAAGTAGTGTGATGCTTTCAGCTTTGTTCTTTTTACTCAAGATTGCTTCAGCTATTTGGAGTCTTTTGTAGTTCTATATGAATTTTAGGAGTGTTTTTTGTATTTTTTTGTTTCACCTTGCAGATTCAGCTCAAAGGATGTTTTATCTATTTCTGTGAAGAATATAATTGGTATTTTAATAGAGATTGCATTCAATCTGTAGATTGCTTTGGGTAATACGGACATTTTAACAATATTTGTTCTTCTAATCCACAGACATGGAATAGTTTTCCATTTATTTGTGTCCTGTTTTCTGTCTTTCATCAGTTTTTTTGTAGTGATCTTTCTCCTCCTTGCTTAAATTTATTCCTAGGTATCTTGTATTTTTGCAGCTATTGTAAGTGAGATTTCTTTCTTGATTTCTCTTTCAGATAGTTTGCTGTTGGCAAATGGAAACACTACTGAGTTTTGTATATTGATTTTTATATCCTGCAGTTAACTAACACAGGTTCACGCTTGTACCAGTCCAGCTTCCTAGTCGTCTTCCGTTCCATATTTGTATCTCTACAGCAATGAGAAATCTATTTCCCCAATTTCCTAAACCTGAGGGAGTTGGAAAGGCTTCTTAATCAGTCTTTAGCCTCTGTCTTTAGGCCTTCGAATCATCTGTGCCTTCCCAAATGTTTGTTGTTTTCATATCTTAGCTTTTCTCAGATTTAGTGGGGCACTAATTTATAGGCCCCCTCTTCTCCTTGCCTTCACAACAAGCACTTCTTGATTCAGCTAAACCAACTATGTTCATCTTCACTACACCTTCAGTAATTTGTTGACAGCAGTTTAATGTGTTGCTTCCTCTTCTGTTTTTATGTTCTTTTGAGTTTCCGTATTTTTATATTCATTAATTCTCATTTTAGTGGGGTTTGGGGATGAAGTACTGATAAATATAGTTCAGTACACCATATTTAGTTGACACATAATTTTTAAAGCTGTCTTTTGCTTTTATTACCTCCATTTTCTAAATTAAACACTTTGCTGGGCTTCTCATCTTGCTTTGCAATTATTATGGGACAGAAGCATTTCACATGAGATTCTTAGCTAAGGCTTCTCTCAAAAGATATATTGCATTCTTGTCTGTTACATCGTTTAGAATTTACATAGTTTCATTTGCTAGTATTTCAGTATTAGTCCTTGCATTGCTTTACTGCAGATTCAACCTTCACAACATACTGTAAAAACACAAACCCACCACTGAATCCTTGATCTTGTGATTGGCGCTTAATGCCACCAGATGGCGAGCATGAGCCCTTGTCAGACAGTTAAGGCAAGAAACTTGAAGTGGGTGCTTTTTTCATATTTTATATAATCAAACTAGAGTACCTAAATTTGAAACAGCCAGCTTTTGAAAAAGCTGGTAATGGTTGTATTGCAGCAGAAAATTATAGGCTTTGGACTCAAATGGGCTTGAGTTCCAATCCTGCTTCTAATTGCTACTCTATGGTGTTAAACATAAGTTTCATAGTTTATTAGAGCTTCCTTGTCCTTAGAACTGGGATAGTAATAGCTTTTTTGTGTAATTGCAGGGATTAGATGAAACAATGTATGGAAAACCCCTAGCCTAGTGACTGGCACTTGGTATTCAATAAACATTAACCCACTCTCTGTCACTTCCTTTTCTTAGAGCTCCTGCTTCCTTTCTTATCCAGGAGTTTATGTGTCTAAAACTTGGTAATACAATCTTTTGTAAAAGTCTGTTGCAAGCTCTTAGCACTGATAAACTCATTTTAAACCGCACAACATCCCTGTAAGGTATAGTTAATGACTAGGAAAAAAGCTAATGATTCTATCTTTCCCCTCCATTTAAAACACATCCAAGAGTGCACAAATACTAAATGATCACCCAAATGTTACACTTCTCTTCATTCTGAATCTTTGCCTGAAGCCAAGTGCCCATGTTGTGATTTGCTGTTAAACTTAAAACTGCTGCAGTACTCTCTATATGTAATATAATCTTTTGTAAAAGTCTGTTGTAAGCTCTTAGCACTGATAAACTCAAACCACACAACATACCTATAAAGAAATTATTTATTTTATCTGTATTTTAAAGATGGAGAAACTGAAGCCCAGAGAGATTGTTAATTCACTTGGGACACATAGCTTTAATGCTATTTCTCATTTCTTTTTTTTTTTTTAAAGAGAGAGGGCCTTACTCTGTGTCCCAGGCTAGAGTGCAGTGGCATGATCCTAGCTCACTGTAACCTCAAACTCCTGGCCTTGAGTGAGGCTCCTGCCTAGGAGTAGCTAGGACTGCAGGTGCATACCACCACACCTGGCTTTTTTTTTTTTTTTTTTTATATATGGAGTCTCACACTATCGCCCAGGCTGCAGTGCAGTGGCACAGTCTCTACTTACTGCAGCCTCTGCCTCCTGGATTCAAGTGATTCTCCTGCCTCAGCCTCCCGAGTAGCTGGGATTACAGATGGACGCCACCATGCCTGGCTGATTGTTGTATTTTTGATAGAGACGGAGTTTCATCATGTTGGTCAGACTGGTCTCGAACCCCTGATCTCAGGTGATCTGCTTGCCTCGGCCTCCCGAAGTGCTGGGATTATAGGCGTGAGCTGCTGCGCCCAGCCCTATTTTTCTTTTCTTTAAAAGAAGCTTTTACTTTAAAAAAAAAAAAAAAAATTATTATTTATCAAGTTTTTTTTTTTTAATCATAGGGCAATTACCTTAGATCATCAAAATACTTTCCGAGGTTGATTGTTAATAAAACTGGAGTATTTGGTAGCTAATGCTTAATTGTATTTTGGGATTATCTTACTTTTCCCCCACTGTGTCTTTTCACTGTAACTTAAAATACATTTATGTTTTGGCCGGGCGCGGTGGCTCACGCCTGTAATCCCAGCACTTTGGGAGGCCGAGGCGGGCGGATCACGAGGTCAGGAGATCGAGACCAT
>NW_012111253.1:6018179-6031987 GCF_000951035.1 Colobus angolensis palliatus
TTTTTTTTTTTTTTTAAGTAGTTCTTATTAGGTAAGTAAAAAGGCAGCTTCTTGTTGGGATAAAAACAGATTTTTGTCATGATCCCTGACACAGATGCTCAGTGAAGTATGCAGAAAACAATTACATGTATCCACTTTCACCTTTCTTCAATATTTATTCAGAGTATGTGCCACTATGGATACAGAGGTACATAATAACCTCTAATCTCAATGAGCTCACAGTAGGGAGCCCAGTGCAAAATTAGTAATATAGAAATATCTTAAAATAATATTGTAGAAATACTTACAGTATATATATAGGAGGGGAGTTGCAGCTTGAAGGCAGTTAGAATTACCTCGCTAACAACTATCTGTCACTGATTTAACAACTTGATTATACTGTTAAGTAAAAACTAGGGTACCTTTTGTACATTAGTCCTCTTACTGCTTTTTCAGTATTCCTTAATTTTTCTTTTTTTCAAAGCAAAACGTGATAACAATGGGGAATGCAAGCAGGGTCTGCCCAAGGCATGTACATAAAAGACATACAATACTTTACTGAGTCTCTAGAAGGGAACCAGGCTGTTTAGTTATCATTATCCCCTGCAAGTTAAGCTGAGCCCAGCTTTAGAGACACGAATTGATTGCTCTAGAATGAGGATTTGCAGACATATGCCACTACAGTGCGCAAGAGAGGAAGCCCACTTTGTTGGCAGTGCTTTTCATGGAGGTTGCCACAGGTTCTATAATGTGTGTATGCAAGGAAGTCGTTCTGAGGGAGTGGGTGATGAATGAAGAACAAATGGTTAGGTCTGGTTGTGTACAAATTATTTACTCCAAATAAAATGATTAACTTTTTTCAGATCAACCAAGTTACCCATGATCAAGCAGTGGTGCTACAAAGTGCCCTTCAGAGCATTCCTAATCCATCATCCGAGTGCATGCTTAGAAATGTGTCAGTTCGTCTTGCTCAGCAGATATCTGATGAGGTTAGTTTTATCAAGACTTCTGTCACAATTTTAACTTTCCTAGGCCCACTTATTTTAACCACTGTCTCATCCTTTAGATAATGTTCCCTTAGTATCAGTTTTGTCTACTATTAATATTAGTACTTTCTGTTTTTAATCAACTATATGTATAATAAACAGCATCCTTTTAAAGTATACAGATTGGGTGATTTTTTTTTTTTTTTTTTTTTTTTTTTTTTTTTTTTTTTGAGACAAGAGTCTCACTCTGTTGCCTAGGCTGGAGTACAGTGGTGCCATCTCGGCTCACTGCAACCTCAGCCTCCAGAGTAGCTGGGATTACAGGTGCCCCCCCGACCATGCCCGGCTATTTTTGTATTTTTAGTAGAGATGGGGGTTTCACGATGTTGGCCAGGCTGGTCTCGAACTCCTGACCTCAGGTGATCCTCCTGCCTCAGCCTCCCAAGGTGCTGGGATTGCAGGCATGAGCCACCGTGCCCAGCCCAGATTCGGTGAATTTTGGCATATATGTGTGAAAACACTGCTGCGGTCAAAACCAAATATTTTCATCACTCTTTCTTTATGCCCTTTTGCAGTTTATTCTTTCCCCAGGTAACCACTGCTCTTTTTGTCCCTAGAGAGTGTTTTTTGTCTTCTAGAGTTTTATATAGATGGATTATAGTATGTGTTCTTTTGTGTTGGGCTTCTTTCACTAAGAATAATGACCGAGAATTACCTATGTTGTGTGGATCAGTAGTTCATTCCTTTTTATTGCTAACTAGTAACCATGTGAATATTCCACATTTTGTTTATCCGTATTACTTTGTGAAGGACAGTTGGATCGTTTTCCCTTCTTGGCTGTGAATAAAGCTGATGTGAACATTGTGTACAAGTGTTTGTGTAGACATAAGTTTTCATTTTTCTTGGATAAGAAACTACAAGTGGAAAGATTGTCATCTTTGTAGTATTAAAATATAATAGTAAAGAGCTAGATAACTTGGGAAGCATACTTTGCTGTATTGCTGTTTAAAGGCTGGAGGTGGGGAATAAGCCAGGTGTAGTGGCAGATGCCTGGAGTTCCACCTACTTGGGAGCCTGAGGTAGGAGGATCTCTTGAGCCCAGGAGTTCGAGTTTGTAGTGAGCTGTGATCACACCACTGTACTCTAGACTGGGTGACAGAGCCAGAGGGCTCCCCCCAACCTTTTTTCTTTTCTTTTCTTTTCTTTTTTTAAGACGGAGGCAACTTGGGAATTTAAAGACAATGATACTACACAGTAATTCCTGTTTCCTTTACAAGGTGAAACATTTTTGTTTTTCTAAACATAATTTCACTCTCATTCTATCAACAGTTCTATTTACTCATTATCTTGCAGGCTTCAAGATATATGCCTGATATTTGTGTAATTAGAGCTATACAAAAAATTATCTGGGCATCAGGATGTGGGTCGCTACAGCTAGTATTTAGCCCAAATGAAGAAATCACTAAAATTTATGAGAAGGTAAGAATTATCACAGAACTATATTCCTTGTAAGCAAATGTTTCTTAATTGTGCTTGTGGTTTGATTTTTATTAGGTTTGCTATTTTTAAAAATTCAGTCACTTGCATCTTAATGGTTGAAAATTAACTGATAGCTATATTGAGAATATGGTAAAATTTTACTTTGAAAATGAAGTACTTAAGAATCCTGCTATGGGGCTGCTTTTTAAATGAAATTGCCTTTTTCTGCTTCTTGTGGGGGTCAGATATAATTATCTCATACTAAATTAGCTTTATCCCGTTCTCCTTTTTCTTTTATCATCTTTCTGTCCTGCGTAAATTTTGGTTTGTCAGTTATGGTATGGCATTTAAGTGTTTTTTTTTTTGTTTTATTCTCTTGAAGCCGTCAAAAATAAGACTGTTAGCCAATTAGATATCATTCCTGACCTTCTATTAGATTAAGCAAATTATCTACAGAAGAGAAACTGTGGTTGGCTTTTTCATTTATCATGTGTACCTGTCCCTGATGCTACATATTTAGAAGGAAAAATTGAGTTACAGAAACTTCCCTGGCTTGGTAGAGCTTCCTTTACATGGCCAACATAACCCTGATTCGCCTAGGGTATATGTTGATGTTCCATAGTATTTGTCTGGCACAGCCCTGGGTAGTCATTCAGCATATTAACTGAATACTTACTCTGTTTCAGGCATGTACTATAGTTACTACTTTTGGATTAATAAAGTCAGATTAGAATTCATTAGGTACCTCTCCAAGCATATTTTAGGTTGTAAGTCTTCGATACCCTTCCTGAATAGTCAAAGACAATTGATTTTGAATAAAATGGCACAATAGGCAAGCAACATAATGGAACTAGTCGAAAGTACCTAAGTGCTATTGTGGTTCTTGAGAAAGGATTGGTTGTTGGTTCAGAAGTAAACAACTCAGAAAGTCTCAAAAAAAAAAAAAAAAAATAGGTAGTGTGCTCCTCCAACCCTCCTTGAGACATAGGAAAATAATGGAATTAGACTTTATTTTCTATTATAGTCATTTACGGACTATTCTAAAGGGGCCTCAAGAGTTACATGCAGCCTTTGAGAGGCTGAGGCCAGGTGGTTTAAGTGAGTAGGTGAGTTTTAAGCACTAAATAGAAGTCGTATAAGAATTTTCTTAACCTCTTTGGGTAATTTGTTCTTGATTATAATTTTACAGACCAATGCAGGCAATGAGCCGGACTTGGAAGACGAACAGGTTTGCTGTGAAGCATTGGAAGTGATGACCTTGTGTTTTGCCTTGATTCCAACAGCCTTAGATGCTCTTAGTAAAGAAAAGGCTTGGCAGACATTCATCATTGACTTACTGTTGCACTGTCACAGCAAGTATGTGTCTTTTATAATTGTAAGAAACTTACTTTTGTAAATGGAGTAAATTCTTTTAGGCTGGTAAAATGTGTCCCAAAAATTAAATATTTATTGTCTCTATAGCATATTGGTATTGAGGAAAATAGTGTTTTGTTTAACCTAAATTTGTTTGGTTTTAGTCTCTGCAAATGCCAATATTAATTGTCAAAGCATGATTTTTTTTCTAATTCTAGAATTTAGTTTTACCTAGGAGGTATATAGGTTAGCCTGTTTCTAAAAATCTAGTGTGCAAGATTTAAATTATATAGGATATTAGCCTCCTATCTTAGATTCCTAGATGCCAGGTTTTTTTAAAGCCAAACAGAATTTGGTATGAAATTTGTAAGACAGGGTCATTGTAAGAACTTTTGCAGTTTACACTGAGAATAAAGATAAGTTATGAAGCTCATGTTTCCATTTCAAGAGCGTTTAATCAGTGGCAGTAATTTTGTTTTGGGCTTCTTTTTTGTGTAAGTCGGTCAGATTTATAGAAAATGTTGGTTTCCATCCTCCTGACCTTCGTATATGGTAACTTTATAAACTTGAGCTCTAATAGTGTCACCATTATATGTAATTAATCTGTTTTATCTATATTTTGTGAAAAGACACAAAATGTTTACTTTCATCGTTCAGTCACATGCCATTCAATAATGACAAAATTCATTGATGAAAGGTTAATGTAAAGTCACAATAAGCCATTTGTTGAAATGAAGAAGCATAGTGATAAGTAAAGTTTTAAAAATGTACATACTGTGGGGGGTAGGATTCAACTTGCCTACTCAAGAGGATGTAGAGTCTGAAGTGGGAATGTCACTTTAGAGTCTAAAGTGATTTAGTGGATTTAAAGTGTGAATGTCACTTATTTTAAGAAGTTCCTTGGTGTAAGTTCTTTGAAGACATCCAGTTCAACCTATTCAGAAACTCTTTTAACAGGATCCCCACAAATCAGGTTGGGCGTGCTATCTCCTTGAGAAGACAATTCTGCACATTGGAAAAGATAAATAGGTTTAGTAAGTCTAGTTCCATTTAATGATACATACATGTGGGAATGGTGAGGATAGGAAAGATGATTAGCCAACAGTTTTAATGATGTCAAACCTGGAGGGTAGCAAGTTTCTTATTCTATGTTGATTTTTTTTTAAAAAAATTTAAATTAGGAAGTTATTTCACCTCTTAGTCTAGTAACTATTAAGGAACTTGGTTTAACAGAGTTTTTTGCCCTCTACCCTTTATGAAAATTACCCTTATATAAGTCAGAACCATTTTGCCCCTCTCTTCCCTGAAACTTGCATGCAGTGTGGTAAAGTACTGTAGAAAGCATGTTATCTCATTATGTCACCGTATTGTCTGCAATAATAAAGAGGGTGTTCTAAGTTAGGATTTTTTTGAGTTTTAAGTACCTGATTTTTATGAATATCTGAATACCTATGTAGGTTCAAAATCCATTATTTCCTATTTGTAAGAATTTGACAGCAAGTCCAACTTGGATATTAATCATTGGCATTAATATTCTAAAATCTGAATCCCCAGGCCGGGTGCGGTGGCTCACGCCTGTAATCCCTGCACTTTGGGAGGCTGAGGCAGGTCAGGAGTTCTAGACCAACATGGCCAACATGGTGAAACCCCGACTCTACTAAAAATACAAAAAATTAGTTGGGCTTTGTGGTGGGCATCTGTAATCCCAGCTACTTGGGAGCCTGAGGCAGGAGAATCGCTTCCCGGAAGGCAGAGGTTGCAGTGAGCTGAGATCACGCCATTGTACTCCAGCCTGGACAATAAGAGTGAAACTCCATATAAAAAAAAAAAAAAAAACTGAATCCCCAAATACATACTGGCCCCAGGGGTTTCAGATAAGGGATTGTGAGCTGTGTACAAGTCTGCCCCTCAGATAGAGTTTATAATCCTACGGTAACATTTAAGCATAGTTACTTACAAGGTACTTCTCACTTAATCCCTATAGCAACTCAGAAGTAGACTTTGCTGATGGAGAGGCACAAGGACTGTAGAAATTAAATGACTGATAAGGACATAATCATCACTAAATGCTAAAACTAAGACTGAAGGTTTTCTACCTCTTGAGTTCTGACATTTCTGCCACACAAATTGGGCTCTGGGTGTAATTATAATCCACCAGCAAATTTGTGAATCCCTATGTATGTGCTTGGCCATTAAAACCAAAGTCAAATAAGGCAGTTCTTGCATTCAAGCAACTTTGAGACAGAAATTGGTGCCATAAAAGGTAAAATACTTTGAGAATTGGAAAGGGAATATCTTACTTTCTACCCGGAAGGAGCAAAAGTGAAGGTTTTGTGCTGGATGTAGCATGTGAGTTTGTGTTTGGGTAGGATTTATATGTGCATCAAAGTAGAAGATGGTCATTGCCAATGTATTCTCTCTCCCCCCCTCCTTCTCCCAGTTATGTGGCTTTTACTTCATGTGTCTTTGGACTCCATACACTTTCCTCCTCATAATCTACCCTAATCTAAGCAGTCTGTACCCATTGCCTGGACAATCATAGTATCCTTGATCTTCCCACCTGTAGTGTTGTACTCCTCTAATCTGTTCACTACACGACAAGCAGAGTGCTCTCTAGAAAATATGATCATGTTGCTTTCCTGCTTAAAATCTTTCCATGTCTTCCCATTATCTTTGAATTAAGTTCAGACTTTTAAATTTGGCTTATAAGCACTCCATAATTTGCTCCCTGCTTCTACTTACTCAGAAGTTTCAACTTAAATGCCACATATTCTAGAAACTTTTCCTTATCCCTAAACTAGGAAAGGTTTCCCAGACCTCTGTTCCTATTAGATGGTCTGCTTCCACATCATGACACTGACTTTATTTTATTGTAATTAGTTGCAGTGGATTTAAATTCTTTTAGATAAATGATACTCTTTTCTGCTGTTTCCACAGCCTGTTGTTTTATTCCCTGCCTAGTTAACTCACTTATGTTACCTCTCTGATCCATGAAAGCATTTGACTTTGCCACTCTTGGGGTAGTGCTTTCAGAGCAGAGCTGAGTAGTTGGTTTAATGTTTAGAAAAGGAGTCAAGGATAATACTGTAAAGGAGGTTAGTGGGAGTCAGTTTGACAGAAGGCCTATGGTGCTAAGGTCTAAGCAGCGTTTGATTTTAATGTGGTGTAGGCAGTCTCATGTATATGTTTGGTAAATATTGATCAAATACCTGTTGTATATAAGACACTACCCACCGTGGATATGGCAAAACGGACAAAATCTTAGCCTTCTAGGAGCTTACATGCCAAAAGGCATGGGAGAAGAGAAGACATACGAGAAGTATATCAGATAGGAATAAGTGCTATGGGGGTGATGTGTACAACAGGAAAAGGGGCTGTGTAGTACGGGGCATGAGTGCAGTTCAGTTTTTTATAGGGTGGTTGAAGAAGACTTCACAAAGGTGATAGCTTTGTTTAGAGGTCACCTTTTATCATTACCTTTCAGAGCAAAGTAATAATCCATGTGGCTCATGGGGAAAGTGTAGAGAAAAAAACAACATATATATGTCCAGGCATGTCAAGAACATGCCTGACATGTGAAAGAACAGCAAGGAAACTGAAGTGGATGGAACAGAGGCAGTAGGGGACGGGGAGTAAAGTCAGAGAGGATAACAAACACCCAATGAGGGTTTTTATAGGTCATCATGAAGACATTGACTTTGACCCTAAGTGAGATGGGAATCTTTCAGAGGGTTTTAAGCAGAGAAATGATGTGCTCCGCCTTAACTTTGTAAGTTTATTCTGGTTAAGAATAGTATTTAGGATAGCAGGAAAAGCAAGCTATTTTATGAATTCAAATGAAAGATGACAGTGGGCTGCGTGCAGTGGTTCATGGTTGTAGTCCCAGCACTTTGAGAGGCCAAGACAGGAGAATCACTTGAGACCAGGAGTTCGAGACCAGCCTGAGCAACATAGTGGGACCTTGTCTCTAAAGAAAATAGAAAAAATAAGCCGGGCATGGTGCACATGCATGTAATCCCAACTACTCAGGAAGCTAAGGTGGGCAGATCACCTGAGCCCAGGGAGGATGAGGCTACTGGGAGCCGTGATCGTGCCGCTGCACTCTAGCCTGGGTGACAGAGCGAGACCCAGTCTCAAAAAAATAATTTTTGTTTTAACTGGATGTGGTAGCATGCACATTTAGTGCTAACTACTCAGGAGGCTGAGGTGGGAAGATTGCTTGAACCCAAGAGTTTGAGGTTACAATGAGCTAGGATCATGCCACTAAACTCCAGCCTGGGTGACAGAGGGAAACCCTGTCTAAAATAAAAGGGACTGACTATTGTGAAGATAGAGGCAACAAGATTAGTTGACAGAAATATGTTTCTTTTGAAGCACTATAGAAGTCTGCATTTGCTCAGGAAAGTTTTATCAGGAATTGACAAGCATCAACTTTTTATTGCCCCCCACCCCCACATTTGGGCTGCATACCTAGCTTGTTGAAAAATTAGTAAACCAAAGCAGTGGGAATAACATATACCTTTGAAAATCTGAGTAAGTTATGGGCTTGCTCCCAAAAAACTAGATATGCCTAACTTTGGTTTACTTGGGTCCCCCCTAAACTCTACCTCCAAAAATTTTAGGGACTTCTGAATCCCTCTGATTTATAGGCCTATAGACTGTTTTCAGAAACCTAAGATACCCTCTAGGGAGGGAGATTAGTACACAGAATGTATGCTGTCAGGTCCTTTACACCTGTACTTTAAATTAGGTTCTGAGGGCTGGGCTCAGAGGCTCACGCCTGTAGTCCCAGCACTTTGGGAGCCCGAGGTGAGCGGATCATCTGAGGTCGGGAGTTCGAGACCAGCCTGACCAACATGGAAAAACCCCGCCTCTACTAAAAATACAAAATTAGCCAGGTGTGGTGGCATATACCTATAATCCCAGCTACTCAGGAGGCTGAGGCAGGAGAATCGCTGGAACCTCAGAGGCAGAGGTTGCAGTGAGCTGAGATAGTGCCATTGCACTCCAGCCTGGGCAACAAGAGCGAAACTCTGTCTCAAAAAATAAATAAATAAATAAAAATAGGTTCTGACTTACCTAGGAACTAGCACAAAGACAGAAATGTAGTTATCCATGAAATGCAGTTTGTGATGTCTGTAAGATATTCACAAATGCTTGGCAGGTACTTGTTGAGCATCTTCCATGTGTCATACGTCATTCTAGGTGCCAGGACCTCTGGCATCAAGAAAGCCTCTACCCTGAAAGAGCTTACTTTGTAATGGAGATAGACTACACATTTGATAACTGGTTCTTGAGCTCCCCCTATATGCCAGATACTATCCTAGGTTCCAGAGGCACAATGTTAACTAAATAGATGATGTCTCTGCCCTCTTGGAGCATTTTATTCTAGTAAGATCTATGTAGTACATAACGCAGTTTTTAAAAAAGATAGATCCATGATTCCCAGATCTGAGAATCATGAGACAAGTTTTTCCCAAGGGTCATCAGAGAGAAAATACGGTATTGTGGTTCTCAATCTTTTTTTTTTTTTTTGAGATGGAGTCTCGCTCTGTCACCAAGCTGGAGGAGTGCAGTGGCGTGATCTCGGCTCACTGCAACCTCTGCCTTCCAGGTTCAAGTGATTCTTCTGCCTCAGCCTCCCAAGCGTGCACCACCACGCCCGGCTAATTTTTGTATTTTTAGTAGAGACAGGGTTTCACCATGTTGGCCAGGATGGTCTTGACCTCTTGACTTCGTGATCCGTCTGCCTTACCCTCCCAAAGTGCAGGGATTACAGGCATGAGCCACCGTACCCGGCCTGTGGTTCTCAGTCTTTAGTGCACATCAGATTCACCTGAAGAGTTTATTAACACATTGCTGGGCCCCACCTCTAGTATTTCTGATTCGGGAGGTCTGCATTGGAGCCTGAGAATTGGCATTTCTAACAAGTTTCCAGATAATGCTGATGTTGCTGCTCTGGGGACCGTGCTTTTGGAACTGCCAGTACGGTATAAGGCAGCAGTTCCCAACCCTTTTGGCACCAGGGACCAGTTTCATAGAAGACAGTTTTCCATGGATCAGGGAGGTAGTGGGGGATGGTTTCAGGATGAAAGGATTCCACCTCAGATCATGAGGCATTAGATTCTCATAAGGGGCACATAAGCTAGAAGAACCCTTGCATGTGTGGTTCAGTAGGGTTTGCGCTCCTATGAGATTCTAATGCTACCGCTGATCTGACAGGAGGCGGAGCTCAGGCCATAATGCTCACTCGTCCTTCTGGCCTGGGGTTTGGGGACCCCTGGTATAAGAGACATATGCCACAATAGCATTACTGTGGTTACTACAGAATTTCCACAGAGCTGTTGTGCAAAACCATAGTTGAATAAAAATTCTGTGGAAGGCCAAAAAGATGCATAAAGTTTATTGTAGTAGAGCATTTGGTATATAGAGGAACATTTCCAGCCTGTTCCAAGAAAGAGGTGTTAGAAGGTAGTATCCCTCAAACTCTTAGTGTCAATTTGAGGTTATAGTCCTGGACATACAGCTTAAGTTCATGTATTATGTGGTGTTAGCTTGAGTGCTTGGTGTGTGTAAGTAGAGTAATCCTGTATCCTTACTATTAATTTATCTCCCTCTTATACTCCCCCCACCCCTCCTCCCCAAGAGGGAACAATGTTATAATCATTTTTTTTAAATTGGAATAATGTATTAAATGTGAAACATTTTTATTTCAGAACTGTTCGTCAGGTGGCACAGGAGCAGTTCTTTTTAATGTGCACCAGATGTTGCATGGGACACCGGCCTCTACTTTTCTTCATTACTCTACTCTTTACTGTTTTGGGGGTGAGAGACTTTAAAATATGCCTATCAATTCAATGTGATTCATTCTTTAAACAAGAAACATTCAGAAATTTGTGGTTTTAGCTTGCATTAAAGTCAGGACAGTCTATATTTAATAAATGAAGTACTACTTAATTTCCCGTACTGTGGTAGTCCTCTAACTCTGGGTTTTTAAAAAAGTGGATTTTGAGGATAGACATGTAAATTGATATTATTCTACTTTGTTTCCAGAGCACAGCAAGAGAGAGAGCTAAACATTCAGGCGACTATTTTACTCTTTTAAGACACCTTCTTAATTATGCTTACAATAGTAATATTAATGTACCCAATGCTGAAGTTCTTCTCAATAATGAAATTGATTGGCTTAAAAGAATTAGGGTAAGTTGCAGATAATACTCCATTTATATGTCATTATTAATAAATAGAATGTTTTATTGATGGTTTATATTTTTTGAGCATTTTGGTTAAATGGAAAACTCCAAAGATTGATAAAAGGGACCAAAGAATATACTCTGCATCGGTGGACATTAGTAACCTGCGATTCACAAAAATGAATGCATATCTAGTTTTGTAAAATGAATTGCTTACTTGAGACTTGAAATACTGATGTTCAGCTTCTTTTATTTTAGCATTTTGGGCCTTTTTGCAAATTCTCATTTTAAAAAAAAGTATTCTTGAATTGTTTATGTCAAAAATAAGTCTGATAGAGCAGAACTTTTGATCATAACATCTGATACTTTTTACTTAGGCAAAATGATACAGGAATTTATTTCTGAAGAGATTTGTAGTTTTTAGCCTTCAAATTAGCATTTCTTCTAGTAGTTCATAAAGCCAATTTCTAGAAAGTTCTGAAGAAAACAAACTTGTTTGAATGGAAAGACTTAAGGAAATTATCTCATATCCCTCCAGCTCTGTCTTGTTCTGGCTCCTCTCTCCCTCTTTACCTCCCTTTCGTAAGCTAGACATTTGATCTCTCCCCCCCCACCCCCAACCCCCCGCCTTTGGCAGGATGATGTTAAAAGAACAGGAGAAACGGGTATTGAAGAGACGATCTTAGAGGGCCACCTTGGAGTGACAAAGGAGTTACTGGCCTTTCAAACTTCTGAGAAAAAATTTCATATTGGTTGTGAAAAAGGAGGTGCTAATCTCATTAAAGTAAGTTCTGTGTTCTTGGTTGTAAGCTACATATCACAGCCTTCTAAATGTTTATAATCAAATTAATTTATAGTAGTATCATGTCTTTGTACTTTCTTGATGTTTTCTCTTTTTTAAGAATCTTTAGGCCGGGCGCGGTGGCTCAAGCCTGTAATCCCAGCACTTAGGGAGGCCGAGACGGGCGGATCACGAGGTCAGGAGATCGAGACCATCCTGAGCTACACGGTGAAACCCGGTCTCTACTAAAAATACAAAAAACTAGCCGGGCGAGGTGGCGGGCGCCTGTAGTCCCAGCTACTCGGGAGGCTGAGGCAGGAGAATGGCGTAAACCCGGGAGGCGGAGGTTGCAGTGAGCCAAGATCGCGCCACTGCACTCCAGCCTAGGTGACAGAGCAAGACTCCATCTCAAAAAAAAAAAAAAAAAAAGGAAAAATAAGTAAGACCATTACAAGCAGAGACCACCTTGTATAGAAAAAAATTCAAACATTTGTTAAATGACATCCTATAAGTGGTGTTGCTATTTGGCAAGATAAGTTTCATATCATGAAACCTGACATAAAATTCAAACTCCAGGTGAAAAAGTAGCCAAAGTAAAGGCCGTAGAGTACAGACGTAAAACTTTATTTATTTATTTGAGACAGAGTTTCACTCTTGTTGCCTAGGCTGGAGTGCAATGGCGTGATCTCGGCTCACTGCAACCTCTCCCTCTCGGGTTCAAGTGATTCTCCTGTCTCAGCCTCCCAAGTAGCTGGGGTTACAGGCGCCTGCCACCATGCCTGGCTAATTTTGTATTTTTAATAAAGATAGGGTTTCACCATGTTGGCCAGGCTAGTCTCAAACTTCTGGCTTCAGGTGATCCACCTGCCTCGGCCTCCCAAAGTGCTGGGATTACAGGTGTGAGCCACCACACCTGGCCCAGACTTAAAACTTTAAATTGCGTGTATTGGAAAACCTTTCAGGTCCTCACTTAGAAGCTCCTTAACATTATGAGTTCGAAGAAAATCTGGCTCTGAAGATTAGAACATGAGAAGTTACCATTTTAGTGCACCTTATTTATGTTCTCATTTAATGCCCACATCAGGCGCATGAATAGGCTGCAGATTTCAGATCTTACAGATAAGGAATTGAAGCTCAAAAGGGCAAGGGCAATATAAAATATTAATAACAGAAAAAGCAGAAATAAGCATGGTTGGTGCTGTTTTGTTTTAAGAGAAAATCGCTATTTAGAACACTTAAGAATATAACTGATTATAGTAAATCTTTAAGAACATGTCAGATTACTTTTTAATGTGTTTCAGAATATTTGGAAGTTTTAAATAACATTCTTAGGAATTTCCAAATAAATTGATTGCTTAAAAGGTTAGACCTTTAGCTGTCCTATCGAATCTATGTATGTGAGAATTATTTTTTTTTTAAACTTCATGGCGGTTAATTTTTTGATCACAGATTGGAGTATAGTATAATGTTGTTTGCATCGTTCCCTGTCATTGTTCCCTATCAACACATAAATATTTACCTAATTCATATTTGGCCATGCAGTTTAGTATGATATAATTAACTGGTCCCCTAGACAGTGATACTTAATGTTGTTTCCAGGTTTATACTAGGTGGAGGGAGATAGGAAGATGTACAGTGATTTACAATTATCACAAATCTACTGTCTTGCTCCCTCCTCACAGTAGCATTATAGATATAGGAAAAGCAAGTGTTACTTTTATTATTACATTTACTAGGAAGAAACAAAGTCACCTAAAGGTGGGGGAAAAAAAGAGGTGATAAGTATCAGAACCAGGATGCGAGCCCATATGGTTTTAGGATTATTTAAAACTGAGAAAATTATAATGTGTTGATATATTTAGATAACATTTCATTCCTTGGCAAACTGAAGGCAAAAGTATAAAATATTAAGAAAGTGAAAAATGACTAAAAATAAAGATGCAGGGGGGAGGGGGGAGGGATTGCATTGGGGAGTTATACCTGATATAAATGATGAATTGATGGGTGCTGACGAGTTGATGGGTGCAGCACACCAAC
>NW_012111253.1:6032268-6032750 GCF_000951035.1 Colobus angolensis palliatus
TGCTGTATATTTTAGATTGTTTGAAGATGAAGTGCAAACAGAGAACACTGCTTCAGGTTGCTCTAGGGTTAGTGGAATTATGGGTAGTAGAATTATTACCAGGGTTGCTTTGTCAGCATAATAGAGTTTGAAAGGACAAAATGGCTGTGCTCATGCTACAAGAATCTTTTCTTCTTTCAGCTTGTGAAGCACTTACTGAGTGGGAATATCTGCCACCTGTTGGACCCCGCCCACCCAAAGGATTTGTGGGGCTGAAAAATGCCGGTGCTACTTGTTACATGAATTCTGTGATTCAGCAACTCTACATGATTCCTTCCATTAGGAACGGTATTCTTGCCATTGAAGGCACAGGTAGTGATGTAGATGATGATATGTCTGGGGATGAGAAGCAAGACAATGAGGTAAATTTGAGTTACCATTTCTGTTTTCTGTGTTTCAAGTTATGATACCAGATATTATTCTCTCTTAAGAGAGTATTATG
Organism: Colobus angolensis palliatus; assembly: GCF_000951035.1. Taxonomy (NCBI): domain Eukaryota; kingdom Metazoa; phylum Chordata; class Mammalia; order Primates; family Cercopithecidae; genus Colobus; species Colobus angolensis. Next base: position 6,032,750 of record NW_012111253.1, read on the forward strand.
C
>NW_012111253.1:6033440-6044427 GCF_000951035.1 Colobus angolensis palliatus
ACGTGTTAAAGTATCTTTGAAAGTAGGGATGGGCTAGGCACACACCTGTGGTCCCAGGTACTCAGGAGACTGAAGCAGGAGGATCGCTTGAGCCTGGGAGCTTGAGGCTGCAGTGAGCTGTGATCATGCCACTGCACTCCAGCCTGGGTTACAGAGCAAGACCCTGTCTCAGACAAAAAAAAAAAAGTAAGTAGGGATGGAGTTCTCCTAGCCAGCATGAACTGCTACCTCTTAACATAGTATAGTGCTCACTACCTACCAGACTTTAAACTGCAGTTAATTTTTAGAATAGTTTGTACTTTTCTTTTTTTGTTGTTGTTGAGATGGAGTCTCGCTCATTGCCCGGGCTGGAATGCAGTAGCACCATCTCGGCTCACTGCAAGCTCCACCTCCCGGGTTCATGCCATTCTCCTGCCTCGGCCTCCTGAGTAGCTGGGACTACAGGCGCCCGTCACCACGTGTGGCTAATTTTTTTGTATTTTTAGTAGAGGTGGGATTTCACTGTGTTAGTCAGGATGGTCTCGATCTCTTGTCCTCATGATCCGCCCACCTTGGCCTCCCAACGTGCTGGGATTATGGGCGTGAGCCACCATGCCTGTCCCAGTAGTTCCTACATTTCTAAAGCAACAGTTGGTATTAATACATTTACATTGTTGTACACCATCACCACCACCCATCTCCAAAACCCTTCATATTGCAAAACTGAAACTAGCCATTAAGCTACTCCCCATTCTCCCTCCCCACAGCCTCTGGCAACTACTATTCTTTTTGTCTCTATGCTTGACTCCTCTACATACCTCATATAAGTGAAATCATACAGTATTTGCCTTTTCATAGCTGGTTTATTTCATTTTAAAGTCTAAGTAATGGAATACTTAGAATGGAATGGAATACATAAAATGGAATATTTTCCATTATATGTATATATCACATTTTGCTTATCCATTTATTTGTCAATGGACATTTGGGTTGCTTCCCTATTTGAGCTATTGTGAATAAGGCTGCCGTGAACACGAATATACAGATATCTGTTTGAGGTCCTGCTTTCAGTATTTCCAGTTATATGCTCAGAAGTGGAAGTATTAGAGCATATGGTGATGCTGTTTTTACTTTATTATTATTATTATTTTTTCCAGACAGAGTCTCACTCTGTCACACAGGCTGGAGTGCAGTGGTGCGATCTCAGCTCACTGCAACCTCTGCCTCCTAGGTTCAAGTGATTCTCCTGCCTCAGCCTCCCGAGTAGCTGGGACTACAGGCATGCACCACCATGCCCCGCTAATTTTTGTATTTTTAGTAGAGATGGGGTTTCACCATGTTGGCCAGACTGGTTTCGAACTCCTGACCTCAGGTGATCTGCCCACCTTGGCCTCCCAAAGTGCTGGGATTATAGGCGTTAGCCACCATATACAGCTAAATTTTTTGAGGAACTGTTTTCTAGAGTGACTGCACCATTTTACATTACTACCAGCATTGCACAAGGGCTCCAGTTTCTCCATATCCTTTCCAACACTTATTATACTCACTCTTTCTGGTAGTTGACACCCTAATTGAATGTGAGGTAGCATCTTGTCATGGTTTTGATTTGCATTTCCCAAATGGTTAATGATTTTGAGCGTCTTTTGCTGTGCTTATTATTGGCCACTTGTGCATCTTCTTTGTCTATTTTTAAGTTGAGTTGTGTTGTTGAGTTTTAAGAGTTCTCTGTCAGATATGTGATTTGCAGATACTTTCTTTTGTTGCCTGTACCTCTGATGTCATATCCAAGAAATCATTGCCAAATCCAGCGTCTTAAAGCTTTTGCCCTATGTTTTTTTTTAAAGAATTCTGTGGTTTTAGCTCTTATAATTAGGATTTTGATCCATTTCGAGTTAATTTTTGTATGTAGTGTTTCATAAGGGAAGGGCCCAACTTTATTCTTTCGTGTGTGGATTATCCAGTTTACCCAGCACCATTTGTGGAAGAGTACTGCAGTCATGCACCAAATAATGTTTCAGACAATAACAGACCACATATATGACAGTAGTCCAATAAGATTATATTTTATTTTTACTGTACCTTTCTATTTTTAGATGCACAGATTCACCATTGGGTTGCAGTTGTCCACAGTATGTAGTACAATAACATGCTGTACAAGTTTACAACCTAGGAGCAATTGGCTATACCATCTAGGTTTTATAGGTATACTCTATGATGTTCACATGACAAAATCACTAATGATGCATTTCTCAGAATTTATCCCTGTCATTAAGCAAAGAATGACTGTACTGATACTAATAAGTATATTTTATTGACAGATCTGAGCATTTTATATACAACAACTACACGAAGGATATATTATCCCCATTCACACATAAACTTGAAGCTTAGAAAGTTTAAGTAGTTTTTACTTGCTCAAAGTTACTTGGCTTATAAGTGGTAGAGCCTGCATTTATGTCTAGTTCAGTCTAAATTACTATGCTAACACTACACTGTATTGTCTATCTCTCCTATACATGGTCAAGGTTATTTGGTTATGATAACTGATATGTGAAATGGTGTGGATAAACACTAAATACTAAAAATTTATAAATTGAAAATTAAGTGCTTTGGAAATGAGCGGAATAGGAATACAAATCATTTATTCACTAACTGCTTGGCATTTGTCTCAACGTATTTTACTGTACTTTAACTCATTGGTGATAATTTTTGGTTTCTAGAGCAATGTTGATCCCAGGGATGATGTATTTGGATATCCTCAACAATTTGAAGATAAACCAGCATTAAGTAAAACTGAAGATAGAAAAGAGTACAACATTGGTGTCCTAAGACACCTTCAGGTCATCTTTGGTCATTTAGCTGCTTCTCGACTGCAATACTATGTGCCCAGAGGATTTTGGAAACAGTTCAGGTAAACTATGGATGGATAGTAATAGAGATACTTCTTAAAATGAGCATCTCAATACACTAACATTAAACCTCTCTAAAAGACATGTTGGAAGGCATCTTTTTTTAAGCACTGGTAATATTCAAACTGTCCTTAGTTGGGTGGGTTTTTTGTTTTTTTTTTTTTTTTGGGGGGTCCCCTTAGGAAGAAGTAGAAACTGGCATAGTAAGGAAGGGCAGCATCCTTTAGTCTCTTAACCATATTATTAACTTTTTATTAGGAAAACATCTAATACATACAGAAGTGGAAAAAATAGTATGAACCCCTGTATACTTGTCAACCAACTTCAGTAGTAGTCAACTTGTGGCTAGCCTTTTTTTTTGAGACGGAGTTTTGCTCTTATTGCCCAGGCTTAACTGCAGTGGTGTGATCTTGGCTCACTGCAATATCCGCCTCCCGGGTTTTAGCGATTCTCCTGCCTCAGCCTCCCAAGTAGCTGGGATTACAGGCACCCAGCAACACGCCTAGCTAATTTGTTGTATTTTTAGTGGAGACGGGGTTTTACCATGTTGGCCCAGGCTGGTCTCGAACTCCTGACCTCAGGTGATTTCCACCTCAGCCTCCCAAAGTGCTAGGTTTACAGGCGTGAACCACCGCACCCGGCCCCTACCTATTTCTTTCTAGATTGTTTTGAAGCAAATCTTAGTTCCATCTATAAATACTTAAGTATGTGTCTGTAGTGTCTGTCTCAAAATATGATCATGATACCATTATGTTTTTTTAAAATTGCTTAATATCAAATATCTCTGTCAGTGTTTGAATTTACCGAGTTATCTCATAATTGGTTTTTACTGATACTTTTTAAAAATAAGATTCAGTTGAGGTCCATTTACCACAAATGGTTGATAATGACTCTTGGTTGTTCATCTTTTCCTTTTTTTCCCTTTACAATTATGGGGAAATCAGAGGACAAATAGTTGACCCTATAAATTTCCCCACAGTCTGAATTTTGTTGATGGAACCCCTGTGGTCGTTTATTATTTTCTGTTTTTCTTGGTCACCTGCATCTTCTATAAACACCTTGTGAGATCTAGAGGCTTGATCAGATTGAGGTATTATTTTTCTTTTTGTGGAATGGATAGGCAAGGCTACTTCACGGGGGTAATGTTTATCTCCATGAGGAGTAACATGTAATGTCTGTCTTCTTATGATGTTAACAGCGATTGATTATCTTTTTTTTTTTTTTTTTTAATTCTGAGATGGAGTCTTTGCTCTGTCACCCAGGCTAGAGTGCAGTGGCGCGATCTCAGCTCACTGTAACCTCCGCCTCCTGGGTTCAAGCAATTCTGTCTCAGCCTCCTGAGTAGCTAGGGTTATAGGCGTGTGCCACCATGCCCGGCTAATTTTTGTATTTTTAGTACAAACGGGGTTTCACCATGTTGGCCAGGCTGAGGTGACCCGCCCGCCTCAGCTTCCCAAAGTGCTGGGATTATAGGCGTGAGCTACTGCTCCCGGCTTTTTTTTTTTTTTTTTTTTGGAGACAAGAGTCCTGCTCTGTTGCCGCCCAGGCTGAAGTGCATTGGCTTGATCTCGGCTCTGCCTCCTGGGTTCAAGCGATTCTTCAGCCTCAGCCTCCCAAGTAGCTGGGACGACAGGCCCACCCTACCCCACCAGTTTTTTGTATTTTTAGTAGAGACAGGGTTTCGCCGTGTTGGCCAGGCTGGTCTCGAATTCCTGACGTCAGGTGATCCACCCGCCTCAGCCTCCCAAAATGCTGGGATTACAGGCATAAGCCACTGCACCTGGCCGATTATCATTATCTTAATACAGTATTTCTTCAGGGTTACAAAATAACAATATTTTATTTTTTCATTTAATAGCTAGAAAAGATCTGCAAAGGAAAAATTGCCCTCACCAACTATTTTTTTTTTAAGTTAGAAAACTCAATTACATTTTTATCTTGTTTCCTTTGACTTTTTTTAAGTCAGTAATACGTCATGCACTGTGCTGAAATAACTACAGTACGACACGTAACTCTTACTGTGTATGAAAAGGGGTATAATTATTTATAGCAGTGAGGTTTGTTTTTTGTTTTGTTTTGTAAGTAATCCTCCTTGGAATCCCTTTAAGGTGCTTCCCGGCCAGCTGAGAGGAGTGGGGAATGAAGGGTCACCTGATACTCTGGTCCGCCTTCCCTTCTTCTGACAAAGCAGTATAAATTTCTTCTCCTCCCCTAGCTGGGTCCTCTACTTACTCTGTACTAGTGTCTTGCGTGGACCACCCTCCCTCCCATCTCTCATTTTGCTTTTAGTCCTGTCGCCCAGCATACCACTCTCCCTCCTCTCTGACTATTTCAGTTCTGTCTTCTTTCCCTAGGTTATTCCATCTCTGCCTTAAGGCTTTTAGCATTTCTCTTTATGCTTTTCCAAATTGAAGAACACAAACAGAGGCTTACACTGGGTATTTTTTGAGATGTAGTCTCACTCTGTCGCCCAGGCTAGAGTGCAGTGGTGTGATCTTGGCTCACAGTAACCTCTGCCTCTTGGGTTCAAGCAGTTCTCCTGTCTCGGCCTCCTAAGTAGCTGGGATTACAGGTGCCTGCCACCATGCCCAGCTAATTTTTGTATTTTTAGTAAAGACGGGGTTTCACTATGTTGGTCAGGCTGGTCTTGAACTCCTGACTTCAGGTGATCCATCCGCCTTGGACTCCCAAAGTGCTGGGATTACAGGCGTGAGCCACCACGCCCCAGCTGAGGCTTACACTTTTTAAACTTTTGTCTTAATTTGTCATTCAGTTACAATTTTTTCTCTTGTAATGCCTTTGCTTTTTTGACTTTTCAGTTATTCCCTGTGCTAGTGGAGCTCGGTTTGTATAGACTAGCACTTTGGGTTATCCACACTTTAGACACATAATCTACTCTTGATACAAGTGGTTTAGTTAACTATACTTCCTCACCCCACTTTTTTATTTTCAAAAGTTTCAAACCTACAGAAAAGGTGAAGAAGAGGTATAATTATCACCTTTATGTTATATGCTGTATGCAGTTTTACTAGTTAACATTCTGCCATATTTGCTTATCTTGCCATATGTATACTTGGTTTTTGGTTTATTTTGTTCTTAAGTTGATAGTAAGTTGCAAACATGATGCTTCACCTCTTCATACTTCAACATATATCTTATAAGAAATCATTTATCAGAATAAGGCAGTTTTCCTACTTATGTATAATATAGTTATATCCAAGTAATGTAATATCGATTTTTAATCTCTAATATTCATCAGTATATATTCTGATTTCCGAAAAATGGTCTTTATAACTTATCTTTCTATCCCAATCTGATACTCATGAAGGAATCACAAGAATTTGGCTGTTTGCTCTTTAGTTGCCTTTTATGTAAAATAATCTCCGTAACTTGTGACTTGTATCACACTGAAATTTTTAAAGAGTCCAGGCCTGTTGTCTTGCAGAATGTCTTTTTTGATTTGTGTGATTGTTTCCTCATGATTAGCATCATGTTAAATGTTGAGGGGGTGGGAGCAATACTACGTAATTGATGTTTTGTGTTTCTCACTGCACTGTATTGGGAGGCATGTGTTACCACTTAATTATTAAGTGATACCAATTTTGATTTCTTGCTGCCTTAACAGATCTCTCCTTTATAAAGGGTACCTTTTCCCTTTGGAAGTTAGTTGATTACATGTTTGAAAGTTTGAGGAGTTGAGTATGGTTTGAAAGTAAATATAACAGATTGGTGTAATTTCTTGTAATGGAACAAGCAGATTTTTAACAATTTATTTGATGTTAAACTTACTGTATACAAATTTTTATTTGTCTAAAATATAATAGAAATGAGATTGCTATATAGAAAAGGTTTTACAAAAGTATCAAAAGACAATTCTTGCATACTTTAAAATGTTTGTCATTTCTTGCTTAGAACAAATACACTTATATATACAAAATCAGGTATTATTGATAGTTTCCAGCAGTGCCTGAGTTTTAGAAGTATGAGTTCTCATTTTGTGGTATGTAGTGATGGTGTCTTTTCTTAGATTATTCAAGAGATTAACTGTAAAACAAGTTAAAGCTTTCTCTCTTCACTTGGGGAAAAAAATAAATTGAAGAGTAACTAGATCTGATCTTTTTACTATTTATAATCTAAAATATAAGCAAAATGAAAGAAATAAAATAGTGATTGTAACATCCACATAAGAGTGAGATCCACCACCTCATTCTTGGAGCCGTACTATCCATCAATTACACCACTGGTTTCGTGGCAGTTCTTTGCTGCTAGGGTACTAGTTTTAGTATGAGGCTCACTCTCTTACACCACTACATCCTATAGGGAAAGCACATTCTTTTTTTTTTTTTTTTTACTTTTTCTATGTAGTTGAGGAATAAAATCTTGGTTTTATATACTGTTGTTTGTGGTCCTGTTGCTTTTTTCCCCCCTGAAAAATATAGTTGTACATGTTGTTCTGTGAATGTCACATGTTACATGTTTTATTTCATTCCTTTCTTAGGCTTTGGGGTGAGCCTGTTAATCTGCGTGAACAACACGATGCTTTAGAATTTTTTAATTCATTGGTGGATAGTTTAGATGAAGCTTTAAAAGCTTTAGGACATCCAGCTATGCTAAGTAAAGTCTTAGGAGGTTCCTTTGCTGATCAGAAGATCTGCCAAGGCTGCCCACATAGGTAAGTACTAATTACACATTGAAAGTATATGTTGTACCATGTATATACTAACAAAAATAAAATTTTTACTTGTACTTACATACAAAAGTGGAGTATGTCACTGATTACTAAATACCTGAAACAGAATGATTTATATACTGTGCATACCTTACTGCTGTGGGGCTATTTTTTGTTTTTGTCAATTAATTTTTAGTTCCTTCTACTCTGCCTGATCTCTTAGCCATTTTATTATATTATACTCTTACAGTCTCCCTTCCCTTTCCTTTCCTATTTCCTTTCCTTATTCCTTTTTCTTTTCCTTTCTCTTTTTTTTTCTTTCTTTCTTTTCTGAAAGAGACAAGGTTTTCTCTTTGTTGCCCAGGCTGGAGTTCAGTGGCATGATCGTAACTCATAGTAACTTTGAGCTTCTGGTCTCAAGCAATCCTACTGCCTCAGCCTCTCAAATAGCTGGGACTACAGGCAAGTGCCATCACGCCTGGCTAATTTGTAAATTTTTTTTTTTTTTTTTTTTTTGAGGCGGACTCTCGCTCTGTCGCCCGGACTGGAGTGCAGTGGCCGGATCTCAGCTCACTGCAAGCTCCGCCTCCCGGGTTTACGCCATTCTCCTGCCTCAGCCTCCGGAGTAGCTGGGACTACAGGCGCCCACCACCTCGCCCGGCTAGTTTTTTTTGTATTTTTAGTAGAGACGGGGTTTCACCGTGTTAGCCAGGATGGTCTCGATCTCCTGACCTCGTGATCCGCCCGTCTCGGCCTCCCAAAGTGCTGGGATTACAGGCTTGAGCCACCGCGCCCGGCCAATTTGTAAATTTTTATAGAGATGGGAGCTCTTGTTGCCCAATGGGGTCTCAAACTCCTGACCTCAAAATCAGTCCTCACACCTCAGCCTCCCAAAGTGTTGAGATGACAGATGTGAGCCACCACGCCCGGCCTACTCTTACATTCTTTTACAGAAGATTATTCCTGGAGAAATGAAATGGCATTTTGCATATAGCTACAGGTGTTACTTATAAATTTGCCCTTTATCTTAGAACTTGAGTGATTATAATAGTGTAAATACAGTAAGTTTAGAAGATGATAAAGCTGTGGTAGTATTTCCTATACAAATGAAATAATGACTTTTAAAATAGCATTGGTTATTGTCTTTAAGGTATATTTGTATACAAAACATACCAAACCTATTGTAAAAAAAGATTTTACAAGAAAAACATTGACAAAACAGATTGTTTGACTAAAAGGAAAATTGATTAAGGGCTTCTATTAGAAATAGTTAATGAGTTCATTACTGATAAACACATATGCCTGTCATATGGAAGTTTTACTTTGGGGCTTGTCTTGTTATAATATGGATTAATGTTGATTTGCAATCATTTTTCACCAAAATGTCACAGTAAGATAGTATTTTCTACAATCCAAACTGTATTAAATATAGTCATGGGTTGAGTATACATGTGGTTTGTGGGGGTGTTTTGTTTTTGATTACCAGGAAATGATTGGGGGAAGGTAATACTATATAAATGAGAAATTTCTAGGAAGTTATAGTCTTACCACTCATTCATAATTAGGGAATATACTTATTCACTTAGCCTAGGCAACTTTCAGTCCTTTTGAAAGGCCTTTTATATTAGGTGAACAATAAAATAAAATTTTAACCTTGTTTTTAATTAGTGATGAAAACAGCCAACTTTGGGATCGTTTGTTCATGTCACTCCTTAGTTTAAGACAATTTTCTAAATTATTTGGAAATCACTGGTTTTCTTTGGCAAGTGAAATGTCAAAAGATTATGGTCTTGAAATCAGATCCTTGGACCTGATCAACAGCTAAACTAGTCTTTTTTTTAACTAGCTGGGCATGGGGGTGGACGCCTGCAGTCCCAGCTGCTTGGGAGGCTGAGTCAGGAGGATCACTTGAGCCCAGGAGTTAGAAGTTCCAGTGAACTATGATCATGCCACTGCATTCCAGCCTGGATAACAGAGCAAGACCTCACCTCATTAAAAACAAAAAAGAAAGAAACTCTACTTTGAGTGCCCATACAACCATTCTGTTTTTCACTCTCAGTACAGTATTCAATGAATTACATGAATCTTCGTGTTACAAGATTTTGCCCAACTGTAGGCTAATATAAGTGTTCTGAACACATTTAGGGTAGGCTAGGCTAAAGCTATGATGTTTGGTAGGTTAGGTGTATTAAATGCATTTTCAACTTATGATATTTTCAATTTATGATGGGTTTATTGGGCTATAGCCATTTCATAAGCAAAGAGCATCTGTAGTTACCACAGAGACCATATGCCTCACAAAACCTAAGATACTTACTTTCTGGCTCTTTACAGAAAGACTTTGCCGTCCTCTAGTGTTAGAACACCTTCTTTTTATAGGTGTTGAAGAATATCCTACTTTTGAAGTGTAGTCTGAGATCTAACTTTTTTTCCTCTGTGGGCTGTTCCCTGATTATATAGTAGCAATTTGCTTAATACCTGCATTATATTCCATTTATACAATTTATCAATGCCTTTGTGTACCTTTTTTCCTGCGTTTAAAATTTCTTGGCCGGGCGCGGTGGCTCAAGGCTGTAATCCCAGCACTTTGGGAGGCCGAGACGGGCGGATCACGAGGTCAGGAGATCGAGACCATCCTGGCTAACACGGTGAAACCCCGTCTCTACTAAAAAAATACAAAAAAAAAAAACAGCCGGGTGAGGTGGCGGGCGCCTGTAGTCCCAGCTACTCCGGAGGCTGAGGCAGGAGAATGGCGTGAACCCGGGAGGCGGAGCTTGCAGTGAGCTGAGATCCGGCCACTGCACTCCAGTTCCGGCGACAGAGCAAGACTCCGTCTCAAAAAATAAAATAAAATTAAATTAAATTAAATTAAAATAAAATAATAAAATAAAATCTTAAATAAGGGACTATCTTAAACATTGAATATCCCTCAGTGCTTTTACAGGTAGAAGGTACTCTCAGTCTACCCACTGAATGAATTAGTGGTTAATAATGTATTCCTCACATCCCTTGTTTTGCATTTATGCATGTGACTCACCAGAAATCGGAGTCTCTTTGGTAGAAAATAACCGTAAACTGGGATTCTAGCTCCTTCTCAGGTTGCTAATCCTGTACTCATTTGTGTGTTCAAACTTTTGCTTTACTAAGGTTTCTATTACAGAAAAGGAAGAATATATAAAAGTTTAGCTTATTCATAGTTTATCATGTTCAAAACTTAATAAATTCATGCTTTGGCCTCGGCGTGAATTACTATCTAAACAGTTAACACTGGAAGCAGCATCGTATACTACAAAGAGATTCAGCTGTGCCTGTTCTCGCCCGCAACTCACTGGCGCCAGGGGGACGCAGGAGCATGAGCCCCTTCGCGCCGCCAGCGCCGTCGGCGTCGCTGCCCCAGACACAGACACTGCCTCGGGAGGTCTCACAGAGC
>NW_012111253.1:6044727-6058140 GCF_000951035.1 Colobus angolensis palliatus
GGGAGACCACAGAGCTGCTTCCCCAGCTGCCCGCCGCCAGAAAAAAAAAAAAAAAAAAAAAAATCCAGCTGGGGTCTAGGAACTCGGCTTCTGGCACCTCTAACTTCTTCGAGACTGTCTCCTCCCTCCCCGCCCCGTAATGAACCCCGTGAAGGGAGACGGGCCAGGAAGTCCCAGAAATATTTATTCTTGTGACTCTCACAAAATGGAAGAGGGTCTCAATTTTTGTTTAAGGATCTTGTGTTCTGCGTCTGTGTCTACACTGCCTTCTCTCGCCATCCAAATTGTCCAGCCCCCCCCTCCAGTTGTGCTGGAACTCTGCTTTATCGTCAAGGAAGAAAGGGAGTGGGGAGAAGCTATCTCTAAACCCTCCAGCATGGCCATCAATTTTCTTAATAATTTGGAGATCAACATGCTTTTGGAAAAATGTTTGGAAAACGTTTGGGGGTGAAAAGAAATGTTGCCTAACTGGCCTTTACTCACTGAGTGACCATCATCTCAGCTAGTTAGTGTATGAGCGGCACCAGCACCCCGGCCGTGGGTGTCCGTGCTGAGCTTCTGAAAGTTGACTTCTCATTTGGGGAGCCCTCGGAAAGACACAGCTGGTATCTATGGGAACGGCTTTGGGGTGTCCTTTGGCACCATACAGAGAATTTTATTTTTTTAACTGGAATCCATGGCCTAGGTTCTTGGGATGGGGGTAGGAGGAAGCCACAAAGCCCCTGGAAATGTATGCAAAACATATGGGTGTGCAGGTGCATCATCATAGGGCTATAGTCTCTTCAGTTTTTCCAAAGAGTCTAAGACTATAAAAAAAAAAAGATTCAGCTGTGAGTCCAGACAGATTCAACTTTAAAATACCATTTCACCTAATAATCTTGATCAAGTTAACTTTTATTGCTAACATTCTATGACTTAACAGGTTTTGTATTATAAAAATGGCAAATGTATGGGTGCAGCAAACCAACACAGCACATGTATACATATGTAACAGACCTGCACGTTGTGCACATGTACCCTAGAACATAAAGTATAATTAAAAAAACAAAGGCAAATGTAGTTTTCATTAAGTCCAAAACTAAATAAACGTTTAGAAAACTAAGGGATAAATCCTTTCTTTTATCGTTTTTAGGTACGAATGTGAAGAATCTTTTACAACCCTAAACGTAGACATTAGAAATCACCAAAATCTTCTTGATTCTTTGGAACAATATGTCAAAGGAGATTTACTAGAAGGTGCAAATGCATATCATTGTGAAAAATGCAATAAAAAGGTACGGGCTGTCTAGTTTTGTTTAATTTTGATTACATTTAATAGATTTAGAAGAAATTGGTTTTTTTGGTTCATCCTCACAAGTCACCCTCTTTTTATTTTCTCCTACTTTGGTGTAGTGGTAGCAGAGAAGTAGTCAACATGATAACTGATAGAAGGTTTGGCAGGGAAGGAAAAAAAGTAGTGCCAAAGGGGCTAGGTAAATAAGATAAAAACAGGTAAATAAGTGAATAATTTTAAAAGTCATAACGTGATAGTGCATTCTCTTATGTAAGTTACACAGACACTTTCCATCTCTACCAAGAAACAAATTGCCAATGAACCCCTCAAAGATACAGAGCTGATAGAGGAAAACATTTCTCCTGTCATGTCCAGGATTACTTGTCAAGACCAAAACATTTGCTGAAACCATTTAATTACTTTATTGAACTACATAAGATTTCTTTTAGACTAGTCAAGTGGCCCGTAAGATTTCTTTTATCACCTATGTTATAAAAGCATTTATTTTGGAAACTTACTAGCAGTTCTTTGGGAGAGATAATTCACACGCATTATAGTAATGAATAAGGTATATCTTTGGGAGCTCCCAAACCCTTTCACTCTCAAGTCACTTGTGTTGTTTTGGCCTTATGCACCACTTAGAGAAGTCTTAAAGTTTAAAGATTGAGATCGTGGGCTGTAAAACCATACTGCCTGCCACCTGCAGCTCCTGAGACCTGAGGCAAGTTACTTGACCTCTCTGTGATTACTAATTTTCATCTTTAAGGTTCAGTAGTACACACTTGAGAAGGTTGTAAGGATTAGGTATGTTTTTACGTGTGCAGCACTTAGTATGTTACCTGGCATCTTAATTGACCAACAAATGTTAGCTACTATTATTGTTATTGTTTGTGCATAGGAAACCACCTTCATGGGAACAACAGTAAATATCAAACAGGTAATAATGGCTAGGTAACAATGACAGAAACCAGTCAACAACTTACCATTTGAATATTATTAATTTTAGCATTTAAATCAGCTGATAGGATTATCTTGATTATGCTCATTGTCATGTATTTGTTTACACTTAAAAATTCAGATAAGTCTTAATATCATTTAAAAGTTTGCTTGGGTTTTTGTTGGGGTTTGTTTGTTTTTATTGTGGATTTTAATAGAACATCTAGTAACTTTCTCTTGTTTATTTTAGGTTGATACCGTAAAGCGCTTGCTGATTAAAAAGTTACCTCCTGTTCTTGCTATACAACTAAAGCGATTTGACTATGACTGGGAAAGAGAATGTGCAATCAAGTTCAATGATTATTTTGAATTTCCTCGAGAGCTGGACATGGAACCTTACACAGTTGCAGGTGTCGCAAAGCTGGAAGGGGATAATGTAAACCCAGAGAGTCAGTTGATACAACAGAGTGAGCAGTCTGAAAGTGAGACAGCAGGAAGCACAAAATACAGACTTGTGGGTGTGCTTGTACACAGTGGTCAAGCGAGTGGGGGGCATTATTATTCTTATATCATCCAAAGGAATGGTGGAGATGGTGAGAGAAATCGCTGGTATAAATTTGATGATGGTGATGTAACAGAATGTAAAATGGATGATGACGAAGAAATGAAAAACCAGTGTTTTGGTGGAGAGTACATGGGAGAAGTGTTTGATCACATGATGAAGCGCATGTCATACAGGCGCCAGAAAAGGTGGTGGAATGCTTATATACTTTTTTACGAACGAATGGACACAATAGACCAAGATGATGAGTTGATAAGATATATATCAGAGCTTGCTATCACCACCAGACCTCATCAGATTATTATGCCATCAGCCATTGAGAGAAGTGTACGGAAACAGAATGTACAATTCATGCATAACCGAATGCAGTACAGTATGGAGTATTTTCAGTTTATGAAAAAACTGCTTACATGTAATGGCGTTTACTTAAACCCTCCTCCCGGTAAGTATCAAGAGAGTTTAGCTTCTTAGTAGTAAAGAATAATTTCTAGTAGGCATCAACATGTTTAAGTTCATAAAATTAATGTTTTCACTTTAAATGAGTCTAAATTGCTGAGTGCAGTGGTTCACGCCTGTGATCCCAGCACTTTGGGAGGTAGGTGGATCACCTGAGGTCAAGAATTCGATACCAGCCTGACCAACATGGTGAAACCCCATCTCTACTAAAAATATTAAAATTAGCCAGGCGTGGTTGCATGCACCTGTAGTCCCAGCTACTCGGGAGGCTGAGGCAAGAGAATCGCTTGAACCTGGGAGGTGGAGGTTGCAGTGAGCCAAGATGGTGCCACTGCACTCCAGCCTGGGTGACAGAGTGAGTCTCCATCACAAAAAAATAAAACAAAATAAAAATGAGTCTAAATTAAAGTAGCCTGAGAGAGGTTCTTAATAAATTTAAGACTTCTCAAAATTAATGGAAATGCAGACTTGTTTGAAAATGGGGTTGGAAAATAAAAATTTGTTTTTATATCTGCATTTTATTTATAGGGCAAGATCACCTGTTGCCTGAGGCAGAAGAAATCACTATGATCAGTATTCAACTTGCTGCTAGGTTCCTCTTTACTACAGGATTTCACACAAAGAAAGTAGTCCGTGGCTCTGCCAGTGATTGGTACATTGCTTTGGATTTTCGTTCCTATTATACTAATGTTTGGTTTGGTTCTTTAGTAGACTACTTTATTTTTTTCTAAACCATGAGAATTTTGTTTGAAGTTTGGAATACAGAATAAAAATAACTCTGGGTCACAATAGAGAAATCATATTAAAATAGTTACTTAGTCTAAACATGGCCTTTTGTTATTCAGAAACTGACTTCTTCTATTACCTTGTATCATATCTTTGACATCTCTGCACCAAAGATTACAAGATGAGACTGGGGACAGTGACTCACACCTGTAATCCCAGCACTTTGGGAGGCCAGGGTGGGAGGATTGCTTGAGCTCGGGAGTTCAAGACCAGCCTAGGCAACATAGTGAGACCCCATCTCTTCAAAGAAGATTTAAAAAATTACCCAAGTGTGGTGGCATACACCTGTAATCCCAGCTACTCGGAAGGCTAAGGTGGGAGGATCGCTGGAGCCTGGGAGGTTGAGACTGCAGTGAGCCATGACCGTGCCATTGCACTCCAGCCTGGGCAGCAGAGCAAGATCCTGTCTCAAACAAAACCAAAGATTACAAGATGAGACTGAAAAGTGTAAGCTACTTATGAAATTTATGAGGTTTTAGCTTACCTAGATTGAATTCTGACACAGATTAAAAGGGTAAAAAATTAAAATGGTTTTCTTAAGTTTCTAATTGTGAAAGTATAGAGGCCATTATAATACATTGATTTAATAATTTTTACTTACTGATTTCAGAAATAGTATGTCAAGATAAGGGGGAGATATTTTGTCTGAACCTAGGAAGAGTTTGTTAATGGATTTTTAGAGGACAAGCTTTCACCCATTTTGTAACTGAGAGAATAGACCAAGTCATAGTATTTATCTGTTGTTTTAATACTAGAAGCAACCTTTGCTGGTTCTCTCTCCAGCAATAGAGGAAGATCTTTGTCTTTTTTTTTTTTTGGTTCAATGAGACTCATCCTTTTACTATAGAGAACAAGTTATTGAATTAATAGTCATAGATTTTTTTGTTTTATTTTAGGTATGATGCATTGTGTATTCTCCTTCGTCACAGCAAGAATGTACGTTTTTGGTTTGCTCATAACGTCCTTTTTAATGTTTCAAATCGCTTCTCCGAATACCTTCTGGAGTGCCCTAGTGCAGAAGTGAGGGGTGCGTTTGCAAAACTTATAGTCTTTATTGCACATTTTTCCTTGCAAGATGGGCCATGTCCTTCACCTTTTGCCTCTCCTGGACCTTCTAGTCAGGTAATTGCACAGCTTTCTTTCTAAATGATGAGATGTTTACAAATAAATTGTGTTTCCTGGAAGTCGAAGTCACAAACCTATGTGCATCCACTTGATATGTTTACCTAACAGAAACACACACACAATATGATGTCAGTGAGTTCCATTTAATATTACTGCATAGCAATGAATAGTAATTATTGGCTCTTTAAAAATATAAGAGACTGTTTTGAAGATTTTTTAAAATAGTCTTAGTTTTTTAAAAAAATTACAAGTGTGAAGAATTATAATGAAATCCACCTCTGATCTTCATTCCCTTTCCCAAGAAGCAAAATAGTTTAGTTGGTGTGATCAGTCCTTCCATAAATGTATGCCTGTATCAGCATATGTGCATGTCCTTTTTATGCAAATAGAAGTATACATATACCTTGTTGCTGTAAAACAGGTAATGTTTTATCCTTTACAGGCTTATGACAACTTAAGCTTGAGTGATCACTTACTAAGAGCAGTACTAAATCTCTTGAGAAGGGAAGTTTCAGAGCATGGGCGTCATTTACAGCAGTATTTCAACCTGTTTGTAATGTATGCCAATTTAGGTAAGAATTTAAGTTTTTCAGAATTCTGTTTTGATGTATCATATTAAATTGTGAAGTCATTTAGGTCAAGTGATAAAATATAATCTGATTTGAAATAGAAACAATTTCCCATAAAACCTGTTGTGAATTTTATCTGAACATGGCACTTTCACCTTTTACTTTATGCGTGTGTCTTTGTAGTAGACACAGATCAGAATCTGTGTCTTGATTTTTTTTTTTTTTTTTTAAATCTCCTAATGCAGTGGTGCCAAATCTGGCTGCTTTTGGAAAATACTGGTTTCTAGGCCTCTTCTCACACTGATTGAATCAGCATCCGCAAAGCTAATGTCAGGGAATCCATGTTTTCAAAGGAGTCCCCAGATGGTTGTGATACTCAGCTAGATAGCAGACTTGGTCTGTACATAAGTTTTTGTGTAAGTAAATTACAATTATGGATAATAAAAATACTTGCTTAAAATATTAATTTAAGGGTTGGGCACAATACAGGCTTATGCCTGTATTCCCAACACTTTGGGAGGCCAAAGCAAGAGGATTGCTTGAGCCCAGGAGTTTGAGACCAACCTAGACACCATAGGGAGACCCTATCTCTACAAAATAAAATTTAAAAATTAGCTGGGTGTGGTGGCATATGCCTGTAGTCCTAGCTACTTGGGAGGCTGAGGTGGGAGAATCACTTGAGCTAAGGAGGTTGAGGCTGCGGTGACCCATGATTGCGTCAGTGCTCTCCAGCGTGGGCAACAGAATGAGACCCTGTCTCCAAAAAGCAAACAAACCAAACAGCCATATATCCAAAATGAAGTTCTATATCCAGGCATACCTGTCATTTCAGGTTTTTTTCTGTGACATTACTTAATCACCATTGGATTCATGGACTTTTTTAACATAAGGGAGATTGTACTTTTCATTTGTCTATTTAGTTTGTCTTCCTTTCCCTTACCTTTTTCCACATTGTAGATATTTGGGTATTTGTAGATGAGAAAGAAAAGAATATTTATTAGATAAGCATCAGTGGAATCTATATTTCAAACTTAAAAATGCCAAATTTAGACATTCAGAAAAATCCTATTCTATTCAACTCTTCTTTTAGATATTGCCTGTTCAGAAAGCACACATCATTGTTCCATAATGTAACCTACTTATAAAATTTTCTTGCTGAAAACAAATACTGTATAGTCTGTAAACCTTAATATGAAGTCCTTAAGATGGATATGCATTGGGATTGAGAATTGTTTGGATTTAAGAAAAGCAAGGCAGTGCATATATCCGTATCTCTATAGCAAGGTCTGAGACAACAACTTACAATTGAACACATTAATATTTCTACAGTAAAATGTAAATATTTATACTGAAGGGAGAAATGAAGACTGTAAGTAGCCTTTAGTCAGTTCAGGCTAGGTTATCCCAACAAACACATTTTGACACCAACTTAATGAAAAACTTTGTTGGGCTGGACAAGGTGGCTCATGCCTGTAATCCCAGCGCTTTGGGAGGCCGAGGCAGGCAGATCACCTGAGGTACGGAGTTCAAGACCATCCTGGCAAGCATGGTAAAACCCCGTCTCTACTTAAAAATACAAAAATTAGCAGGGCGTGGTCGCGGGCACCTGTAGTCCCAGCTACTCGGGAGGCTGAGGCAGTAGAATTGCTTGAACCCGGGAGGCACAGGTTGCAATGAGCAGAGATAGCGCCACTGCACTCCAGCCTGGGCAACAGGGCAAGGCTCCGTCTCAAAAAAAAAAAAAAAAACCTTGTTATAATAATAGCTTTTAGGCCAGGTGCGGTGGCTCACGCCTGTAATCCCAGCACTTTGGGAGGCCGAGGCGGGTGGATCACCTGAGGTACGGAGTTCAAGACCAACCTGACCAACACGGTGAAACCCCGTCTCTACTAAATATACAAAAATTAGGCGAGCATGGTGGCACATCCCAGCTACTCAGGAGGCTGAGGCAGGAGAATCGCTTGAACCCAGGAGGCGGAGGTTGCAGTGAGCTCAGATCACGCCACTGTACTCCAGCCTGGGAGACAGAGTGAGACTCCGTCTCAAAAAATTAAAAATTAAAATAGCTTTCGGAGTCTTAGGATTTTAGATAAGAGGTTGTGGACCTGTTTTTATTATGTTTTGGGGGATATGGCAATAAATAAGATTGCCTAATGGAATATAGAAGCAAATAATGTTGTTGCCATAAAATATGTTAATGGCTCTAATAGGGAAAATGCAAAGTGCATCATGGAGGGCATGGTACCTGAAGGGATTTGGGGAGTACAGAAGACTTAATGGGGAATGTAACGTGGGAATTGGTTAGTTGAGCTTTCCATCTAGAGTGAACAGCAGATGCAAAGATGTGATAAACTTGGTGTGGCTTATTGGACGGAATGAAAGTTGTCCAGTCTGACTAGAATTGATGTAAGATGGGAATGGCAGGAGTGCTGAGCAGGAGTTTCTGATCATGCGGTTTAATAGGCCTTGTGAGAGATACTGAGGCATTGGATGAGCCATTGTAGGGTTTTGAACAGATAATACCATCTAGAAAGATCTCTGTGGCCACAGTGTGGAATGGATTGCAATGGAATAAGATCCCAGAGAGTGTTAAAATGATCTATAGACATAAGATCATTGTGGCCGGTACTGGAGAACTGGCAGTGAGAGAGATACAAGTGGACAGATAGATATATGGTGCTTTTTATAAGAAGTGGAATCAGTGGATTTGGTGATTGGATATTCAGAGAAGGACAGGACAGGGAAGAGATGTGAAGAATGATCCCCAAAATTCTAACATAAACAACTGTGAGTGGTACCATTTACTGAGGGGAAATACAGGAGGAGAAACACTATGGGAAGAAAGGGGTGAGTTCAGTTTGGGTAGATTGAGTTTGAGCCTGTGTGACACCCAAATGGAGATACACAGTAGAACAGTAAGTAATTTGTCTTGAAATGTTTTTGAATCATCTGAATGAAATTATCTAGAACATTAAAGCCATGAGTGTAGGCTACATCATCCAGGGAAATCAGAAGTGTGAGAAGATAGCCTGGCATGGGAACTTGGAGAAACATCAGTTTTTAAGAGACAGGAAGGAGGAGTTGCAAATAAGAACAAAAAGAGGTAGAAAGAAAATCAGGAATCGAGGAAGGAGGAAGTGGTTATGGTTTGAGAACTGCTCCTTAGCTTATTACCATGAAGAGGGGCCAAAACCAAGAGTTCTTACTTCTTATTTAATATAGTTGTTTTGGCCGGGCGCGGTGGCTCAAGCCTGTAATCCCAGCACTTTGGGAGGCCGAGACGAGCGGATCACGAGGTCAGGAGATCGAGACCATCCTGGCGAACACGGTGAAACCCCGTCTCTACCAAAAAACACAAAAAAAACTAGCCGGGCGAGTTGGGCGCCTGTAGTCCCAGCTACTCGGGAGGCTGAGGCAGGAGAATGGCGTGAACCCGGGAGGCGGAGCTTGCAGTGAGCTGAGATCCGGCCACTGTACTCCAGCCTGGGCGACAGAGCGAGACTCCGTCTCAAAAAAAAAAAAAAAAAAAAATAGTTGTTTTGTTGTTTTCATCCTCCTTACAAAAATGAGGGTTGCAGTCTTGGTTAGTCCCTTTAGACTCTCCAGGCCGTAGAAAGTGTTCATCTTCCAGTCGGGTGCAGTGGCTCATAATCCCAGCACTTTGGAAGGCCAAGGCAGGCGGATCAGGCGGTCAAGGTACTGAGACCGTCCAGGCCAACATGGTGAAAACCCACCTCTACTAAAAATACAAAAATTAGCTGGGCATGGTACCTGCCTGTAATCCCAGCTACTGAGGAGGCTTAGACAGGAGAATTGCTTGAACCTGGGAGGCAGAGGTTGCAGTGAGCTGAGATCGCGCTACTGCGCTCTAGCCTGGCGAGAGAGCAAGACTGTCTCAAAAAATAAAAAGTGTCCATCTTCCTTACAGTGAGCCGGTGTGATTGGAATGTCATAGTCATGGTCACTGTTTAACAATGTTAATACTTATACTCAATGGATGAGTTTTCTTTTCTGGTAAAATAATTCTCTGAATGCTAAGTAAAAGTGATAAAATTACAAATCAAAATTTTTCTGATCATAAAAATTATAGACAAGATATTTTGTATAACTGCTTGTTTTATTCATGAAGCCCTTGCCATCTTAATTTTTTCCTCGCATTTTTCTCCCTCTCTTTCTTCTCCCCTTCACTCCTTTGTTGTAGGTGTGGCAGAGAAGACACAGCTTCTGAAATTGAGTGTACCTGCTACCTTTATGCTTGTGTCTTTAGATGAAGGTCCAGGTCCTCCAATCAAATATCAGTATGCTGAATTAGGCAAATTATATTCAGTAGTGTCACAGCTGATCCGCTGTTGCAATGTCTCTTCAAGAATGCAGTCTTCAATCAATGGTAAATTTGAATGCTCCATTCTTTACAGTAGTCTGTTGTTGTTGTTGTTGTTGTTTGAGATGGAGTTTTGCTGTTGTTGCCCAGGCTGGAGTGCAATGGCATGATCTCGGCTCACTGCAACCTCCACCTCCCCAGTTCAAGCCATTCTCCTGCCTTGGCCTCCCAAGTAGCTGGGATTACAGGCACCCACCACCACACCCGGCTAATTTTGTATTTTTAGCAGAGACAGGGTTTCACCATGTTGGTCAGGCTGGTCTCGAACTCCTGACCTCAGATGATCTGCCCACCTGGGCCTCCCAAAGTGCTGGGATTACAGGTGTGTGCCACCATGCCCAGCCCTCTTTACAGTAGTTTTTAAATACTGCTGAGCATATATAGTACTAAGAGTCTGGAGGAAGATTTTTGCTTTGGAATATTTTAGCACTGTACCTTTTTTACGTATTTAATGGGGATCTTTTTTTCTCTCTCCTTGTGACTGAGGTTGATACCATGTTTATGAAATAGTTTAAGAATTAACTTTTTAGGCTGGGCTCAGTGGCTCATGCCTGTAATCCCTACGCTTTGGGGGAAGCCAAGGCAGGAGGATCACAACAACAAAAAAGTTGGCTGGGTGTGGTGGTGTGCACCTGTAGTCCCAGCTACTCAGGAGACTGAAGTGGGGGAATCACTTCAGCCCAGGAGAAGGCTGCAGTGAGCTATGGTCACGCCACTGCACTCCAGCCTAGGTGACAGAGAGAGACCCTGTGTCCAAAAAAAAAAAAAATTTATGTTTAGATTTTGCATTTTTACATCTTGGTATATCTGTCTGATCGTTATAATGCATAATGTTACTTTCTTTGTTGTGCTTAGGAAACTTGATTTAAAATGTTATTTTTCTAAAATAAAACATTTGGCCAGGCATGGTGGCTCATGCCTGTAATCCCAGCATTTTGGGAGGCCAAGGCGGGTGGATCACTTGAGGTCAAGAGTTCAAGACCAGCCTGGCAAACATGGCGAAACCGCATCTCTACTAAAAATACAAAAAATTAGCTGGGCGTGGTGGCATGTGCCTGTAGTCCCAGCTACTCAGAAGGCTGAGGCAGGAGAATCGCTTGAACACAGGAGGTGGATGTTGCAGTGAGCTGAGATCGCGCCATTGCACTCCAGCCTGGACAACAGAGCAAGACTCCATGTTAGAAAAAAAAAAACAATTTATAGACTATATATAGGCTATTTTCTGTCATGAAAGTTGTGTGTTATTGTGGAGAAGCTTATTAGTTTTTTTTATTGGTGACAAATCTGTATTCTAGGTAATCCTCCTCTTCCCAATCCTTTCGGTGATCCTAATTTATCACAACCTATAATGCCAATTCAGCAGAATGTGGCAGACATTTTATTTGTGAGAACAAGTTATGTGAAGAAAATCATTGAAGACTGCAGTAATTCAGACGAAACCGTCAAATTGCTTCGTTTTTGCTGCTGGGAGAATCCTCAGTTTTCATCTACTGTCCTCAGTGAACTTCTCTGGCAGGTAAAAGGAAAATAACATTTGTATGTTTATAATTTGATTTCTTATTCCTTTCATTAAGTTACTCACTATGTCTTACTTGTTTTTAGGTTGCATATTCCTATACCTATGAACTGCGGCCCTATTTGGATCTGCTTTTGCAAATCTTACTGATTGAGGACTCCTGGCAAACTCACAGGTGGATACTCTTTTTGTGACTGGAAGCAGTTAGGCTTGCCCCAGGTGTTAGAGTTAACTGAAATTGACAGTCACTACATTTTTTTAACCTATTGGAGTTCTAGTGAATGTTTTATCTTAAACCTAGGACAAGGGTAAATAACAAGTTCTCCCCCTTTCCTCAGAATTTTATTTCCTCTTTTATTCTTTTCTCTCACTGCCTAAATTTCATACTTAATAAGCCTGTTTCTTTAGAATGATTTTTTTAATTAAGGAAGAGCTAGCTTGGGCTTTTGGTAAATACTTGAATTTCATTAATGATGCCTGAGGATTATTTTATGATTAGATTACATTTGTTTTAGAATTAGTCTCTTGAAGTAACTTAGTCATTAGTCACATGAAGTATAATAGTATATGTAAAAATAGGCTTTAGGTAAGTACGATTTCCATTTTTCATGGTATTTATATTCTGTAAAGTCCCCACAGACACTGAGTTAGCAAATACTGAACCATTACTCCTAGGAGGAAATACAGAATTAGGTTTCTATAAGCCTCTTGTTTACATTTTTATCAGCCAGTCAATACATAACCTTGTTTTATGTGTGTTTCTTTTTAAAGTCATTTAATATATATTGTTGACTTAGAGTTCACAGCCAACAGCTCTGTAACTTAAGCCTGAACTTAAGCTTCTCAACACATTCTCCATAAGGCGCATCACATCCTTCTTGTGGTTAGGAACATTAGATACCACTTCAACATTATATACTTGGGGGTCATTTTAAACGTAAAAATAACCAACAAAAGCACAAATATGTGGAAAATGTGGCACTAAATACACCACGAAGGACACTTGTTTACAGCTTAAGCTGAAACAAGACAGAATGACACTCTTTTGGACTTCAGCTAAGAACGTTTGTGTTGGACAACTTGATATTTTTGCTGCTCTGCATGTGTCCACAGATGCCCAAGAAAGCACCTTGATGATTGATTTTGCAGTTATTAATAAAGTTTAGGAAGTAAGCAATTCACAAATGCGGAATTCATGAATAATGAGGGGATCAATTATAATTAGTTTTTATGAGAAGTTTTAGAATGTTAACTTTTTTCCCCCGTAAAAACTAAGGTTATCCAGCTTAACTGGCCCTCAAACTTTCACCAGAATTTTTCTGTTTGTTTCGGTTTGTTTTGTTTTGTTTTGTTTTTGCAGTAAAAGTTGAATATATTATCTTTAATCCTAAGAGTTATATAATTGATGATAAATTATGGTTATTAGTTGGCAGCACCGCCGGGTTTTAGAACTTACCTTCCCACACGGAAGATAGTATAATAGTTTGTTTGGGAAAACAAAGTCTATGTCACAGTTTGCCTCCCATCTGCCAATGTAATAAAACGAACTCAAAAACAAGTTCTATAACAACAAAATGCTTAAAGAGAAGTTACAATCTGGAGTTTTAGTGGGGATTGCCAACGCTAGAATTTGTGACTTAGTATTTTCTCTACTAAAAAATACAAAAAACTAGCCGGGCGAGGTGGCGGGCGCCTGTAGTCCCAGCTACTTGGGAGGCCGAGGCAGGAGAATGGCGTGAACCCGGGAGGCGGAGCTTGCAGTGAGCTGAGATCCGGCCACTGCACTCCAGCCTGGGCGACAGAGCGAGA
>NW_012111253.1:6059365-6066275 GCF_000951035.1 Colobus angolensis palliatus
CGCCATTCTCCTGCCTCAGCCTCCCGAGTAGCTGGGACTACAGGCGCCCGCCACCATGCCCGGCTAATTTTTTTTGTATTTTTAGTAGAGATGGGGTTTTACCATGTTAGTCAGGATGGTCTCCATCTCCTGACCTTGTGATCCACCCGCCTCAGCCTCCCAAAATGGAATTACAGGCGTGGGCCACCGTGCCTGTCCCAGAACATTTTTTTTATTACTCCAAAAGGAAACCCCTACCCAATTAAATAGTCACTCACCATTCCTTCCAGCCCTAGCAGCCACTAATCTGCTCTCTGTCTCTGTGGATTTGCCTATTCTAGACATTTCGTAAAAACGAAATCACGCAATTTGTGTGTCTGACTTCTTTCACTTAGCTTAATGTTTTCAGAGTCCATCCATGTTATAGCATATATCATTAGTTTATAGCTGAATAATATTTTGTTTATTTACTGGCACATAATATTTTTAACACAAAAGAAACAAGGCATGTTTGTGCCGCCCCAATCATGTTTTAAGTTAGTTATTTCAGGGAAAGACAGGAACTAGTTGGCTATGTATTATTACTCCGTTGTAGTTTGGGAGAAACTGAAATGAAATCCTGTGTTACTGGCAAATCAGCCAAATTGTACTATTGCCTGTCAAAATGCTTTGCCTGCAATGTATTCTCCTTATTAGAATTCAAATATGTACCTCCAAATTATGTCACTGAATCCTAACTTGCCTTCAGAGATGCAGTTTTATAAAAGGTATTGATGTGTAGCAAATTACCCTCGACTACAGCAGTCATAAACTTCATTATTTTTTTAAATTTGCATTACTCTTGAGTGTCCTGAATTCACTTCAGGTAGTGTGTTTAAATTGCATACATGGCAGAATTATTTTGGATTGGTAATAAGTTAGAGCGCAGACTCTGGAGTCAGACTGCTCCACAGCTATATGACCTCAGCAAGCTATGTAACTCTGTGCCAATTTTCTCATCTGTTAAAAGGTTTAATAATAAGGCTGGGCGTGGTGGCTCACGCCTGTAATCCCAGCACTTTGGGAGGCCGAGGCGGGTGGATCACGAGGTCAGGAGATTGAGACCATCCTGGCTAACATGGTGAAACCCTGTCTCTACTAAAAATACAAAAAATTAGCTGGGCGTGGTGGCATGTGCCTGTAGTCCCAGCTACTCAGGAGGCTGAGGCAGAAGAAGGGCATGAACCCAGGAGGCAGAACTTGCAGTGAGCCAAGATGGCACCACTGCACTGCAGCCCGGGTGACAGAGCAAGACTTCGTCTCAAAAAAATAAATAAATGAAGGTTTAATAATAATACCTGTTGTCTAATGTTAGATTAAATTACTAAATCAAAGACGTTATTGAGTGGCACATAGTAGGCACTCAGTATATATTAGCTATTAGATTTTAGATGTTTTTATTTTTTATCTGGTTCTCTTTCAGAATTCATAATGCACTGAAAGGAATTCCAGATGACCGAGATGGGCTGTTTGACACAATCCAACGATCTAAGAATCACTATCAAAAAAGAGCATACCAGTGTATAAAATGTATGGTAGCTCTATTTAGTAACTGTCCTGTTGCTTACCAAATCCTGCAGGTGAGGATTTTTTTCTTACAATTTTGTAGAAATCTTAATCAGAATTAAGGATTCTGTTTTAAAAGAAGAGAATGAGAACTTGGGGTTGTCATTTTAAGTTAACTTTGAAGTATTCCAAATCCTCTTATATATGTGGTTTTATTTTCTTTTGCAGGGCAATGGAGATCTTAAAAGAAAGTGGACCTGGGCGGTGGAATGGCTTGGAGATGAACTTGAAAGAAGACCATATACTGGCAATCCTCAGTACACTTACAACAATTGGTCTCCCCCAGTGCAAAGCAATGAAACATCAAATGGTTATTTCTTGGAGAGATCACATAGTGCTAGGATGACACTTGCAAAGGCTTGTGAACTCTGTCCAGAGGAGGTAAAAAAAGCCACCAGTGTGCAGCAGATAGAAATGGAAGAGAGCAAAGTAATTCTTTATTTTATAGGCCAGTGTTTATGTATTAATGATATTATTAAAAGATTATGTTGAAGTTTTGAGTTTTGAAAAATGTTTATTCGGCTGGGCGCAGTGGCTCATGCCTGTAATCCCAGCACTTTGGAAGGCCAAGGCAGGCGGATCACCTGAGGTCAGGAGTTCAAGACCAGCCTGGCCAACATGGTGAAACCCCATCTCTACTAAAAATAGAAAAATTAGCTAGGCGTGGTGGTGGCGCCTGTAATCTCATCTACTTGGGAGGCTGAGGCTAGAGAATGACTTGAACCTAGGAGGTGGAGGCTGCAGTGAGCAGAGATCGTGCCAGTGCACTCCAGCCTGGGGGACAAGAGCGAAACTCCATCTCAAAAACAGAAAAGAAAAATGTTTATTCTGTGTCATCTTAAGCTAATGAGGGAGCCTTCTTTTGGAGAAATTTCTGTGAAATTGTCTGAAATGTAGTAGTTCTGAGAGAATGCAAATCAGGTTTTTGTTTGGTTTTGTTTTTTGTTTTTTTTCCCCCAAGTTCTTTATCTGCAGTAAAAGAAAAGTTGCTAATGGGTCAGTTTTGTAGATTTTTAAAGTTTATTTCAAATAGAAGTTAAAAATAAACTTGAGTTTGCCTACATAATTCTTTATCTTGAAATATTCAAAATTAGGAGCCAGATGACCAAGATGCCCCAGATGAACATGAGTCGCCTCCACCTGAAGATGCCCCATTGTACCCCCATTCACCTGGATCTCAGTATCAACAGGTAAAACAGGAGTCAGTTTGTGGTTTTATCCCCTAGAACTAGGTTTTATGCTTAATTTTAGAGGATGACTCAATTGTTTGTTGTGACTACAAAGTAACAGGTAGGATTATCTACTAGCTTTGGGAGCATGATCAGAAGAGGAATGGTTTGGAGCAGGGGTCATGGTGTAACGTGTTTGAACTTAACCACTGTAGGGTTTTCCTTGTCAAGAAGGTGTCCTTATGCTGGTAGTTAATAAAACTATGAGAATTTATGTCAACATGAAATGATCATTGTAAGGATTGTGGTGACATTTCCTGTGAGGCAAAATCTTCACCTGGATTCCAAAAACATTAAGATATGCAATGAAGTAAGAAGTCCTTGGTTACTTAGCCATAGGTTTCATTGATGGTAAAAATCACTAGAAAAAAAAAAGGATTTGGGTAGATTTCCATAGGTGATGAGCTATAAAGTAAATAAATAGCAAAAGAAATGAGATGAAGAAACATTCTAAATGAAAACTTTTTCTTTCTGAAACCGAAATGTGACTAAATCAGCTCTTGTGAGGCAATGGTACTCAAACTTGAACAGGCATGAGTCTCCCTGGAGGGCTTGCTCCAACAGAGGGCTAGACGCTATCCCAAAGTGTCTGATTTCATAGGTCTTCAAGGGACTGGAAAATGAACATTTCTAACAAGTTCCCAAGTGATGCTGCTGATGGTCCAGGAACTATACTTGGAGAAACATTTCAGGCATTCTTTCTTACATTTCACTGTGTACATAGAAACAAACTGAATAGTTAGGAAGTACACATTCAGCATACATATTTTCATCTATAGAAAGTAAAGCCCGAACGGGTGCAGTAGCTCGTGCCTGTAATCCCAACACTTTGGGAGGCTGAGGCAGGCAGATCACCTGAGGTCAGGAGTTTGAGACCAGCCTGACCAACATGGAGAAACCCTGTCTCTACTAAAAATACAAAATTAACTGGGTGTGGTGGCGCATGCCTGTAATCCCAGCTACTCGGGAGGCTGAGGCAAGAGAACCTCTTGAACCCAGGAGATGGAGGTTGTGGTGAGTCGAGATAGCACCATTGCACTCCAGCATGGGCAACAAGAGTGAACTCCATCTCAAAAAAAAAAAAAAAAAAGTCTAGAATCTTAGCTTGGCTGCTGGAGCATGTACAGAAAAATGAGAGCACTGTAGGGTTCAGACATTTTAAAAGGTTAAGGAACCAAATCCACAAGGGAAGTGTTAACTTCCTTTGACCCTGAGAAAGCTCTTATGTTAATCATGCCTGGTTACTTTATCATCTTGAACATTGTTCTGTTTTTAGTCAGCATTATTGTGAGTTCAGGGTTACTACTCCTGTATATCTTGTATCATGGTTAGTCGATTGGATTTGGCATGTGGAAGAGTCAATAGATGCTCATAGATTGTTTTCTGAACATTTTTTACCAAGAGCAACAGTGGGTTAATCCTTTATTTGCCAGACTTGAGTCTAAATCATTTTGGCACTAAAAATCACTTTGGCCAAAGATGTATGTGGACCTACACAATCACTGCTCTTATTCAGGGTTTGGGGGTTTGCATTTACACTATGTTTTTCTCTTTCAAGCCTTTTTTTGTTTTCGTTTTTGTTTTTGTTCTTGCACAATAGTAGTCCAACGATACTTACAGAGTAAGTCCCAAGAATAAAAGTTTACATTTCTAGAGACTTCAGACCATGATTTCGAAGTTGTTTTACTATGTGAAAAGTTTTAACATGCAGATCTCTTCTCCTTTCCCAGAATAACCATGTGCATGGACAGCCATATACAGGCCCAGCAGCACATCACATGAACAACCCTCAGAGAACTGGCCAACGAGCACAAGAAAATTATGAAGGCAGTGAAGAAGTATCCCCACCTCAAGCCAAGGATCAATGAAATGCACATAATTAACTGGTTCCATCAAGACTGTGCACCCAGGCCTTACAGTCCAACCTTTTTCTGTGTCTGGCTAATATTTAAAACTAGAAAAACTATTCCTAATCAACATGGAGTGGAGAGTTTATTCACTGTCTTATCTGCAGAAATTTGCTGTCAATATATAACCCGCCTGCAGTGGAAAGTGTATAGTGTTTTGTAATAAATGGCCTGATGCTAATGTGTAAATGGCAAAGGTGTATATAGTATATTAATGTTGACTGTTAATTCTTAAGCAAGAAACTTTTTTCTTGATGAGACTCACAGATCTACACAAACTACAAAAGTTAATTTTCTTGTTATACCCACTGCAGTCTGCAACCAGTGTTGCCTGCCTCATGGCAGTTGGTTCAGCTCCTTTACAAAAAAACCCAACAGCAACAAAACAGAGCCCATTCATGTCAGCCACACCAATAGTTTCATGTTAATTCTTTGCCACTGGAGTCAATTTTGCTATGAGCAACGTAAGGCTGGTAACCTTTAAATTATTTGGTTGGTGTGGAAAATTGGTGATGTAACACTGTTTCTAGATTTTTTTTCATTGCCTTTTTATTCTGATATTAGGTTAATCACTTTGAAGCTATAGTTATGCTGTAACATTTAGCATGGCTTCACACCAAGTTAGTGTAGCCAGTGAGGAAAAAGTTACCATAATGACAGCAGTTGTCCGAGAAGTGACAGCTGTATTACTCAGAGCTTTTACTTCTTACACCTAGAATATTAAAATATAAAACAAGGGGAGAAATGTGACGAACAGGCTGTTTTCAGTTGCACATATGTTCCTTATGTATAATGTTTGACAGTTCAATCTCTGGGTGGGATAAAGAACACTTATGTATCAGTAATGGGAATTTTAAAAAATTTAAAACAAATATGCAAAAATTTGCTATGCCAAGATGCTGGAGCATAATAGAAGACTGTATTTGGTGTGCTTGTTTTGTTTCTTTGGTAGCGTTTATTAGGTGAATCTTCTCAAACTTTCCTTCTGCTGGATCCCAGTGACGTGGAAGTCATCAGAACCCCACGGTACTTGGAGTACCTCTCTGCACCAAGATAGCTGGCTGATTTTCTGCTCAGTCACAATTTTACTTGAAAGCAAGAATTGTCCTAGCTCCTCTTCCATTATTCCAAAAAGTTTAACGTTCAAAGCAGGGTCTCATTAAAAAAGAAACTACTGGTTAGTTAATATAATTGAGATACCACAATTTCAGAATAAACATTTGATTACAAATAAGGAACTCCTCAGTTCATACTGTATTTAAAAGAGAATTGGTAACTTGAATGTGTGTAATTTTTTGGAACCTGTCTAAAAACCAAATACCCTGCAAACAGATACAGCCCACCCTATTCTATTTAAATATTTTGCTGTTTTATTTTATAGAAATTATTTTGCTGAATTCACAAATAGAATTTGATTTAAGAAGAACTTTTTGTCCTGTGGTGTGTTTTTGGTTTTTTTTGGTTACTTTTTTTGTCCTTTTTTTCACAGAGGACTGCATATTAAAATTCATTCTGTGCATAGCATGCCTAGGCATGACACTGATTTAGGATTTCAGTCACACTGAGTTTTTGTGCACAGAAAGATTTGACCTTTGGCCCTTTACTGAAGATTTTGAGAAATCAGGATGTTGACACTGTAAAAGTTTCCTAACATAATCTTGTACTTTTTGTATGTTTTTTATATACATGTATATTTAATGAGCACAAGCTTGGTTGTATTTTTTACAATTCAGTTAGTAGGGAAATGTTTTGTCAAAAGGCTACACTTGGAACTGAACAAAGCAGAAACAAAATTGAGCATTGCATTATTTTGTGATTAAAAGGGGCAGGTATTTAAGATAAAGCTTTGGGTATCTTATTTGTAGTACTCTGTAGTCAACCTGTGCTTCTAGGTGTTTCTGCAATAGTAGGACATTTTGACACCAGATAGTTTTTACTTTGAGTGAAAGTTACACACGGTGTTCGCAATTCCATCTGATAGTTTTTATTTTTTTTGTTGTTTTCTTCTTTGAGATGGAGTCTCGCTCTGTCACCCAGGCTGGAGTGCAGTGGCACAATCTTGGCTCACTACAACGTCGCCTCCTGGTTTCAAGCGATTCTTCCGCCTCAGCCTCCTGAGTAGCTGGGATTACAGGCACCCACCACCACACCCAGCTAATTTTTGTAGAGACAGGGTTTCACCATGTTGGC
>NW_012111253.1:6067175-6070431 GCF_000951035.1 Colobus angolensis palliatus
CATTCTCCTGCCTCAGCCTCCCGAGTAGCTGGGACTACAGGCGCCCGCCACGTCGCCCGGCTAGTTTTTTGTATTTTTTAGTAGAGACGGGGTTTAACCGTGTTGGCCAGGATGGTCTTGATCTCCTGACCTCGTGATCCGCACGTCTCGGCCTCCCAAAGTGCTGGAATTACAGGCTTGAGCCACCGCTCCCGGCCTCAACTGATTTTTTGAGCCATATATTTCCTATTTTAAATGTTTGCAGAATCGCCAGTGTTGCTTTGAAAGAAATAGCCCCCAGAATTCTAAACGACATGATTATAGAAGACAGTAGAATGTGTTACCATAAAGACTGAAGATATTTTAGTTGTAAAACCGTGTGAACAAGGGCTTTTGCCCTATTGTATCTAAGTATTTCAGTGCACAACTTGTTAAAAAAAAACCATATTGCTGCTGTTTCTAAGCCCTCCACCAACTGAATTTTCATGTTTAGCATTGTAGAGGCAGAAATAACATTTTTTTTTTCTTTCATTGATTTTTCTCCTGGTGATAATTTCCCAGCCTTGTGTCTTCATTGTGTATACAAATTTAGAATTATTAAGATGTTTTTTTTTTCATGATTAACTTAGTGAATAACTTAAATCCTTAATCCTAGTAGTGGTTAGAAAGATGAGGAGCCTTTTTTATTTCACTTACATTTGTAAATGAAAACAAGTCTGTGAATATTCAGATGACTACTTCAAAGTTATTCAGTTTTTTTATTATTTTTTTTCCAGCTTATGTTCTCCCACGAGCTATTTTACTTTGCTGAATTTTGTGGTTAATTTGGTGGATATATCCTGCCTTATTTAGGATTATAGCTGGATAAGAAAATTGCCTTTTCATTGTAAGTGCCCAGTTTTGGTCTCTAGTTTAAAGGTACTACATACTGCTGATAAAGGAAAACACTCCCCTACACCCCAGTTTTTGTGTTACCAAGAAAAAAGAAAAAAAGTACTGGTTTCACAGTAGGACTCAACCAGAATTGGTCCTACACACATGTTGAGTGTTTAGTTTTTGCAAATAAGGTTTTTGAGTGTGATAAAACACTACAGAAGTGCTAAATGTATTGAGAATTTGCTGCCGATTGTATTTATAACAATTATTTTAAAAAGTTTGCAGAAATTTAGCACTTTCCCTCCAAATTTATAGGTGTAAAAGAAGCGGGGGCAAGGTGCACCACATTTTAAAACTGCAAATGTGTGAAAATTTATTTTGAGATTCAGATTCCTAAAAGGAGATTTCACCACCCAAGTCATGCACTTCTTAGCCTTTTACAAGCCAACAGACTGACATGAAGATTGTTCACAGTTCCTAAGATTTAGCACATATACAAAAATAAAACTTTATAAATTCAATTTCGGTTTTCCCTTTATTTATTAATACAAGATTTTTAAACAGAAGGTAGAGGTGTAATAGAGCTGAAGGGAATGTTTTAAAGGGGAATGTTTATGAGGAATTCAGCCGTCATTGTGTATACCCAAAGTGGATTCACACCTAAGGACCTCAAAGAAATGAGTTGTGATCTAATTGCAGACTTTATAGTTAAAACTAAGATTCGACAAACTGATGTTTCACAGTTCTCTTAAATTGTAAATAAAGCAGACCGCATGTTTTGAGGGGAGCCAGGGAAGTGAAAGTTCAGTTAAGTCTCTAGCAAGTTCCATCTGCTGTTTTTTTGTTGTTTTTGTTTTGTTTTGTTTTGAGATGGAGTCTCGCTCTGTCGCCCAGGCTGGAGTGCAGTGGCGTGATCTCGGCTCGCTGCAAGCTCTGCCTGCCGGGTTCACGCCATTCTCCTGCCTCAGCCTCCCGAGTAGCTGAAACTACAGGCGCCCGCCACCATGCCCGGCTAATTTTTTTGTGTTTTTGGTAAAGACGGGGTTTCACTGTGTTAGCCAGGATGGTCTCGATCTTCTGACCTCGTGATCCGCCCGCCTCGGTCTCCCAAAGTGCTGGGCCTTCTGCTGTTTTTAGTGTCTAGAAATAGCTCTTTGTTGTCATGTACCAGGGAAATAAGATTTCCACAGAAACCTGGCGGTGCTTTCCTAAAGTTGGGTTACTTCAAGAACTGCTGAAAGACAAATCTCAGATTCTCATTGGATTTAATTTCACTGATTTTTTTTATGGAAAACTAATATTTAACTTTTCTGCGATTTGGAAAACTCCCTCCAGTTGGATTAGACTGTATTTTACGTATTTTTAGCTACATGAGTACATCTAACTGAAAATCTACATCGCTGCCAATATTACAAATTGCTTCATTGTAATCTGATAACTTACAGATAGGCAAAAAGTTGACATCTTTATTTTTATCTATACCTGAAAGTTTAGATAGCTTACTAAAGTTCGGGTTACATAAAACGTTTCAGTAACTTTAGGGATGTAAAATCTCAAGAGAAATTTCTTAAACTACACCAAAAAACTTTCCTAAATAGAGCAAATTTCAGAGCTATTTAAATAAAAGTTGATTATTTTAAGGTCATTCTATTTAAATGGTCAAAACTCAAGAGTGAAATAGGAATCATTTTAGCCATCATCTGAGAAAACAAGTCTCGTTCTGATCCATAACACTAGACAGAATATACTGCATTTCAGCAAGTCCAAGATGCCATTGGTTACAAGGCGCCTCAGCAAGCAAAATCACTGACTTTCATGGATATTAAAACGTGGGATATCCCATCTGGTAGTAATCTTTGTCATGACAAATGTCTTTTCACATCTGCAAATAGGTTTTTGTCGTGGACTTTTCTCACATTGTTTTTTTTTTTTTCCATTAGTGGAAATTAGAAATTCTATTTTTATGTGTAATTGCTAACAAAGCTGGCCAATGTACAAGTTTATGAAGAAATGGCTTGATGGAACTGAACCTTTAAGGAGTCACCAAATTATTATTGAAGTGCCCTGTGTAAGCGGTCTTCTTGAGATAGTTTTGTGTCATAGCTTCTAGTTTTCACATACGTTGTAGTTAACACACCAAGTGGACTTTCTTGCTCTGCCAGTATGGTTCAGCTGCCCTGGACTCGTCTCTGCCTGTCAAAACACTCCCTATGTTAGAAAATGAGTTACAGAGGCCAGGCGCGTTGGCTCACGCCTGTAATCCCACCAGTTGGGAAGACCGAGGCGGGTGGATCACATGAGGTCAGGAGTTCGAGACCAGCCTGGCCAACATGTGAAACCCTGTCTCTACTAAAAATACAAAAATTAGCTGGGTGTGGTGGCACACACCTGTAATCACAGC
>NW_012111253.1:6075889-6078516 GCF_000951035.1 Colobus angolensis palliatus
AAAAAATACAAAAATTAGCCAGGCGTGGTGGCGGGCGCCTGTAATCCCAGCTACTTGGGAGGCTGAGGCAGGAGAATTGCTTGAACCTGGGAGGTGGAAGTCACAATGAGCCAAGATCACGCCATTGCACTGCAGCCTGGGCAACAAGAGCAAAAATCCATCTCAAAAAAACAAAACAAAAACAAAACAACAACAACAAAAAACTTAGCCTTCTAAATTTGACTAGTGAGTGCGGGAAAAAGTCAAGTAAGTTTTTTTTTTTTTTTAATTCTGAATTTGTTTGCAGATATACCATAGCTGAAATATAGTGTTACATTTTGTGTCTAGATTAAAAGAAAATACAGTGGCCTAAAATAATATCCCATATTTTAAATTCTGCTATACATCAATCGCAATAGTTTTTTCCCCCCACAGTAGTTCTTTGCAATGCATTTAGCGTGAACTCCTGTTGAGGAGCAGCTTTTGTTACAAATTTGATGTGGGATTACAGCTTTGAAAACTGAAATACGCCTTTTACTTTTTCGTAGCTCTGATTTGAACCTCATTTGAAAATAAGTACATTGAAGATTTATACCAACACATTTCCAGTGGCTGAGATCAAGTGTTATAGCCACTACTTTGAATGAGAAGAAAATGTGCTAATGTGCAGTACAAAACACACGGGGCCCAGGAAGAAAATAAACTAGCAGTCCATATTTTCAAGTGATAGCAGGTTGTACCCTGACTCAGCACTAATCCATCCAAACCCTTTAGCAGTTTTAAAATGTGGATGTCACAGACCCCAGTGGTGTCTTCGGTACAGCAATAAACAAGAAGTGGGCCTGTGAGCTCTGTGTTCTGGCCCAGAGGGGCAATGCCTAGCTCTAAGAAAGCAGTCTGTGTACGGTTCTTCTCAAGTCTGGTCTCAACTCCAGATGTTTTCCTCCATTAGAAAATGAAAAGCTTGTTTATTCATATGAAACCCTACCGAGCTGACTTTGATTAAAAATGCATCTCCTTTATAACTTTCGCAAATGGGCTGAATTTAGACTGTGCCTACTGGTAGCCATTTGTCAAGTCTCCAAGACAGGAATTTTTCTCATCTGCCTTTCAAAAACTCTTGTCTTTGTTACAATAAGCTTTCTCTTCATCAGAAGTTAATTTTAGGCCGGGCGCGGTGGCTCAGGCCTGTAATCCCAGCACTTTGGGAGGCCAAGGTGGGCGGGTCACCTGAGGTCAAGAGTTCGAGACCAGCCTGGCCAACATGGTAAAACCCTGTCTCTACTAAAAATACAAAAATTAGCTGGGTGTGGTGGCACACACCTGTAATCACAGCTACTCAGGAGGCTGAGGCACGAGAGTCGCTTGAACCGGGAGGCAGAGGTTGCAGTGAACCGAGATGGGGCCATTGCACTGTAGCCTGGGCGATGGAGTGAAACTGTCTCAAAAAATATATGTAGAGAGAGACTGGCTTCTGTAGCCTTCCCAGTGCTAGCCAAACTCCTCAAAGGTAAGAAAGTGGGGGCCACCTTGCAAGATAGTAAAAATTGTGTTCATTTTCTATTTATATTCAACCCTATAGATGTGTTTAAAAACAAAGTATTCCAAATGGGTACTTTGGATATTGGAACATTTTTTCCATGGAGTCCTTTTTAGCAATTCAGTTGCATGAGGAATAGAAATGTATTCTTTTTTTTTTTTAGAAATGTATTCTTAACAGTGTTGCTGCTGTGTTTCTTAAATCACTTGCCATTAATTCTCTTATGTTCTCATCTAATTCTTCCCCCACCCATTAAAACATTGGTATACCTTTGGAGTTCAGAAGTAATGATGATTTTGTCTGGGTCTTAATTCCCACGCTGCTAGGACCAGAGAGAAGGAAGGATATGCTTCATGGAGGTTCAGAATTGCATTCCATTCTGACCCACCAACTACTGCCTGCACGATGGTTGTTAGCAACAGGAAGCATTTGCAGGATGTCAAGGAAATGAGTCAATATTTAGGGCACATGGTGTGTTGAGTGAGGGAAAGCCCTTCGGAATCCATTTTCCTCAGGTGTCTATATGTGTAGGATGTGGCCCTTATTTCTTGATGTAAACTAGTGTGTTCTGTGTGATTAAGGAAACAACTTTTTCAGGCTGTGTTTAAAATCAATCAGAAATCTAGATGGGACTGCTTAAATTTGGTAAGTTAGTACCTTTTCTTACTGAGAATATTAATCAGTAGTACTAGTAATTAGTTCTTCCAGCCACCTACTTTCAGAATGTTTTCTTAAGCATGTATTATGACTCTTTTCTAGCAAAATGGTCCATACGCAGATTCCCAAAATATCTTCTTTAGGAAGTCTGACTTAGTCAAAGAATGAATGTACTAAAGAGACTTGAAAACTAAAGCTATTGTTTTTTTGTTTGTTTTGTTTTGTTGTTTTGTTTTTGAGACAGAGTCTCGCTCTGTTGCCCAGGCTAGAGTGCAGTGGCACGATCTCGGCTCAGTGCAAGCTCCACCTCCCGGGTTCACGCTATTCTCCTGCCTCAGTCTCCCGAGTAGCTGGGACGATGGGCACCCGCCACCATGCCTGGCTAATGTTTTTGTATTTTTAGTAGAGACAGGGTTTCACCGTGTTAGCCAGGATGGTCTCGATCTCTTGA
>NW_012111253.1:6080151-6081260 GCF_000951035.1 Colobus angolensis palliatus
TGATCCGCCCGTCTCGGCCTCCCAAAGTGCTGGGATTACAGGCTTGAGCCACCGCGCCCGGCCCTACAATTTTTGTATTTTTAGTAGAGACAGGGTTTCGCCATGTTGCCCAGGCTGATCTCGAACTCCTGACCTCAGGTGATCTACCTACCTCATCCTCTCAAAGGTGCTGTGATTAGAGGCGTGAGCCACTGCACCCAGTCCAAGATCAGAATTTTTGTCTAACAGAAAAGCAAAAACCAAAAATTCAGACTTGCACTAAAATGGTGGCAGGTTTGCCTTACTAATGGCCACTAAAGCTTGGTTTCGTAACTCAGTAACGTTAAGTGCTAGATAAACTGGATGATGGGTTATTGTTTAGCACTTATCAGCACAGCACTCTTGAACTATGCCTCTTACACTGATATTAGCAAATACTCCATTATTACAAGGAAAATAATTCACTGTTCAAGAGTGCAGGCTGGAGAAGAATGTAAAATAGAAATGGCTACAGGATGTCCCTCTCATTCTGTGCTTTTGTCTCTAGAAAAGGGTGATAAAGTAACGAAGAGTGACACTTATATTATCAGGTGCTTTTGAGGAGTAACAGTTTATCAATATGCAATCCACATTTAGGCTTTTAACTGCTGTTCCGCTATGCTGAAGTGCAATGGGCAATACTCATCACAAAAGCAGCTTACAGCTGTAAACAAAAAAGAGGAATTACTTTTAGGGAAGCTGGTTTAACTGTACAAATTTAAAGTCAAGAATTAACTGAAGATTTAAGGATAGAACTAAAAGAATGCATATATAATGTCATACCTGAATCTCCTACTAAATATTGAAGTTTGGTATTAGGTTGGTTTGAAAACAGTTGTTAAAACATGGCCTTCTGGCCTGGCATGGTGGCTCACGCCTGTAATTCCAACACTTTGGGAGGCTGAGACGGGCGGATCACTTGAAGTCAGGAGATCGTGACCAGACTGGCCAGCATGGTGAAACCCTGTCTCTACTAAAAAATACAAAAATTAGCCAGGCGTGGTGGCGGGCGCCTGTAATCCCAGCTACTTGGGAGGCTGAGGCAGGAGAATTGCTTGAACCTGGGAGGTGGAAGTCACAATGAGCCAAGA